>NC_053157.1:103291929-103611929 GCF_016835505.1 Polypterus senegalus | reverse complement strand
TAGATCTCAATTACTTCTGTTCTCATTTGTTCCTGAATTTATTTGGATCTTGGCATGATGTCTAGCTTTTGAGGTGCTTTTGGTCTACTTCTCTGTGTCAGGCAGCTCCTATTTAAGTCATTTCTTGATTGAAACAGGTGTGGCAGTAATCAGGCCTAGGGGTGGCTACAGAAATTGAACTCAGGTGTGATACACCACAGTTAGGTTATTTTTGAACAAGGGGGCAATTACTTTTTCACACAGGGCCATGTAGGTTTGGATTTTTTTTCTCCCTAAATAATAAAAACCCTCATTTAAAAACTGCTTTTTGTGTTTACTTGTGTTATATTTGACTAATGGTTAAATGTGTTTGATGATCAGAAACATTTTGTGTGACAAATATGCAAAAGAATAAGAAATCAGGAAGGGGGAAAATAGTTTTTCACACCACTGTATATATATATATTACTTTTGAGAATACAACGTATAGTTTTGTCCAGGAGGAAAGCAATTTTGCCTCAAATCAATGGCAACCTTTTGTAGGGTGTGTCCCTGAGACTTATTAAATGTCATCGCGAAGCAGAGCATTACCGGAAATTTGAGGCATTTCAATTGAAATGGGAGTTCAGGGGGTATAACGGTGATGCCAGGAATACATTCAGAGCGTGGCACTCTGCTGTTTTTTTGTGTAGTTGCCTTCACACAGCCTCTCCGCTGCTTTATAAACGAACGCCATATAAAGCCATCACCTTGTCAATTGTGTAATGCGTTTTTTGAACAGGTTTGATGCATGGAAGTGATCACTCATACTACGTTCAGTAAGTTCACGTGAGCTGCTCTCTTGTGTGATGTTGCGATGTCCACGGCTTAATATAATGTTAAGTAAGACCCGGCACTTAAAAGTTCCTGGCTGCACTCCGGTTGTAATATGACGAAGCTGCGCGAGGTCACTTTTGAGAATAGTTGTCTAGGAGAAAAGCAATCTTGCCTGAAATCAATGGCATCGTTTTGTAGGGTCTGTCCCTGAGACTTATTACTTGTCATCGCGCAGCAGAGCCATACTGGAAATTGGAGGCATCTGAATTGAAATGGGAGATCAGAGGGTATAAAGGGGACGCGAGGAATACATTGAGTGTGGAGAAACTCTAGAGACAGGGTGTGTATTAACTTGTGGATTTTTCTGTGAGTATTTGGTGGCAGTGTGACGAAGTTGCTTCGGAAGACGGCGTTAGCCGTGGAGATCAGCTCAGAGCGAAATGAGGTGAATGGGAGGGGAGATGATGACGTGACTCCCCCACCCGCCTTAACTGTCAATCCCCACAAACATAGTCTCTCGGAATTTGCATAAGCACAGTCCTTCACCTGCAATTTTAACTTAGTTACAAAGTGATCAAAACTCTCGTTTATATCCTTCGTCCTCTCATTAAACTTGTATCCCGCATTACCTGTGGGCATGACAAACACCAGCGGCAGCCTGTCTATGAACTTAATTTAAACTTTAAGTTTACACCGTGCTTTGTTTCCGAAGTAGCAGCACTCATGAATATGGTTGTAAATGTCAGTCGCTCGATTCTTATTGTTTCGCTGCCTTCTCTATTATATAATGCATGTTTTCTTCAGCGCTTTTTGGAGCTCTTCCTGGTTTTCTACGTACTGCATTGATAGTCAGTTCATGTGATTACGTGGGAGGCGTGATGATGTCACATGAAACTCCGCCCCCCACGGCCATCCAGCTCAACTCCATTACATTATATGGAGAAAAATAGCTTCCAGTTATGACCATTACACGTAGAATTCCGAAATGAAACCTGCCCAACTTTTGTAAGTAAGCTGTAAGGATTGAGTCTGCCAAATTTCAGCCTTTTACCTACACAGGAACTTGGAGAATTAGTGATGAGTCAGTGAGTGAGTCAGTCAGTGAGGGCTTTGCCTTTTATTAGTATAGATATATATTGGCGTGGCGACCCCTGGGATTTGGAAGACCTATGCAGGTGCACAGTTTGCACATGCCTAACGCAGCCCTTGCAGTACTCTCTTTCAAACGTGCTAAACTCCAATTCCTGTCCTTCCTTTTCTTTCTCCAAGTAACCGATCTCCACACAATCAGCTCTGTAATAGACGTTAAGCCATCTGTAAGCTTATAACGCCGATTCTTCAAAACATTTAAGGAACATTGAAATATCTTCGTAATACATGTTTAATTATTCTATCCTTCACGGTGTGTCCTTTAATTATTAACAATACAGATTATTTAAAAGTTAGTTAGTTTAGTTAAAATTTCATCTGTATAATATAATAAACATTTTTTGCTGCATTTCATCTTAAAAATGATATCGTCATCATATGTAAATACGCGCTTTATAAAGCGGCTCAGGTTGTGCAATATTAAAACTGTACTGCAAGTTTACAGTGAGGTGATTGTACTTATAAGTACAAACAGTTCTACAAGGAGCAGTTGATGGACTGATTGAGTGCATTTAGAGCTCTTGGAATGAAACTGTTTCTGAACCGCAAGGTCCGTACAGGAAGGGTTTGAAGCGTTTGCCATGTGAGAAGCAGTTCAAATAGGAAGCATGGCTGAGGCAGCATGTGCTTGATGCTGTATATCGATAATTCTCTTTCTGATCACCTGCTCCTAGTGGTGCAGTGAGAGTAATATGGAAAAAGATGATCTGCTGTGGCAAGCCCTAGCAGGAGCAGCTGAAAGAAGAAGAAGAAGGTGCAGTGAGAGCAACAACGTTAAAGCAGTTATGGTATTTGGAATAGTTTGACCATTCTGTGGACCATTATATGGTTACTGATTAATTACAATCAGATGCATTAAACATTTCTGTGCATATGCACCATTTATACATGAGGCCCCAGGTGTCTGCAATCATTTCAGTAGCTTCTTTCACATTAATTTTAATCTTCTCCTGCCTACAAGTTATGCTGACAAGAATTTTCTCAGCATTTCCTTGCGATAATACACTTTGAGGGTGCGAATGATGCCCAAATCCAATGGCTGAAGCACTGCTGTGCAATTAGGTGGGAGGAATTCAACGCAAACATTATCTAAATGCAGAAGCATGTTGTGGGCAGCACAGTTATCAGTCAGAAGCCGAATCATCCTTTTCTTTATCTTCATATTGTGAGGTTTCTGAACTCTTTTGGGATCTCCCCAAAACCCTCCCCAACCTTGGATTCCCCCTCTCTAACCCAACGGGAATGTCACGCTGAAGTGCGTCCCAAAGCGTGATTGCCAAGTCTATGTAAGATTGTTTGTCCATTGCCGGGAGAGAGCAACAGCAGACTCAAAGGGGTGCAGTGAGGCACCACAGAAGTGAATCCTAAAAGATTGGGGTCACCTGTCTTACACCCCAAAACAAAAACCAGCTTTTTTCAGCTTGAAACAGGAACAGAAAGGTTATTTTTTGTAGCGGGATCTGCCACTCGCCTATAAACAGACACAGCAGTCAGGCAGGGTTGTGGCCAGATTTAAAGGCCAAGTATTCCTGTTCCCTGCATTTACAATGTTCCTTGCATCACCCATCGAGTTTGCTTTGGTGGAGAGATGCAGCAGAGCTGTGAGAAAGCTGTTGCTCCGGCAACATATAAACAGTCTTCCACAGACGCGGTGATCGTACTTTGGGACACTCTTCGGTGTATTGTACAGTTGTGGGAGGTCCCAAGAGAGTTTAGAAACCTCTCATATTCTTGAATGAGTGTGCCGCTAATAGGAATGTTTCTTGAGCGAACATCACTGAACCACATAAAAACTGCTTTTTCGACGTCTTCAAATGCAGCAGTTCGCATACATTTGCAACCCGAGATTTTTCTTCTTTTCTTTGCTCTGTCTTTCAAGAAAGTTGACAGTGTTAATGGAGAAATTCCAAATTCATTGTTAACGTCTTTTTTCTTTTTACCACAATCGAGAGCTACAAAAATGTACTTTTTTTTCTTATATAAACTATTAGCATTTTTTCATGTCTGCCGTTTCTATAGGAGGGTGACAATTAGTTAAATTCCAATGGATGTTTTTCAAATGTTGAAGAGCAATAAGCAATAGGTATCATTGAAAACCACCAAAAACAAAAACAGTACAAGCAAAGTTTGAAGAAAGAATTTTTTTTTACAATGTTTCTGTTTGGGGATCATTGTGCACAACTGAGCTGCAACCACAGGAAAAACTGCTCTGTGGATGATTCATTCTAGCATTTCAAGGTCTTTTGGGCTCTTCGTTATAATGAAAGTATCTGCTGAATGCACTTCATAATAACGAGATTTCTATAGACTTGTGTCATATGGGGAAACTGTCGGGACCATAAAAATACTTTGTTGTAATGAAAATTTTGTTGTAAAGGTATTTGTTGTAACAGAATTTTACCTGTAATTATGTTACTTGTGCAGTTCTTTGATTTTTGAGGTTTAAATCAAGAAGGGACAAGGTCTGATTACTGAGGCAATATTCAAATGCCAACAAATTTAAGGTGTCTGACATATGACTCCTGGACATCAGCAGCGATATAGGGTTTCCTAAGATGGCCTAATATATATATATATATATATATATTGTAGGAGACGGCCAGGACACCCCTGAAGTGGAAGGAAGGCAGCTGCTTTGAGACACTGCCTCCACCAGGATGCTAGTTGGCAGCATCACTGTAGTACAGCGGTAGCCCGGATTCACGCAGGGCAACATGGAATATTGACTTCATCCTCACAGCCCTGCTTGATGCCGTGGGTGCCACCAGGAGACATTGCAGGCAGACTGGTGAGTCTCTACTGTCTACATAGCCCGGAAGTACTCCAAAGTCACAGGGACGAAAGCACAGAAGTACTGAAGGCTGAAGAAATTACAGATTCTCCATCTGACTATATAAAGGACTGCTGTGAATCCAGCAAGTGAGCTGGATTTGGGAGAGAGTAGGACAGAGCTTGCTGGGAGGAGTGGTGTAGAGATTTGTGTGCTTTACTGTATTGTCATTGTAGTTATTGCCTGTTTATTGTGGCAGAGGTGCTTTGGGGCACTATAGAAAGAAGAAATTAAACAATTTCTTGGTGTTTTTATCCCGTGTCCTGTGGCTGTCTGTTTGCAAAAAGGTGGGCAACAATGCCACCAAGTGGCCACTCTATTATATATATATAGTATCGACCTATTGGTAAGGTCAATGCAGCACAAAAACACATAAGAGCAAGAGTTGGGAAAGCAGGCAGTGCAAGTACAAGACTTCAGCCCATCTGGAAGTCCAAACAATAAAGTCTGAAAACAAAGGTAATACTTTAAAACAGCAGTGTTAAACCTGCCCTTTTGATTGGCTCTGAATGCTGGTGTTTTGTAAAGGGGGAAATGAACAAGATCAACATCTTCTACAATGGATGTCTCAGGAAGATTGGTGGTATTTTTTGGCCTGAGAAGATCTCTAATGAAGACCTTTACAAGAAAACTAGAGACTAGAAATGCTGGAGATCAATCACTGACGCTTAAGATGGCTTGGCCACGCTTGAAGGAACTGTATACCTAAGGCTGCTCTGCAATGGACACCACCTGGGAAGTGCAAACAAGGCTGGCCTAAAACAATCCCTCTCTAGATCAGAGTTAATTCCTGCCTTGCACTCAATGTTCTTCTCCCAAAATATAAAATTGAATTAAGAAAAATTAAGAATATTTTGTCATGATACTAGCCTCCAGGTTCTTGTTTTACTTTTTCAGTTTTTGCTTTGATTACTACAATAAATATCTATAGTATAGTCCCTCACACTCCTTTATTATCATATTGGTGAAAGGTTCAGTCCCAATATTGAAAAATTATGTGGCATCTGTGGAAACAAGGTTGAAACAACTCATTTTTCTTACCAGTGATGCAGTTTATATCTCTCTTCCTTACACTTGCCTAAACATACAGTAACTTTCAATATTTATCACATTTTTACCTGGTTCTAAGCCCCCTTACATTTTCCACTTGTGGCTTACCAATTGAATCCCCAAAATCACTAATGAGCTACTCATGAAGTTCATAATATTACTTTCTGTAAACTACCATTAAGATTTTAAAGAATTTATTTTACTCCAGTCATTACATGTACTATTCAGACCTGGCACTTAATTGAATAACACCTAGATTTTAGAGAAAAATGGGACAGTAGATTAATTATATTTAAATATTTTTTCACTGTTGACTGAATGTGTCTTGGCAATGCAATTTCTGTGCTGAAAATATATTTTTTAATAACTTTGAAATACTCATGCTTCAAACATTACTTGATCACTTTCATTTCATTACGACTTCCTTTTTTTTCTTCAAGCTTCAGCTCTATTTTATCCTTAAAACCTAGGTCATTTACTTACATTCTACACATCTTATACAACCTCTATACTGCATATCTTTTTCCATGTCTCTCAGTTCTATCTGCACTAATCTATTCTCTGCATTGAACTCATTGTGACCTTCACATAAGTGCCATGTACTTCACTTGGGTGTAAACCAATTTACCAAAGATGTGTAAGAACCCGTAAGACGATGTTTGCTATGGCAATTCTGACACACACTATCCTGTTAAATCTAGTGCTGATAAATATTGCACATTCCCTGGTGGAAGGAATACTTTTGGTTGGGGTTTAGATGGCAGACTTTGAAAAACATTAAAATATTTAACATTTCACTAAAATTGTTTGAAGTGTGGCGGCACGGTGGCGCAGTGGTAGTGCTGCTGCCTCGCAGTTAGGGGACCCGGGTTAGCATCCCGGGACCTCCCTGCATGGAGTTTGCATGTTCTCCCCATGTCTGTGTGGGTTTCCTCCCAAAGACATGCAGGTTAGGTGGATTGGTGATTCTAAATTGGGCTTTGTGTGTGTCCTGCGGTGGGTTGGCACCCTGCCCAGGATTGTTTCCTGCCCTGTGTTGGCTGGGATTGGCTCCAGCAGACCCCCGTGACCCTGTGTTCGGATTCAGCGGGTTAGACAATGGATGGATGTTTGAAGTGTATTATATGCATTGGTTTTATTTGGATTAATAAAACAGCAAACTCAAACATGGCAATTTTCACTAAAGAAAGATACTATTCAAAATAAAGGTGATTTGCTGTTTGTACTTGTAATCTATTTCACAATTAATTTCTGTACTCAAAGAGTGATGGCACCAGTATCACCTTTTTGATAACTTTAGCTTTACGGAGGAGCAATAGAAACACCACAAGCCTAACAGTTTAAGATCATTTCTTTCCTTCAAACTATAAGAGTCACAGCAGAATATAAAAAATAATTAGAAAGACTTACATTAGTAACAATCAAGACATTTTAATCCAGTTCAGGGGCATGAGGCCACAGTCTGTCCATTTTAACTGCTCACTAACAATACAATCTTGTGTTTAGGATGTGGGAGGACAGCCAGAGTATACAGAGAAAAAGCCTCAAAGACACAGGGAAAATATGCAGATGTTGTGCTTATGAGACAACGGTGCTAGTCACTGCCATCAATCATTAAAGAGATCTCCTAAGATAGCATCAGTTTGAAACAAGAATACAATATGCTCAAAGGATTAGTCTTTGAACTTTATTTAAAAGGGTGGTCCTAAAGTTGAAAGCACTGCCTTCTAAAATTATATTATTTATCTTGATAATTTTAGGAAACGTATTGTGTAGCATAGTCTTTTCTATGGTCCATAAGATAAAGGGTCCTACCATCATTTTCACCTTTACATTTCAACAAGAGTATTTGCCTCTCATGTCAGTTGAAAGCCAATGCAGAGACTTAAGAAGTGGAGTTTCCAGGAAATTCAAATAACCTGACAAATAAACCATTATAAAGGGTGGCCCATGAAAATGTGGCCCGCCTCTACCAAGATGACTGCATTATGTGTTGATGAGAAAAATTATCACACTTGGTACCCACATTTACAGAAGATGCTGAAAGTGATCTCCTTCTGCATCAATACATCTCTGTGCCCATTTCAGCATGTTCATGTACACTCTTTGCAATGTCATGGGATCAATTCTCTTTTTTGTGGGGCACCCTGTATAATTGTCAATTCCACTTAAGTCAAATGGCAAGCTAGCTTTTCAGTACTTTACATATTAAAGACCCAAGCAAATCTTGGTGTGAAAATATGATAATCTGAGATACTGCTATTTGCAGAACAGACACCTAAAATGGAGACTATGCATATACATCTGAGTCTGGTTACCAGCAGTGGCAAAGCCAGAAATTGCAAAGTTGGAGTTGCGGGAGGATTGAATAACTGGGTGGGTAAGCCATAAGTCATTAAATTCTTTTTCTGGTGAGTTCTGGGTTTGCTAAGGGTCCATCCTGGTTGGGTCTAGTCCCCTTGGAGATGAGTGGCACAAATTATTGACAATTAACATAATTCAGATTGAAGCATTTGGGAGGCCTGACCCTCCCAGGCCAGTTGTCGCTTCACTCCTGGTTACCAGGCTGTCAAAGTCAAACAGTTTTAAAACCCACTGAAAACTCATAAAGCTGAAAAAATTGACAAGAAAAATTAAACTTTCACACCACATATAAAGAGGAGAGATCCATTACTGAATTTCAATGATGCACATAGAAGAAGTTGTCCTTTACAACATTTTTCTCTTAAATCAGAGGTGTTCCTTTAAGCAAATTAGTTAGATTTCCCTATGCCAATTAGCCATTTTCATTTAGAACCATACAGTAGCAATTCTAGGCAAAAAACAGCAACACAACCAAATCCATTTTTGCCAAGTGTGGATTCAAAAATAGACTAATTTACTGGGAGATTCTTAGATCACACAAAACAGTGAAGCAGTTACATGCAAAGCAAAGAAAATCTAAAATAATCTGAAGCCTTTTTCACCAAATAAAACAGTTTTCATACCATTACAGATATGAGAAAAATAACATTCTTATGGTTTCCCATTACTATACAATACAAGCTGCATGCAGGGATGTTTAATCTCATTTAAATACCTGTAATAAGAGCCATTGACTTATATCTATGGAAAAAATAATGAGAATCTGCTGCCTTCAATCATTAGTCCTACTTTTCTGTAGGGAATTGTCTCCAACTGGTCACACATTATTACAATGGCTACAGAATTCTTATGATTAATGTTTGTAACTCTCTTCTCAAAGAGCTATTTGCATGTCTTGTGTTCTCTTTATTTACATTTTTGACAGGTTAACATCATTATTAAACTTATTTTCGTCACATGTTGCATATATAAATAGGTAGGCCTATAGGCGTTACTATAGGCTTTATAATATTAAAATAAATCATTTTATTGTTAGAGGTGCTTGTTACTAGCAATGATTCATGTTAGCTTTATGTCTGTATTTAACCAACAAATAGGCTTCTAAAATATGTAACAAAAGTGAACCTGTGCAAGCAGAGGAAATTGTAAAAGATTAAGCTTAATGAAAACCATTTGGCTAATCCAGACTTGCTGTGAGTTGCCTTCTTTGGTTTAATCTGTTATTGTTTAAAATTATTTTAAGTACTGATGAGCACGAAAAGAAAACACATTACTCTTCTTTTTCACTTTTACAAATCAGATTTATTATTTTGTCTGGCATTAATTTTTATGAAATTACTCCCAAATATTCTGTTGTGATACATATATTATTCTTGATGCAGTTTGCTTAATTAACATAAGTATGCTGTAGTCATATCAATAAATATATCTGATGTATTAAATAATTAGAAAATATAGGTATAAATGGTCATTATGTAACATGTAGGACTACAGGAATTGAATGAACAAACTGGCGTATCCATCATTTAAAATATATGCAAATTAGCTTTATAGCATAATAAAGTGGAGAACCTACAGTTCCTACAAGAGACTGCGATACTAGACATCAAAACAGAGATTACCATATTGTGAAGATTGAAAAAATAACATCCAAATACACATGGATGGCATACTGGAGCAGTCATCACATTGATATCTCTTAAACCCCACCTCTTGGTTTTGAATCCAATACTCAGTAATTGTCTTAGTGGAGCTTACATAAATAACCTTGCGTGTGCATGTGTGCTTTGCTCTCTCAGTACTCTAGTTTTACTCATTCATTGCAAAGATGTTAGTACTTATCTGGTAGTATGAAAGTGGCCCTCAAACTGTGAGTGGACCTTTTGATAAGTTGGCATGTAGTCCATAGCTGGCTATTTGAGTCTAATGCTGCTATAGTGGGGATGATGCTTATGTTACATACTAGACATTAAGGCCGTTACAATAACGGGCGCTAGAACAGTATTGCATAAACATTATTAGGAACAGTCTATATTAAATGGCAAGGGACCTTGACCTCATTCTGTTTGTTGTCTTAACTTTTTTGTTAAAAATATTTTTGCAAGATGCCTAAAGTAAAATAATATTAAAAAAAAAAATAGAAACGTATATGACAATACAGTAAGTATAATTAATATTGCCTTAGTGAGA
Organism: Polypterus senegalus; assembly: GCF_016835505.1. Taxonomy (NCBI): domain Eukaryota; kingdom Metazoa; phylum Chordata; class Cladistia; order Polypteriformes; family Polypteridae; genus Polypterus; species Polypterus senegalus. The sequence goes on along the minus strand of NC_053157.1, from coordinate 103,601,551 downwards.
ACTTTATAACAATCTGTAATACACAATATCTGAAGAAGATATTTTAAAATTATAAATATTGTTGTTGTTGTTGTTGTTCTTTATTTTTCCAGTTAACAGGAAGATTTAAAACCGCTAATACCATAAGTAGTTTTCTTATTTCCATGTCACAGTTTTTGGAAATACTCAGCAGCACCTCCATACTTTCAGCAAAGAATTATTTTTGCCAGCGAGCCATTAACAATCTAACATGGATATCTATATAAATAACTTGTTAAACCCTGTGTGAAAGATTTAAAAACACAACTAATGGTCTCGTCCGATGCGAGAGATGGACGTCTGAAGTGGAGCTCCGCTAGCAGTGGTGCTATTTTTCATATTATTTGCTTATTATTCTGAGATATCCTGTATTTATTCAACCGGAGAGGGACTGCTACAGTATATGTAAGCACATATAAAAAAGCTGCGATCAGCAAGCCCCAGTTCAAGATATGGCCTATCAGAGACAGACCTGGATCAGATGGGCGAAAGCACAGACTCCTCGGGACCATGGTCCGCTACATCGTCACCGGCTGAGAGCGAAAAGGGGAGCGAAGGTGCGATCGTGAGTGCAGATGTGGATAGCTCGCCGATTGGAGAAGATTACCTGAAACTGGAAAGGGCCGGGAAGTCCGCGGCTTCAGTTACACAATTACGCGAGCCTGGAGCAGCGGGGACACCGGCTTCAGCAAAGTCTGCTGCTTCATCTAGAATAAGTAACAATTGAACTATCTGAACTGAAAGTGTTGCTCGCTGAGCTCACGCAAGATATAAAAAAGCGAGAAGGCTAATGAGAAAGCAACGGCAAAGGCACTTGAGAGACTGAAACAGGAATTGAAACAGGAGATGAAATAGGCCAAAGAATGGCTGCGACATGAATTCCAACAGGCAAATGAAAGGCTGCGACAGGAATTCCAACTGGCAAATGAAAGGCTGCGTCAAGAGGTACAACTTGAGCTTCGACAGGTGCTGGGTAAAATTAAAGAGCGCATTCAGAAAAACTTGGTTAAACTGAGCACGCTTGCTGATCAATTGGAGCATCTTAAGGAGACATTCACGAATCGGATCGAAATGGCCGAACATTTAGCTGCCAGTGCCGAGGAAAGAGCAGTAAATATCAGTTCCGAATGTAAAAAACTCGGAGAAAAACTTGGAGACAGACTGGCTGCTTTAGAAGATGGGAGTAGAAGGGATAATGTCAGAATTGAAGGTCTGCCGGAGAATCGAGAAAGTTCAAACCCTGTGAAATTTGTATCTGAACTTTTTTCTAAAATAATCGGGGGCAACTTTAAAGCAGAATCTGAGATAGCAGCGGCTTACGGCGTACGCGGATCAAACACCGTCAGACCCCGACCAAGATCTTTTATAGTTCATTTTGAACGATTATCATTTAAGCTAGAAGTGATGGAACTCCTCAGAAACAAGGAAGATATTATATATGAAAATAACCACATTCGTATCTTCCCTGACTTCTCTCCAGCAACAGCTATTAAACGCGCAGCCTTCTATAATATTAAACAGTGGCTACGGCAAGCCAGTGTCAAATATAGCCTCCTGTATCCGGAAAAACTGAAAGTGGAATGGCAAGGTCATTTCTATGTCTTCGCTAGCAAGGAAGAAGCAGAAAATGAATTAAGAAAGCTGATCCCGGGACTATTCTGATACATAATAGTGAGTCATGGCGGTAAATGATAAAGCTAGGATTAATAATCTACTGTCTGGTCTATTCGTTTTAAAATACGGGTTTTTTATTAGCATATATCCTTATTATTACTTAGTATTACTAGGGCGCTATCTGTTTATGTTTTATTGTGCTTAATTACTTTTTCCTCCTTTTTTTTCCTCTTTTTCTTTTCTAATTATTTCATGTGTACCCCAAATGAGACTGTTCAATATCATACCCTTGGTTTACTGTTATTGCTATTACTGCATTAAGACTTGTTATGCTTATTTTGGACACATCTTTAACACCATCACCCGGTTTATTATCTGGGGGTATCATCTTAATGCACTAAAATTGCTGAAGACTATATATATATTTTAAGTGCAAAATTCTTTTTTTTTCTTTTTTAAAGACTATATTGGTAACAGATATCTCTATCTTTTAACCCTAAAGCGCCACTGCATGGGGGCTTGTTGTGCTTTGGACATGCTCTGTCTCTGGGTATGTCAGAGGACTGGGACTGAGTGAAGTGGGTTTTAGCCTCACTTGGATAGGCATAAAAAAGGGAGGGTGGGGGGTTAAGGGGGGGAGAGAAAGAGAGCAGGCTTGATCTTTACCTAATCTATCCTCTCAATCTTTATAATTATAACTATCCACCCATCCATCCATTTTCTAACCCGCTGAATCCGAAGACAGGGTCACGGGGGTCTGCCAGAGCCAATCCCAACCAACACAGGGCACAAGGCAGGAACCAATCCTGGGCAGGATGCCAACCCACCGCAGGACACACACAAACACACCAGGGCCAATTTAGAATCGCCAATCCACCTAACCTGCATGTCTTTGGATTGTGGGAGGAAACCGGAGCGCCCAGAGGAAACCCACGCAGACACGGGGAGAACATGCAAACTCCACGCAGGGAGGACCCGGGAAGCAAACCTGTGTCTCCTAACTGCGAGGCAGCAGCGCTACCACTGCGCCACCGTGCCGCCCTTAATTATAACTATCAACGTAATAATAAGCTGCATGGCAACAACTCTTGGGGAAATAGGAAATTAAGACCTAAACTATTTCACTTCCAGTTAAGACTATAAAATGACATCAAAAACTCAGAATCAGTGTCTCCATGATGGGACAGTTAACTTCGTAAGCTGGAATGTTAAAGGCCTGAATCACGAATTAAAGAGAAAGAAAGTACTTTCTCACCTAACAGGTCTAAATGCTAAAATAGTATTTTTACAGGAAACCCACTTACTAAGCAGCAAAAAGACTGGACTGGCCAAATGTTCCATTCTAGTTTTACAAAGAAAACTAGAGGTGTGGAAATTCTCATACGTAGAACAGTACCATTTGTAGCATCAGATGTAGTATTGGATCCTGAAGGGAGATATGTGATGGTCATGGGAGACTTATCTAACTGTAAAATGATTTTGATAAATGTTTATGCACCTAATGTTGATGATAAGGAATTTATACAAAATTTATTTGCATCCATTCCCAATCTGAACACTCATAAACTTATAATGGCTGGGGACTTTAATTGTGTTCTAAATCCACTTTTAGATAAGACTTCCTCCACAGGGGGAACGGCAACTAACACCGCAAAGATAATTACAAAGTTTATAACTGATCACAACTTATCAGATCCCTGGAGGTTTTTAAACCCAAATTCAAGAACATATTCTTTCTACTCACCAGTACATCATTGCTACTCAAGGATTGATTACTTCTTTATAGATAATAACTTCTTGCCTAAGATTAAATCTTGTAAATACGATGCTATTGTTATTTCAGACCATGCTCCTATGATCTTGGAGCTGAAATTACTAAGCCCCATACACTCACCCGCAGATGGCCTCAACCGCTTCTATTAGCTGACGAGAATTGTACTGAATTTATATCCAAACAAATCAAATTCTTTCTAGAGACAAATACATCCCTGAGATCTCTGCAGGAATACTCTGGGAAACTCTTAAGGCCTTCTTAAGAGGACAGATTATCTCATATCTTTCCCACAGAAATAAATCCGAAGCGAAGAAAGTAGCAGAGATAAAAGCGAAATTACTAAAATAGATGAAGAACATGCCAGACTACCAAGCGAGACTCTACATAAGAGGAGGCAGGCTCTACATTCAGAATTAAACCTCTTGACAACTAAAGAAACTGAACAACTAATTTACAAATCCAGACATCATTATTATGAACATGGAGAAAGCTAATAAGCTTTTAGGCAACAAATTCACAAGCAAGATATGCATAGCGCAATCTCGGTAATCACTAACACGAACGGAGATAAAATCATCGAACACAAAAATATAATGTACACTTTTAGAGACTACTATAAATCCCTATATACTACTGAGTTTAAAGAAGACAATATACAATCTAATGCATTTCTGGATACATTACAGATACCACAAATTGACGCTTTTAGTGTGGAGGAACTTGATAAACCTCTGTCATTATCAGAATTACTGGATGCTATAAAGTCACTCCAAGGTGGAAAAGCAGCAGGCCCTGATGGCTACCCTGCAGAGTTTTACAAGAAATTCTCCGCTCAGCTAGCTCCCTCCTATTAGCAACATTTACAGAAGCCAGAGATAACCAATCTCTTCCACAAACCTTTCGCCAAGCACTAATCACTGTCTTTCCAAAACAAAATAAGGACTTATTACAATGTGCATCATACAGACCAATTTCACTTCTGAATAACGACGTTAAAATACTCTCTAAAATCATAGCTAGAAGGATGGAGAAAGTGCTCCCCTCGTAATATCACAAGACCAAACTGGATTTATTAGGGGCCGACACTTATCTTCAAATCTTGCCTGTTTAATGTAATATACTCACCAACTAAATCAAACACCCCAGAAATATTATTATCATTGGATGCAGAAAAAGCATTCGACATGATTGAATGGAAATACCTTTTACTATTTTGGAGAAGTTTGGGTTTGGCCCGAACATTTGTGCATGGATTAAATTACTGTATACTAACCCAGAAGCTTCAGTTTGCATCAATAACATTTGCTCAGACTACTTTAAACTAGAGCGTGGCACAAGACAAGGATGCCCTTGTCACCACTGCTGTTTGCAATTGCCATTGAACCACTGGCAATACATTGTCGAAATACTGATCAGATAAAGGGGATTAGCAGAGAAGGACTGGAACAGAAAATCTCATTATATGCAGATGACATGGTACTGTATATATCGGACCCAGAAAATTCTGTGCCTGCAGTCTTAGCAGCACTCACAGAATTTCAAAAGCTCTCTGGTCTCAGAATTAATCTGAATAAAAGTGTACTCTTTCCGTGAATTCTCAAGCATATAATATTAGATTAGACACCCTACCTTTTATCATTGCAGAACAGTTTAAATACCTAGGGGTAAACATCACAAGTAAACATAAAGCTCTTTATCAACAAAATTTCGTCGTCTGCATGGAAAAAATTAAACAAGACTTGCATAGATGGTCAACCCTTCATCTCACACTAGCTGGAAGAATTAACACTGTTAAGATGAATATTCTTCCTAAGCTCCTTTTTATTTCAAAACATACCAATATACATTAATAAATCATTCTTTAAGCAATTAGATTCAACAATAACCTCATTTATTTGGAATTCAAAACATCCACGCATCAAAAGAGCGACCCTACAAAGACAAAAGGCAGAAGGCGGCATGGCTCTACCTAACTTCCAGTTTTATTACTGGGCGCAAATATACAGGCGATAAGAACCTGGACACAAATAGAAGAACATACACAGGCATGGACCGCAATAGAAGTAAAATCCTGCAGTACTTCTTTGTATTCCTTGCTCTGCGCTCCAATAAACACACGTTATCGGCAATACACTAATAACCCAATTGTGCTCCACTCACTTAGAATCTGAAACCAATGTAGAAAGCATTTTAAGACGGAGAAGCTTCTTCTGTGGCACCCTGCAAGAGAACCACCTCTTTCAACCTTCACAAACATATGCAGTTTTAATATCTAGGAAAAATTTGGAATTAACTTGCTTAGAGATCTTTATATAGACAACGTCTTTGCATCCTATGAACAATTACATTCCAAATTTAACATTCCAGCTACATTTCTTTCACTATCTTCAAATCAGGAACTTTGTTAAACAGAACCTTCCAGATTTTCCTCATCTTGCACCCTCATCCACGCTGGAAAAATATTGCTCAATTTCAAGGAGTTAGACTCCATCTCTACAATATATAAAATCATTTTACAATCCCTTCCTTTCAAAGATCCAAGAGGACACTGGGAAAATGATCTCTCAATTAATATATCAGAAAAGGAGTGGAAAGTAGCAATGCAGAGAATTCACTCAAGCTCCATATGCGCAAAGCATACAATTATACAACTCAAAATTATATATCGAGCACATCTGTCTCGACTAAAACTCTCCAAAATGTTTCCAGGGCATGATCCAACCTGTGAACGTTGCAACCAAGCCCCAGCCTCACTGGGTCACATGTTCTGGGCCTGCACCAAATTAACATTATTCTGGACAAAAATTTTAATTACCTCTCAGACAGCCTTGGACTCACAATCCCTCCTAACCCATTAACAGCTGTGTTTGGGGTTCTTCCACAAGGGCTTAAAGTGGAGAAGGACAAACAAATTGTGATTGCATTCACTACACTGTTGGCACGCAGACTTATTCTGATAAACTGGAAGAACCCAAACTCTCCTCTTTTAAGTCAGTGGGAAACTGATGTGTTATATTATTTAAAATTGGAAAAAATCAAATACTCAGTTAGAGGATCTGTACAGACTTTTTTCAAAACATGGCAGGATCTAATCAGTAACATTTTAAAATAAGTTTATAAAGCACAGAGAATTTATTAATTTAGGTATTTTACAAGCCTTAAATTTTACACGTTTGGCTTGCTCTCTCTCTCAGGGTGGGGATCGATCTGTTCTTAACATAATTCTTTTTTTTGTAAAAACTTGATTGCTATGTATGGATCGTAATAAAATTAATAAAAAAAACAAAACAAAAAAAAAACACAACTAATGGAGCAGTATTTAAATTATGTATGTTAATCATCCATTCATTAGAAAAACAAATGACTCTTATTAAAGATCTATATCTCCTTATACTTTAAAGACTATTATGATTGTTGAGGTCTAGCCTGATGGAGATTAATGCAATGTACCCAATACCAAATATAGGCCAAGGAGGTAGCCCCTTAATAATTAACTTCAAATATCTCTGAAGGGTATAGATGATTAAATTCTTTGTAGTCCAAAAGGCTATCCAACATTAAAATAAAAAAAAATAAATGAATAGAAAAGAATTAAAACATACAATAACAAATGGGTAACACAAAAAATACCTACAAGTACACAACTAGAACACTTAAAAGGCCTGAATAAACAAATACGTTTTTAGCCTAGATTTAAAGCATTCAATGGTGGAGACTGATTGAACACAGAAGGAGACTGTTCCACAATCTATGCCCAGTCACAGGGAAAGCACAATCACCTTCAAGCCTAAGATGACTATTTGGAACAGAAAGCAGCATCTTATCTGCTAACCCCTGAGCTCTAAGAGAACAGTAGGGATGTATGAGGTCAGTGAGTTAAACTGGAGCAGCCTGTTCAAAACTTTAAAAATGGATAGTAAAATCTTAAAATTGACTCTAAATTTCACAGGTAACCAGCCTAAAGATGCTAAAATTGGAGTAATATGGCACACTTTCTTTGTTTTTGTTAGCAGACATGCTGCTAAAGACAGGCAGAGTAGTCTGACTATCCCCAAAAAAAGCCCATTACAATAAGCCAGACGAGAAGAAATAAAAGCATGGATTAATGTCTTACAATCTCCAAAAGAAGACATAATATCATTTAGGCAATTGAGCAAGCATTTCAGTGCATCAGGGATGCCTGATCGCAAAGGAAAGTACAACTGTGTATCATCAGCATAACAGTAGTAGGACACTCCATGTATTTTTATAATGGGGCTTAGGGGTAACATACAATGAAAATAAAATACAGCTAAGAACAGATCCTTGTGGTACACCATACAAGTGGGGGGCAGGGTCAGATAATAATCCATTAAAAAAACTGAAAAAGTTCTCTTTTCCAAAAAGGAAGTGAACCATTTGATAGCAGAGCCTGAAGAACTGGCCCATTTTTCCAGGCACTCTAGAAGAATGTGGTAATTTACAATTTCAAAAGCAGCAGTACGATCTAACAACACTAATAGTCTTTAGAATCTACTGACAGCAACAGGTCATTTGTAACTTTGATAAGTACAGACTAAGTACTATGCATCACAAGGAAACCAGATTGAAAAATATCAAAAATACTATTTTCATTTTAAAGAGACTGCAGTTGCTGAAAAAACAACTTCCAGTATCATAGAACTGAACATAAGTTTCAAAATTGGCCTGTAGTTACTCAGATGAGTAGGGTCAAGACTAAACTTTTTGCAGAGAGACTGCACAACTGCATGTTTAACAAATGCTGGTAGTTGTCCAGAAGTAAAATAATTATTTATAATTGACAGAATATAAGTACCTACACTGTCAAATACCACTTTTAAGACCCAAGAAGAAACTGGGTCTAATGGATATGGAGGGGTTTTCAAATCTGAGACAGCTTTACACAAGTAAGAGAGAGAAATAGGGTAAAAGTTATTTAAGGTAGGGATTCATGTTAGTGTAGCTACTAATAATGTACCACTGAAACAGGCATGAACACGGATAGCAGATATCTAACTAACAAAGAAATTCAGGAACATATCACAGCTCATTGAGGATATGTTAACAGTTTACACTGTCAGAAGGGTTTATAACAGTACTTAATGTGTTGTTAAAGACATCTGCACAAACCAGTGTGTTTCTTTGTGCCGGTCCCAAGCTCAGATAAATGTGGAAGGTTAAGTCAGGAAGGGCATCGGATGTAATATTTTGCCAAATCAAATATGCAGACAACAATACAAAATTCTATACCGGATAGGTCGAGTCCCATGTTAACAATGGCCATCACCAGTAATTTTAATCAACAGGGTGCTGGCGGAAACTGGGCTACTGTTGGTCGAAGAAGAAGAAGGAGAAGAAGGGGGGAGACATGTCCGGAGGCAGGAGTAGAGAAGGAAGGTAAAGAGAGTGGAACTGAGGGTAGGAACTTTGAATGCCTGCAGTATGACTGGTAAGGGAAGAGAGTTAGCCGATATTATGGAGAAAAGGAAGGCTGATGTATTGTGTGTGCAAGAGACTAAATGGAAGGGGAGTAAGGCCAGGTGGATCGGAGGTGGATTCAAAATGTTCTATCATGGTGTGGATAGGAGGAGAAATGGAGTAGGGGTTACTCTGAAGGAACAGTATGTCAAGAGTGTTTTGGAGGTGAAGAGAGGGTCAGACAGAGTAATGATTATGAAGCTGGAAATTGGAGGTGTGATGATAAATGTTTTTAGTACATATGCCCCGCAAGCTGGGTGTGCAATGGACGAGAAAGAAGATTTTTGGAGTGAGTTGGATGAAGTAATGAACTGTGTACCCAAGGGACAGAAAGTGGTGATTGGAGTGGATTTCAATGGACATGTTGGTGAAGGGAACAGAGAAGACGAGCAGGTGATGGGTAGGTATGGTGTCAAGGAGAGGAATGAGGAAGGTCAGAGGATAGTGGATTTTGCCAAAAGAATGGACATGGCTGTGGTGAATACGTATTTTAAGAATAAGGAGGAACATAGGGTGACGTACAAGAGTGGAGGAAGATGCACACAGGTAGATTACATCCTATGCAGAAGAGTCAATCTGAAGGAGATTCAAGACTGCAAAGTGGTGGCAGGGGAAAGTGTAGTTTAGCAGCATAGGATGGTGGTCTGTAGGATGATGTTGGAAATCAAGAAGAGGAAGAGAGTGAGGGCAGAGCCAAGGATTAAATGGTGGAATTTGAAAAAGGAAGACTGCAAGGTTGAGTTTAGGGAGAATGTGAGACAGGCACTGGGTGACGGTGAAGAATTACCAGACAGTTGGGAAACTACAGCAGATGTAGTAAGGGTTACAGCAAGAAGGGTGCTTAGTGTGACATCTGGACAGAAGAAAAGGGAACATGGTGGTGGAAATGGGGAAATACAGGAGAGTATACAGAGGAAGAGGATGGCAAAGAAGTGGGATACTCAAAGACACAGAAAGTAGACAAGAGTACAAGGAGAAAAGGTGCAAGGTGAAGAGAGAGGTGGCGAAGGCTAAAGAAAAGGTGTATGATGAGTTGTATGAGAGGTTGGACACTAAGGAGGGAGAAAAGGACCTGTACCGATTGGCTAGACAGAGGGACCGAGCTGGGAAAGATGTACAGCAGGCTAGTGTAATAAAGGATAAAGATGGAAACATAGTCACAAGCGAGGAGTGTGTTGAGCAGATGGAGAGAGTACTTTGAGAGGCTTATGAATGAAGAGAACGAGAGAGAGAAGAGGTTGGATGATGTGGAGATAGTAAATCAGGATGTGCAACGGATTACTAAGGAGGAAGTAAGGACAGCTATGAAGAGGATGAAGAATTGGTCCAGATGACATACCTTGGAAAGTGAGAGGATGCCTGAGGAGTGGAGAAGAAGTCTACTGGTGGTGATATTTAAGAATAAGGGGGATGTGCAGGACTGTAGTAACTAGAGGGGGATAAAATTGATGAGCCACAGCATGAAGTTATGGGAAACAGTAATGGAAGCTAGGTTAAGAAGTGAGGTGATGATTAGTGAGCAGCAGTATGGTTTCATGCCAAGAAAGAGCACCACAGATGCGATGTTTGCTCTGAGTGTGTTAATAGAGAAGTATAGAGAAGACCAGAAGGAGTTGCATTGTGACTTTGTGGACCTGGAGAAAGCATATGACAGGGTGCCTCGAGAGGAGTTGTGGTATTGTATGAGGAAGTCAGGAGTGGCAGAGAAGTATGTAAGAGTTGTACAAGATATGTACAAGGGAAATGTGACTATGGCCAGGTCTGTGGTAGGAGTGACGGATGCATTCAAGGTGGAGGTGGGATTACATCAGGGATCAACTCTGAGCCCTTTCTTATTTGCAATGGTGATGGACAGGTTGACAGACAAGATTAGACAGGAGTCCCCATGGACTATAATGTTTGCTGATGACATTATGATCTGTATTGATAGTAGGGAGCAGGTTGAGGAGACCTTAGAGAGGTGAAGATACGCTCTAGAGAGGAGAGGAATGAAAGTCAGTAGGAACAAGACAGAATACATGTGTGTAAATGAGAGGGAGGTCAGTGGAATGGTGAGGATGCAAGGAGTAGAGTTGGTGAAGGTGGATGAGTTTAAATACTTGGGATCAACTGTACAGAGTAATGGGGTTTGTGGAAGAGAGGTGAAAAAGAGAGTGCAGGCAGAGTGGAATGGGTGGAGAAGAGTGTCAGGAGTGATTTGTGACAGACGGATATCAGCAAAAGAGTGAAAGGGAAGGTCTACAGGATGGTAGTGAGACCAGCTATGTTATATGGGTTGAAGACAGTGGCACTGACCAGAAAGCAGGAGACAGAGCGTGAGGTAGCAGATTTAAAGATGCTAAGATTTGCACTGGGTTTAATGAGGATGGATAGGATTAGAAATGAGTATATTAGAGGGTCAGCTCAAGTTGGACGGTTGGGAGACAGTCAGAGAGGTAAGATCGCGTTGGTTTGGACATGTTCAGAGGAGAGATGCTGAGTATATTGGGAGAAGGATGCTAAGGATAGAGCTGCCAGGGAACAGAAAAAGAGGAAGGCCTAAGAGAAGGTTTATGGATGTGGTGAGAGAGGACATGCAGGTGATGGGTGTAACAGAACAAGATGCAGAGGACAGAAAGATATGGAAGAAGATGATCCGGTGTGGCAACCCCTAATGGGAGCAGCCGAAAGAAGAAGAAGAAGAACTGTGCTTTGCTACTAAGTCTGAAAAATATATTGCTCTAGTTGACTTAAAAGCCTCTTGGAAAACTGCTAAAAATGTTTTAGGATCTCATAAGAGATCTGTAGCCTATCTTTCTTCTGATTTCTTTCTGCTGTTCTACAGGCTTGTCTGAGTGCTCTAGTGGTTTTATTGAGCCATGGCTGAAAATTGTCTAGATCGCCTTCAGCTTAAAGTGATCCACTGAGTCCAGCATTATTTCATAGGAGAAATTAAAAATGTTCACGTGCAATTTAAAATTTTTAAATGTATTTACTGTAGTCATTATGGAAGAGATAGCAGTAGAATTGCTAGCAAATTATTGATAACCCGTGAGTAGCGGGGTGGAGGATGACACTTCCCAACAGAACCCAGGTTAGAGTTAAACACAACAGTCATATAGTCAGAAATATGGGGTGCACATATTTGCAAGTCATTGATATTAAAGACATAGGATAAAACTAGATCCAACGTGTGGCCACGTTCATGCGTTGGGCCAAAAACAGATTGTGTCATATTAAAAGCTTTGATTACAAATTAATAAAATCAATCACAAGCTGTTTCATCACAGCAAATATGAATATTAAAATCTCTCACAATTAAAAACCTCTACAAATTGGGCACATTCATAGCAAGAAAATCGGAAAATCTTGTATGAAATTACCGCTTGCTCTAGTAGGATGCTATATCACAGTGCAGAGCATTGTCTCATCTAGTCTGACTTTGATCAGCTGTAATTCGCAACTCTTAAGATTCTGCTGGCAGCATACAACAGTTAGAACAGTTTTTGTAAATGGTAGCTATCCCTCCACCTCTGCCTAATGGCCTAGATGAGTTAAAACAGCCACAGTCCTTAGGAGAAAGTTAATTTAAACACCTGGCTCACTAACGTCTTGCATAAAAAGAAAAAATCCACACCACAAGATTTAATAATATCTTATAAAATATACTTCTTATTCTTGATGGATCTTGCTTTCACCAGGGCCATCTTCAGGACAGATAATGCAGGTTGAGGAGCGCAGCGCTTCTGATGCAGGTGCACAAAAACCTTGTTAACTCTTCGCTTTGCATAGGGGAGCCGAATTTGAGGAATCAGATGCACCGCAGACGCAGCGCGACCAAACAGGACAGGGAAAATGTGACCATCCAATTCTGAGGAGTACTCACAGCCTAAGCAAACAATCTCCCAGTTGAAACCCAGGCTCTACAACCATCTCCGTCATACCTGGAAGGAACATTGGACAGATGGGTCGGCATCACTTCTTAGGTGTCCATAACCAGACAGGTTTAAAACAGGAGAGTGGGAGCTTGTCTTGTACCATTTTATGTACAGTAGTTTCTGATGATCATACTTAATAACTGTGCTTTTAAAGTTTACAATTAAGCACATAAAACTCCAATTGCATCTGGCTGCAGGTTGAAGACTCGACCTTCCATGCCTCTACCGTCCACGCCATGCCCCCAGCATTCGCGTACGTCCTTTGTCACATCACTTTTGTTGTAAAACTAGTATCATTATTTTATTATTTAAATGAAATTATCGAATTATCTGAAAAATGTAACATACACTATATACTTTAATGCATTTCTTAATGAAACTGATATCAAGTATAAATCTAATACATTTAATGTGTTCTGTGTGGTGATCTATTGCTGCTTGCCACTGCTGTCAGGTCAGAAGGAAGCCCCAGAAGCAGGTAGCAATTAACAACTGGGTCGGTTTTAAGATGACGTTCACAACGTTCTACTTTGATAATAAAATAAACTATAAGATTAAAGTGGACATTTGGAGATTAAAGCATAAATTTCCACTTTAATCACAAAATACACCTTTTCACTGTGTCCTTAATTTTTTTCTCTGTACAGCGCTGTACATTCTGTTGCTATTGTGAAGGTGCAAAAAAAAAGACAGCACAGAAGATGGTACGTGAGACTTTTAAAATGCATCGTGTCATTACAATGCAGAATATGCAACGCTATATAAAAGCACCATGAATGCATTTGTATGTTGGCATTTTGCTTCACCATATCGAACCATTCATCAAACATCGAAGCAGGCACATCGATCTCGTAGGATCCTCAAAGCATCTTTCTGTCACATGTAGATAGTAAACAGAGACTCTGACGTCGCATTCTAACTTTTATCACACTGCGCCCCCTGACTGTTTGCTGGGACTGCAACTCACGCACGCATTGCGTTAATTTCTGAGGACCTTCTCAGAGGACACGTCAAATGAACGCTGGGAAAACGTGGCAGTCATAATGTGTGCGCGTACGCATTCTGAGCATGAAGTATAAACGAGCCCTAACTGCTATTAAAGTGAATTCTGTCATTCAAAATATTTGATGTTATTTTTACATTATTTCTGGAACATCGTTCAATGAAAGGGAAAATTCAGTTAAATACATTCATTTAGTATGTTACGAAATAAATGATGATCAACAGGCATGAAAATGAGTTCTCAGCAAAACAAACTTAAAATTGTTTGTAATTTTGTTCTACGCTGCAGTTATAATGTTGATAAATTTTAACTGGAGTTATTAAACTTTCAAATGTTTTCCTGGTTTTTAATTTAATGCATAATTGTTCTCGAACTGCAGCCAGACCCTTCTCCATAAAACACAACGGGTACGGACAAAACCATGATAAACAAACAGGTGCCATCTTGGAAGAAGAGAGTCCTTAGATTACTTTTAATTTACAGGTCTTCTGGACAATATTCTCTATCTTTAGGAATCTCCACATAACCAAACTAAAATAACAATAATCAGGCAGTGTTCTTAGGTGGATCATGTCATTCTTTGTGCAGCTTGAGCAGATGTCTGATGTTACCCCTGCTTCATTAATGTTTGCAGTTGAATACAGATTATTAATATAAATTCTGAACTCAAGTGAAACTTGAAATTTCATTTACTTACAGTATTTAGCAAGGACGTGCAGTCAGGGTGAGACAGGTTATCATGAAAGTAAAAAAAAACTAATAATGATAACATAAAATAAATGTGTCCACTGGCCTGTGATATTAATTAATTTTTTGTATGATTCCAATAATTTTGATGTTTTTTATAGTCAAAATCGCTGAACTGGAGAATTTTCTGTTAAAATACAGGGGAGAAACGAGAGGTGCTGTAGCGAAGAGTGGAGCCTCACTTCAGGCTGCACTATTCCTCACAAACTGTGTTGATGCATGCAATTGGTGTGTGCATGTTGATGTACCTCTGTATGTCGCCAATACAATGTTTGCAGACACGTTTATTATACACCCTGACTTTCCACAGTCTGGCTAATATCTTCAATGAATGTGTTAGTGTGTGACATATTTAGTCTTGCTGATCAGACATAAAACTGCAGTGAAAAGGCACAAGGTGAGGCAGACAGTAATGTGCGGCACTGAAGGGGGCGGATGTGAGCCCAACAGGTGCTTTTTGTTGCTATTCTACACAGAGGCTCTAGGCGCCAAAAAGTAAGAGATATCAGAAAGTCAAGTGCACTTCAGCGGTCTGTTTATAAGGAGGACATTTACAAGAAAGTGAAAGAGATTTTTGTGGAGAAGGATAGGCACATGGACTTCATTTACAAGTAAAGGTAAGACCATAAATGGTTTTCAATTTTATAGAAAATGGGATCAGACTAAAAAAAATCCAATATTTAAAAATTAAATTCTGACCTTAAATAAAATATTCTTTTGTTTTTCTTGTCATCCTTTTATTCAACAGTTTGTATTAAATAGATTAAAGCATCAGAATTAAAAGCTTTTAAAAACAACTAAATGTTTCAACTAAGGTCAAAATTAAAATCCGTTATTTTTTTGTACACCACTCAATACTTTCATTTGTATTGAATGCGACGGCAAATTTAGAACACATGGAGGGTGGAGAGCAAATGTGCTCTTTACATTCTTTCTTGCCACTATAAATGTAACATTCTTTCTTAGCTAAATATGTACCTTACCTATGTGCATGTAAAAAATGCCGATGAGATATAAAACATAACCAGTAGTCAATGTGCATGCTGCAAACTGAATCTATACTAATAAAAGGCAAAGCCCTCACTGACTGACTGACTGACTGACTGACTCACTCACTCACCGGCTCATCACTAATTCTCCAAGTTCCCATGTGGGTAGAAGGCTGATATTTGGCAGGCTCATTCCTTACAGCTTACTTACAAAAGTTGGGCAGGTTTCATTTCGGAATTCTACATGTAATGGTCATAACTGGAAGCTATTTTTCTCCATATAATGTAATGGAGTTGAGCTGGATGGCCGTGGGGGGCGGAGTTTCGTGTGACATCATCACGCCTCCTACGTAAGTACGTAGAGAACAAGGAAGACCTCCAAACAGTGCTGAACGCCATTTCACAATTGAGAAGGCAGAAAAAGATTATGAAGCAAGTGATGCATACAAGCGTATTCATAAATATAAGCATATTCATAAGTACAGCTACTGCGGAAACAAAGCATGGCGTGAACCGTAAGTTTATATTAAGTTTATAGACACACTCCCTCTGCCGTTTGTCATGCCTACGGCGAATGACGGTATTCGCGAGATACAAGTTTACTGAAAAGACACGAGGTATAAACGAGACTTTGGATCACTTTGTAACGGAGTTAAAATTGCTGTAGCAAGAAACTTTAAGTGCCGGGTCTTAGCTAACATTAAATAAACACATCCTCCAAATACGAACCTGATTACAAGAAATAATGATAATCAAATCCTTGATGACAGCAACACTCACAAAACAATTACTGTATATTGACAATCATGTTACATTATTTTTAAAATGTTCCCTTTTCCTTTTCATAACTTCTTTAACACACTACTTCTCCATAAACGCAGTATATATATATATATATATATATATATATATATATATATATATATATATATATATATATATATATATATATATATATATATACTCCGATCTACATACTCTCAAATAGACAAGCCACATGCTGTGGCGCAATGGTAGAGGCTTCGCCTCTAATGCTGACATCCGAGGTTTGATTCCCGAGAGGGGATGCACTGAGTATGCACGCGCGCTTCCTGATTCATTTTACCCCCGCATCCCCTTGGTTTGAGACGTATGAAAAAATATGTGGTTAACGCAGAATCATGTTACATTATTTTTAAAATGTTTCCTTTTCTTAGCACAAGCACAGCTGAGAAGCTTCGATGCATGTACTCCATAACGCGTTAAAAAATAACGATTTAATCACACTTTCAATTCCAAGCAAAGGGGAACTTTTGTCAATGCATGATTTCCTGGTACATCGACAGTACCGCCGCTCCCTATACGCAGAGTACGCAGTCTGCGTAGGGCACCAAGTCCGAGGGGGGCACCATCCCAGCTGCTCAAAAAATCATTTTTATATATTATAATAATAAATCAATATTAATAATATACATATACAAATAAACAAAAATATAAACGTATATATTACATTTTACGGTGAACGCAGAGTAGGCTAAGCACACGTGATGAGGCGCGCACCCTCACCTCTGTTACGGCTACCTGTTTGGCCAAAAATGATAATAATTGAACAATATGCCTGCTCCTGGAAAGAGACATCAACAGTCCGGCGCCGAGAAACGAAAGAAAAAAAAGCCCAAGATGAAGCCCGTGCATGTACCCAAATCTCTGGATTGCTCTGCGCATAGCAGTGACGCTCCCTGTAACTGTTGCCTCTGCTGAAGCTCATCAAAACGTACTTGCGCTCATCTATGGCACAAGAACGCATGAGTGGTCTGGCAATTGTCAGCATCAACTCTGAATTAGCAAAGGCTTTATCATATGAAGAGCTCATTTACGACTTTGCCTCAAGAAAAAGCAGAAGTGTGCCTTTGTAAATTTTGAACTTTGGAAAGCTCCAGCACATGACAGTGTTTTATTTAAAGTGTAATTTTAATTTGCATTTTTTGCTGTAGAGCTACAATTGTAATTTATAAATGATACAATTTATTTATGTATTTACTTTTATTTGAATAAAGTTCTATTTTGGCCCTATAGTAGGTGTTTTTTTTATTATTTTATTTTTACTTCCGTAATATTTGGAGGAGGGGGCACAAAAGTAAATTTCTGCTTAGGGCACCCATTTGGCCAGCAACAGTCCTGTACATCGATTACATTGATGCACACATCAGAGCTACAAAAATGTTACAGTCGGAATAAAGCGCGTTACTACGACTGATCGGAGGAAAATTTGATTTCAAAAGACTACCCGATGGAAGCCTTGATAAAAGCATGGTTTTCTGCACACTGAAAGGCAAGCAAAATTAGATGCATTACAGGAAGCCGACTTTGTGGCTCTTACTGGGGATCATTGGACTTCCGTGACCGTTAGTAATTCTAATTACATCTAATTACAAAATGTTCAATGATCACACTGTTTTAGCCTAATGTACAAAATAATTTTGGCTAAGGTTACTCAGAGTTTAAAGATGAAGCTGGTAAAATTACCTTTTATGTTTCTGACTTATTTTTTTAAGAAGAAAAACTGCACTTTATGTTGAAATTTTGGTTATTATTATTTAAAGACAATACCATTCTGAAAATGTACTTAAAGTACTTAAAATACCACTTTATTTTTAAGTCTGCCCAATTTTAGCCAGGGATGATATTTTTGTTTCTGTTTTGAATTGAAATGCAGTTTAAAAGCATTTTTTTTTTCAGAAATTAAAAGAGCTTGAGTTTACAATATTCATGTCCATGTCTATTATTTGATTCATTCGCCCACTAAAACCCTTTTAGATTAAAAAAAAAAAACCATTTGCGATTTGGGGCAAATTTTCATGTGTGATTACATACAATTAATCAAGATTAATTATTACACAGCCTCTAATTAATTGGATTAATTTTTTTAATCGAGTCCCACCCCTAATATATATATGTAGATTTGTATATATATATGTGTATATATATATGTGTGTATACAGTGGTGTGAAAAACTATGTGCCCCCTTCCTGATTTCTTATTCTTTTGCATGTTTGTCACACAAAATGTCTCTGATCATCAAACACATTTAACCATTAGTCAAATATAACACAAGTAAACACAAAATCCAGTTTTTAAATGATGGTTTTTATTATTTAGGCAGAAAAAAAAATCCAAACCTACATGGCCCTGTGTGAAAAGTAATTGCCCCCTGAACCTAATAACTGGTTGGGCCACCCTTAGCAGCAATAACTGCAATCAAGTGTTTGCGATAACTTGCAATGAGTCTTTCATGGCTCTGGAGGAATTTTGGCCCACTCATCTTTGCAGAATTGTTGTAATTCAGCTTTATTTGAGGGTTTTCTAGCATGAACCGCCTTTTTCAGGTCATGCCATAGCATCTCAATTGGATTCAGGTCAGGACTTTGACTAGGCCACTCCAAAGTCTTCATTTTGTTTTTCTTCAGCCATTCAGAGGTGGATTTGCTGGTGTGTTTTGGGTCATTGTCCTGTTGCAGCACCCAAGATCGCTTCAGCTTGAGTTGACGAAAAGATGGCCGGACATTCTCCTTCAGGATTTTTGGTAGACAGTAGAATTCATGGTTCCATCTATCACAGCAAGCCTTCCAGGTCCTGAAGCAGCAAAACAACCCCAGACCATCACACTACCACCACCATATTTTACTGTTGGTATGATGTTCTTTTCTGAAATGCTGTGTTCCTTTTACGCCAGATGTAACGGGACATTTGCCTTCCAAAAGGTTCAACTTTTGTCTCATCAGTCCACAAGGTATTTTCCCAAAATTCTGGCAATCATTGATATGTTTCTTGGCAAAATTGAGATGAGCCCTAATGTTCTTTTTGCTTAACAGTGGTTTGCGTCTTGGAAATCTGCCATGCAGGCCGTTTTTGCCCAGTCTCTTTCTTATGGTGGAGTCGTGAACACTGACCTTAATTGAGGCAAGTGAGGCCTGCAGTTCTTTAGACGTTGTCCTGGGGCTTTTGTGACCTCTCGGATGAGTCGTCTCTGTGCTCTTGGGGTAATTTTGGTCGGCCGGCCACTCCTGGGAAGGTTCACCACTGTTCCATGTTTTTGCCATTTGTGGATAATGGCTCTCACTGTGGTTCGCTGGAGTCCCAAAGCTTTAGAAATGGCTTTATAACCTTTACCAGACTGATAGATCTCAATTACTTCTGCTCTCCTTTGTTCCTGAATTTCTTTGGATCTTGGCATGATGTCTAGCTTTTGAGGTGCTTTTGGTCTACTTCTCTGTGTCAGGCAGCTCCTATTTAAGTGATTTCTTGATTGAAACAGGTGTGGCAGTAATCAGGCCTGGGGTGGCTACGGAAATTGAACTCAGGTGTGATACACCACAGTTAGGTTATTTTTAACAAGGGGCAATTACTTTTCACACAGGGCCATGTAGGTTTGGATTTTTTCTCCTAAATAATAAAACCATCATTTAAAACTGCATTTTGTGTTGACTTGTGTTATATTTGACAAATGGTTAAATGTGTTTGATGATCAGAAACATTTTGTGTGACAAACATGCAAAAGAATAAGAAATCAGGAAGGGGGCAAATAGCTTTTCACACCACTGTATATGTATATATATATATATGTCTATATTTGTATATGTGTATATATATGTATATATGTATATATATGTATATATGTATATATATGTATATATATATGATGTGTATATATATGTTTATATGTGTGTGTGTATATATATATATATATATATATATATATATATATATATGCCAGCAACACTCATGACAATGACAGCACAATTACAATGTCAATCATGTTACGTTATTATTAAAATGTTTCCTTTTCTTTTTCATTACTTCTTTAACACACTACTTCTCCACTGCGAAGCGAGGGTATTTTGCTAGTAGTGAATAAGATACTCCTTTGTGTTCATATATTTGTAAATCTGACTCTGAAGGAGTCAGTGTCTCACGAGCCATGAACCTCACCACATGTAACTGGTATTTAGCCAGGTGACATAGAGGATAAGTGAGTTACTTGTCTTTAATTTAATTAAAAAATATTCATCTAATGGATGGAACTAATGTCAATAGCAGACACTGGGACCTTTTAACATGAAGGCCACAAACTTTGGTTTGGCTAATTCCACAAAAATGTAAGTTATATTTTTAAGACTAATATAGTACCATTTTAACACTCAGATATTCTTTCTCAGGCTTATCATATCGAGTTGAATAGACCAAAATTGATAAAATAAGAGGAAAAAAAAATGCTTTTGCCCAATTAGTACTACTTTGCCTTTTGAACAAGGTTTTAATTATACATGACATCACCGTGACATATTTGAAAACAATCTAAGGACTATAGCAATACGGGAAATCACTGTTTGTTAAAAGGCTATTGGAAAATGCAAAAATACATAATTTTCCATAATATAGTACTGAAAGTTGCTGCTAGCCTCTGTATGAAAGATTGTCAGCAAAATTTGCTCATTTAAAATTTGCTGAGGGGATCCCATCGTCTTCATGCAACAATGCACTTCTTCCACCTACAAAATTTAATTAGGTTATTACAGACAACTTGATGGAATCAGTTATCAAGTAACACAGAAAAAGCTTTCACAATATACATTCTTCGGACATGGAATGAAATTTATTTAGTTTGGTATCGGATTTTTCTCTGTAAAAAAATTACTATAATAATAAAATCCTTTTAAAAAATTCAGTAAATTGGTAAACTTTGCGTCTATCTTGTCTCTAAATGAAAAAGATAAAGATGCAGCTCTGAAATATTTATTTTTTAATATCATGAATTAGAACAAAATCACTACAATAGTACTTGTCACTGTAGAAAATCACTGATAGAAGTGCTTCAGTTCACTTAATTGAAGACATTTCTGAAATTACCTTTAATGATATAAAAGGCAATATTCTACTGATATCAAAATAATTGCAGCAATTGAAGGAGCAGTAAAAGATGCCAGAAATTAAGAAATAATATTTTAGCAAAAGAGAAAGTCCATTCCAAGCATGAAAAGAGGACTTCCCTAGATAAATGTATATTGTTGACTATTCACTATGTGCCACAAATCATCCACATGACATGTTTTGTAGTCACAGAATTTGCTTAGAAAATGTGCCTACTGCCACAATAATAGCAGGCATACTTGAAACAAATGTTAAATCTAAATTCAAATCTTGTATGTGAATTAGGTGGCATGGTGGCGCAGTAGGTAGCACTGCTGCCTCGCAGTTAGGAGACCCGGTTTGCTTTCCGGGTCATCCCTGCGTGGAGTTTGCATTTTCTCCCCGTGTCTGCATGGGTTTCCTCTGGGTACTCCGGTTTCCCCCACAGTCCAAAGACATGCAGGTTAGGTCCATTGGCGCTTCTAAATTGTCTCTTGTGTGTGCTTGGTGTGTGTGTGTGTACCCTTCCCAGGGTTTGTTTCCTGCCTTGCACCCTGTGTTGGCTGGGATTGGCTCCAGCAGACCCCCGTGACCCTGTAGTTAGGATATAGCGGGTTGGATAATGGATAGATGGATGTATGGATGTATGTAAATTATGTGATTTAATTAAACAGAAAATTGAATGTTATTGCCATCCAATAAACAAAGAATTTCCAAAGGATAAAAGACAGTCCTGTAGCAGCTCTGATGACTGAGTGATTACTAATAATATGGAGAATAGCCCTACAAAATGAGTCAAATGAAGAAAAAAGCATAAAAACTCTGATATTACCTCTTAAATAGAATTCACAGATATGTCAGATTTAATGTTAGACCAGATTACTTTTAAATATGCTAATACTAGTTATTCCTTATTTTTCAAATGTTGAAACAACTAGAAGTTAGGATAATTACATCTGTAAAACATTCCTTGATGATGATAAAATTAATATCTGATGCATTCATCTGTTACATTATCATTAGAAACCACATAGAATAGTATTTGATTGGACAATACACTTTTTACACAATTTTAGTTAATTTTATTTTCATAGTCTTCTTTCTCCAATACTGTAGTGTCAGAGTTAATAGTACTTTGGCAACTATTAATTGCAGGGCAGGATTCCAGTCTAATATAGCACATATTTAAACACACTGATGCCTGACCAATTTAGATTTGCCAGTCAGTCTATCCTGCATGTGTTAGGCATTTGGGGGGAGGAGAGAGTTATCTAGAGAAAAACTTAATAATACAGAAGGAAATCTCTACATATGGAAGGGGTTGGTATTTCAACCCTCTGCTCTGAAGTTGTGAGGCGGCATCACTACTCTCTCTAATTGAACAGAACCTCAGAATCTGCATTTTTCAGCCTTCAACAACATTTTTATTTCAATTTCACATTTTCATACAAGAAATGCAGCTCAAAGTGTTTTACACAATATAACAGAAGAGTTACAAGAGGAAAAACTGCAAGTTAGAAAATGATACAATAGTTATATATAACTAAATAAATAATTAAAAAAATATATAAAGTATCAAAATGCAATTATATAACACAAATAAACATATAGTAGAATTATAATGTGAATGTTTTTTAATTTTATTTATTTTTTTTATTAAGTCCATTAAGATAATCTGAACCTATGGTCAGATGGCCTTCCCGGGTCCTCCATGCATGGAGTTTGCATGTTCTCCCCATGTCTGCATGGGTTTCTTCCCACAGTCCAAAGACATGCAGGTGAGGTGCATTGGCGATTCTAAATTGTCCCTAGTATGTGCTTGGTGTGTGGGTGTGTATGTGTGCCCTGTGGTGGGCTGGCGCTCTGCCCGGGGTTTGCTTCCTGCCTTGTGCTCTGTGTTGGCTGTGATTGGTTCCAGCAGACCCCCGTGACCCTGTAGTTAGGATATTGCGGGTTGGATAATGGATGGATGGATATTAGGACTGGGTCAATGTTAACTATTTTATAAAGTTCAGGTAAACCTATTTTATTAAAAGAATTCAGTTCACTATAGTGAAGTCAATAAGCATCAGTGGTATAGGCCTTTGAGGAATGTATTATATTACATACAGTATATCTAATATTGCTTATTTTGTGATTAAAGAATGCTGCAAAAGCTTTGCATGTTTCACTTGAAGTATTCAGGAAGCAATCCGCTGATTGACTTGGCTTTAGAAGATGATCAATAGTAGAAAATAATTATGGAAATCCAAGAGTTTTTTCATTTATAATTTTAGAAAAATAGAAGTACATCTCTAGTTGGACTGCGTTGTTGTATTCAATTATATGCGTCTTCAATATTTCATAATGAACTGCTAATTAAGTTTTCCTCCTTTTATGGTCAGCCTTGCAGCATGTCCTCTTAACTCTTTTAGGGTGGATGTCAACTTTTGTCGACATAATGGGCTTAAGGCGGATTTCGACTAAAGTCGACATTCTGGCACAAAAGGTGAAAAAAGCTCTAAATCTCGATAAAATGAAGAGAAAACTAGTCTGAATTAAGAGGAAGTACATATAAAACTGAAGCCAGTAAGCAGACTTGTAGTTGAAGTAGAAACCTTGACAGATTTAAAAAAAAATCTGAATGAAATATTGGGACAGCTTAATTATTAGCTAAACAAACTGACTTAATGAACTGAAATTTTACTTTTTTTTTACTGAATCCGAACACAGGGTCACAGGGGTCTGCTGGAGCCAATCCCAGCCAACACAGGGCACAAGGCAGGAACCAATCCTGGGCAGGGTGCCAACCCACCACAGGACACACACAAACACACCAAGCACACTCTAGGGCCAATTTAGAATTGCCAATCCATCTAACCGGCATGTCTTTGGACTGTGGGAGGAAACCAGGGTGCCCGGAGGAAACCCATGCAGACACAGGGAGAACATGCAAACTCCACGCAGGGAGGACCTGGGAAGCGAATCCGCGTCTCCTAACTGCGAGGCAGCAGCGCTACCACTGTGCCACCGTGCCGCCCTGAGACAAAATATACCAATTTAGAAATCTGTGAAAAGCACTACTTGATGAATTATTAGCGTTTTTTATTGCAAGTATATTATAAATATATTACAGCTTGTGAAAGTAGTGTTTTTGTGACCAAAAATTATCATAGTGACAAAAATTTAGTTATGAAAACAATAGTGCAAAATAAGCTAAAACCAACTAAGTAAAATTATCATTGATAAACTACAAGTACCAATATATTTAAATTTTTCTAGAAAAATTAGGAACTTAGGAACTTTGAGAACCAATTTATAGTCAAATATATAAAATTACAAAAAAAATAGTACTTTTTATTTATCCATCCATCCACTTACTATCACTTATCCAAGTTATGGTGGCAGCAATCTAAGCAAAGATGCTCAGATGTTACTTTTCACCGCCACCTCCTCCAGGTCCTTTATGGGGA
Organism: Polypterus senegalus; assembly: GCF_016835505.1. NCBI lineage: Eukaryota > Metazoa > Chordata > Cladistia > Polypteriformes > Polypteridae > Polypterus > Polypterus senegalus. The sequence goes on along the minus strand of NC_053157.1, from coordinate 103,576,673 downwards.
TTCCGTAGCTTTCCCAGGCCATCTGGGAGATGCAATTGTTCCAGTGTGTCTTAGGTCTACTCAGAAGTTCCCTCCCAGTTGGGCACATGGAGGTGTGCAGGAAGCATCCTAATTAGATGCCTAAACCACCTCAACTGGTTTCTTTCAGTGCGGAAGAGCAACAGCACTACTTTGAAATCTTCTCAAAGGTCTATGCTTCTGAGCCTATCTCTGAGGCTGAGCCCAGACACCCTGTGAAGGACACTCATTTCTGCTGTATTCATTATCTAGTTCTTTCTGTCATCACCCAAAGCTCGTGCTCATAGTTGAGTGTAGGAATGTAAATGGTACGGCAACTTGAGAGTGTTCCCTTTTCACCACGAATGACCAGTGCTATGTCAGCACAACTACAGACAGCGTTCCAGTCCACCTGTCAATCTCTCTATCCCTTCTTACCTCACTCATGAACAAGACAAAGAGGTTCTTAAACTTGAAGTTTCACCTCCTCCCCCAACCTGGAAAGGGCACTTCACCTTTTTCCCGCTGAGAAATATGACCTCAGACTTGGAGGTGCTGATCCTCATCCTGATCACTTCAGACTTGACCACAAACCTCCCCAGTCCCAAGTTTTATTTAATTATTTATTATTTTCATTACTTTACTGTTTACTGTGATTGTATTTTCTTGTAATGAAGACTGGTACTGATGATCCCTCCACTAAGGCATCCTATTACTCTTTTGAAGTAAACTAAAAAGTGAGATAGAGGACAATTCTACTTTCTCAGTTTCTGAGCTTAATGTTTAAAAGAAATATGGAAGCTTATGTATGATTGCTTTGTTGATGGGGCCCCTGGTGTTTGGTGGTATAGTTGGCAGTCTTCCTTTAAATGCTAACAAATACTGAATTCCTTAGTTGTAGAGAAATGATTTATAAAGTCTAATGCTTGAAAATATGCTTCACCAGTGTGGAGCTACTGCAAAACCACATTCAAAATACATTATGCCTTCTCTCTCATTTAGCAGATGTTATAGGCCACCACCAAAAGGCAAAATTTGTTAGATTTCAATAATTGTTTTAAAACTTTCCATAGGATTACATTGGTAAATTGCAGAACCTAACTTTACGTTACTGTGCAAAATTTCTTCCATTTTATTTACTGTTTTCTAACCTGAGGCCATTGTCTTAACTTGTAAATAAATAAAATAAAACACTGAGATAAATACTATAGTAAATAAAATACTGAGACAAAAAAGTTTATTTTAATAGGAAATCTGTGTGCACAATTACATTAACATTTTAAGCCAACTGTTCCATTCAAATTTAGTGTTATTTAATTTTTTTCATTGTTTGTGTTTGTTCATCTTTCCATTCTGAATATATCTGATGTTTTGGGCTTAATCTTTATAATTTGGTTTTGGAATAGAAGCAATGAATTTGCACACCTTCCTGGGCTAATTTCAACCTTGTGTTCCATTCTACCAGGTGTAAACACACAAAGAAGGCAGAAAAAGGTTTGTTGAACTGTCCCCTATATTGTACAGCGTAAAATGCAACAAAATTCAAAAATGCAATAAATGACTCCAGAATAACATCTGGTTCTGTGTCCAAAAAGGGGACCACTAAAAATGAAAGATGCTGGGCTTTTATAGTAGCCAGGAAGGAAGAGGTGGTGTACAATAACTAAGACTGAAAGTCGAGCTTTATGCTGTTTGGTTAAGCCCTTAGACTCACATGTGTGACACAGGATACTCTACAAAATAAGAATGCTTGAAAAATGAATTGAAGAGCGACTAAAAGTCTACAAATGATTTTTGTTCCCATTTCAGATAGTTTCTTTAAGACACTAAGAAATAAAAACTCATTCCTGTTATTGGTCTAAAGGATTAAATGGATTATAACTTTGCTAAGAGTATTTCTGAAAGACTGTTTTGTTACTGTATGCTGCCATCTCATGTCTGTTGAATTCTCTAGCTGATTTTGCTTGTATGGACTTTGCAGGTTCAACATATTTTTGTGTGGGCTCTCTTTTGGGGTTTCCTCCACAGCCCCATGCACCAATTTGCGTTTGCGGATAGGTGGATCTGGTGTCCTGTCTAGGGCTATTTCCTGACTTGCACTCGATAGTGTTAGGATAGATTCCAATCTGCTGCAACCTCAGATAAAATGGATTTGAGAATGTTCTGTTCTGTTTTAGAAGCCTTCTACACTGCCTGTCAATAAACTTGCAAAAAATCATTGCCTTTGTCTTTATGAAGACATCCTCATCATTGCCAAAAATTCAGTCTGCCATTGAAAATCAAATCAATGAAATAGATTATATCTATTTTAACATTTATTCTGACATCTTTTTTGAGAATAAGAATTTTGGCCTCACCATACATTGCTCATTAGCAGACCTGAGTAAGTGTGAAGGAGCATAGGACCTCATCAGGTCTCAATATATATAGGTGCCAACTTGCTGTGAGCAAGCATAAAGGATTTTAACTTAATACATGCTACATTAGGGAGCCATTGTAGCAACCTGAAAAGATAACTGACATGTGCCAGTTGAGCACAAGATGTGCTGCTGCATTTTGAATCATCTGCAGTGGCTTGGTAGCTTATACAGGTACTCCTGCCATTACAGAATTGTAGTAGTCCAGATGTGACAAGACCAAAGCCTGGACAAGGAGTTGGGCTACATACTCTTTCAGATACAGTCTGATCTTGAAGATGTTATAATGGATTCTTCAAAACCAGTAGACAGTTGCAGCATGGTTGGTGAAAGAGAGCTTGCCATTGATTACTGTCTCAAGGTTGCGTACTGACTTAGCCAGAATCCTAATCAGCCTGCCCAGATAAGATACATTCATGAGCAGCCTGAGTTATTGTTTTACATTAGTCTACATTGGGCCATATTGGCTTTGGCTTCAAAAGTTCAAAAATATATAAGCAAGATCCCAAAATTATCAAAATGCCCCTAAAGGAGGGGATAATTATGAATCCCTGGCTTGTGCAAAAAAAAATGACAAATCACCAACTCCCAATACAATAATCCAGTAAACAAAATCCAAAGACAGACAAAAATGAAAGAAATTGAAGAAAAATTTAAATAACACTCTAACACTCTAATACATTAATACTCTTAATGGCAGCACTCCATTCCACCAAAGCACATTAAAAAATAAAACATAACATCACCACCTTAATGTGTGAGAAATTGGCAAGGTGTTTGCTCCAGTCCAGAGATCAACAATAAAACATACTGATGCTGAAAAAATAATGGGTGAAGACATTCAGACATATACAAAAGTCAGCGCAGTTCTGGAAACAGAAACATTATTAAGTATTAATAATAATATTAATAGGTGTTAGTTTAGCTTCAACCCTACTACTTACTCCAGATAATATTTTTAAACTGATGGTGCAGTGCCTAGTGTTCCTTACAGTTTCAGTGGGTCATTTATAATTTCTAGCTGTGTCATAGACTGTATCTTTGCATGAGTTCATTGCTATGGGAGAATATGTTCCTGTTCAATAAAATACAGCAATGCCTTCCATTCTCGATTTCTTTACCAGGCCTCATGCTACAGTCATAGGTTCTGGTATTTTCCTACAGGTTTTTAGAGAGCAAATTTTTTTTCCATGCATTTAGCCTTTTTGGGAAGACACAATAGCAAGCCCAGCACACGTGTAGCAGTAACGTATGGACAATCCAGAGGCAGAACGTTGTTAATGTTACCAATTGAATAAACAATGTGAGATATTGTCCTAATAGTATACGACACAAATAAACTTGCACCACATACAGTGTATTGCAAAACTTGTTCATATATTTGTTATGAATACAGTTCAAGTTTAAAGGTTTATTTAAAAAGTAACTGAAACCAGTGATCATCCCAGGAGCACTTGGGTGCAAGGCATAAAGAATTCCTGTTGGACAAAGTGCCAGTCATTTGCAGGACACAATCACACACAATCCCAAGCAGAAAAAAAGACTTAACAAGGATGCTTCTGGTAATCCAGAAACAGAAACACTTCATTAATGTATTAGTTTGGTTTTAACCTTTCTATTTACTACAGATAATATTTTGAAACAATGATCTGGTGGTGCATTGCTTTGCGTTCCTTACAGTTTCAGCAGGTCTGGTTTAATTCTTAGCCTTGTCTCAGACATTATGTTTTTGTGGGTTCATTGTTGTTGGTGAATATGTAATACAGTGATAGCCAAATTCTTTCACAGGCCACATGCTAGTCATACATTCTGCATATTTCCCTAACATTTTGCAGAGAACCAACTGTCATGCGTGCATGCAACATGTTCTTTTTTATTTTATTGATTTTATTAATATCAAATAGCATTCCATACAAATAACTCAAGTTTTACAAAAAAGGGATTGAAACAAGTCAACCCCGACCCCTGAGAAACAGAAAATTGCTACCTTCCACTCCTTTTCTGAGATGTTGAGTGAGAGATCCTTTTCCCACTGTACTCTTGGATCTTTGAAAGGGAGGGACTGTAAAATGGTTTTATATATTATGGAAATGCTGTCTGAGTCCTCAAGACTGAGCAATATTTTAGGTAGGTGGAAGGTGAGGAAAATTGGTCAGGTTTTGTTTAACAAAGTTTCTAATTTGAAGGTACTGAATGAAATGTGTTGCTGGAAACTTAAATTTAGAGTGTAATTGTTCATAGGATGCAAAGATGTTGTATATGTCCAGATCTGTAATGATGGTTTAATCCTGAATGACTTCCAGACTTTAAAAACTGCATACGTTTGAGAGGGTAGAAAAAGGTGGTTCTCATGCTGAGGTGCCACAGATAGAAGCTTCTCTATCTTGTGACAGTTTAGGGCTTTCTTGCACCCTTGTACCCTCATACCACACGTCAGACACCAGATAAAAGTCCCAAATAATTATTTATTATAATAATAAAGTGCACAAAGCACGCTCTTCTCCACAATTCTCCAATAATAATAATACACAATAACCAATCCTCCAGACGCTTAGCTCCAAATAAATAGTCTCTGGGCCTCCCGGCCCCCATGGTGTCCAGCAGGGCTATGAATAAAGACTCCAATGTCCATAATGCCCTGCTGGTCTTCGGGGCACCTCCATACTGCAGGGAGGGTTCCACCTGGTGGCGTGGGGGTATTGGCCGGGATGAACAGCCGGCCATACATCACAATCTTAAAATACTTCCTACATTGGTTCCATATTCTGAGTGAGTGAAGCACAATTGGGTTGTTAGTATATTGGCAATACGTTTTATTTATTGTGGTGCAAAGCAAGGAATATAAAGAACAACTGCATGATTTTAGTTTTATTATGGACCAAACCTGAGTATGTTCATCCAATGGGTCCATGTCCATATTTTTATAGCTTTTATATTTGCTTCCATGTAATAAAATTGAAAGTTAGGTAGAGCCGTGCTACTTTCCACCTTAGGTCTTTGTAGTGTCTCCCTTTCAATACGTGGATGTTTTGAATTCCAAATAAATACGGTTATGGTTGAATCTAATTTCTTAGAAAAAAATCTCTTGATGTATATTGGAATGTTCTGAAATAAAAAGAGAAGCTTAGGAAGGATATTCATCTTAACAATGTTCATTCTTCCAGCTAAAGTGAGATGAAAGGTTAATGATCTATGCAAGTGTTACTTAATATTTTCCTTACAGAATGCAAAATTTTGCTGAAAAAGATCTTTGTGTTTGCTTGTGATGTTTACCCCTAGGTATTTAAACTGATCTGTGACGATAAAAGGGTAGCTGACCAATCTAATATTGGATGTTTGAGAATTAATGGGGAAGAGCACACTTTTATTCAAATTGGTTCTGAGACCAGAAATCTTTGGAAATTCTGTTAGTGCTGTTAGGACTGCAGGCACAGTATTTCGTGGATCTGATATATACAGTACCATATTATCTGTATATAGAGAAATTTTCTGTTCAAGCCCTTCTCTGATAATCCACTTTATCTCATAAGCATTTCAACAGTGAATTGCCAGTGGCTCAATGGCAAATGCAAAAAGCAGTGGTGACAAGGGGCATCCTTGTCTGGTACCACATTCTAGTTTAAAGTATTCTGAATTAATGGTGTTAATACAAACTGAATCTTCTGGATTGGTATACAGTAGTTTGATCCATGCACAAATGCTCGGGCCAAACCCAAATTTCTCCAAATATTGAAAAGGTAGTTCCATTCAACCATATCAAATGCTTTTTCTGCATCCAAAGATAATAACATCCCTGGGGTGTTTGTCTTTGTGGGTGAATATATTACATTAAACAGGTGTTGAAGATTGGAAGCTAAGTGTCTGCCTTTAATAAATCCAGTCCGGTCTTGTGATATTACCAAAGGCAGCACTTTCTCCATCCTTCTAGCTAGGACTTCGGAGAGCATCTTAACATCATTATTCAGAATTGAAATTGGTCTGTATGATGCACATTGTAATAAGTCCTTATTTTGTTTAGGAAAGATGGTAATTCATGTTTGGCGAAAAGTTTGATTTAGAATTTTATTTTCTCTAACTTCTGCAAATGTTGCTAATAGAAGGTAAGCTAGCTGAGTTGACATTTTTTTATAAAATTCAGCAGGACAGCCATCAGGGCCTGCTGCTTTCCTACTCTGAAGTGAGTTTATAGCATCTAGTAATTCTGATAGTGCCAGAGGTTTATCCAATTCCTCTGCACTAAGTGTATCTATTTGTGCTATCTGTAATGCATCCAGAAATACCTTAGATTGTGTCTTGTCTTCTTTAAACTGAGTAGAATATAAGGATTTATAGTTGTCTCTAAATATGTACATTAGATTTTTTTGGTCAATAATTTTGTCTGTTTGTCTTGGTGATTGCTGGGATTACATTGTGAACTTCTTGCTTGTGGATTTGTTAAGCTAAGATCTTTTTAGCTTTCTCTCCATGTTCATAATAATGATGTCTTCATTTAGTTGTTAAGAGGTTGAATTCTGAATGCAGAGAAGTGCCTATGAAGTTCCTCACATGGACAGTTGGCATGTTCTTGATCTATTCTAGTAATTATGCTGTTTAGCTCTGATACCTTTTGGTTACCAATTTATTTCTGTGGGAAAGATATGAGATAATCTGGCCTCTTAAGGAGACCTTCAGGGATTCTCAGAGTATTCCTGCAGAAACCTCTGAGGATGTATTTGTCTCTAAATAATATTGATTTGCTTGGATATAAATTCTGTATAGTTCTCATCTGCTAATAAAAGTAGATTAAGATTTGCAAGATGAGTATGTGGGGCATAACGATTTTAGTTCCAAAATCAAAGGGGCATGGTTGGAAATAACAATAGTGTCATAGTTGCGAGATTTAATCGTAGGCAAGAAATTGTTATCTACAAAGAAGTAATCAATTCTTGAGTAGCAGTGATGCACTGGTGAGTAGAAGGAATGTACTCTTGAGTTTGGGTTTAGAAATCTGCAGGGGTCTGATAAGTTGTGATCAGTTACAAACTATGCAATTGTCTTTGTGGTGTTGGATGTCATCACCCCTGTGGCAGGGACTGGATTGAAAACACAATTAAAGTCCCCAGCCATTATAAGTGTATGAGTGTTCACATTGGGAAAGGATGCAAATACATGTTGCATGGATCCCCTTATCATTGACATTGGGGGCATAAACATTTATCAAAATCCATTTACAGTTAAATAAATTACCTATGACAATCACATATCTCCCTTCAGGATCAGATAGATAGATAGATAGATAGATAGATAGATAGATAGATAGATAGATAGATAGATAGATAGATAGATAGATAGATAGATAGATAGATACTTTATAAATCCCAAAGGGAAATTCACATACTCCAGCAGCAGCATACTGATAAAAAACAATATTAAAAAAATAAATTAAACAGTGATAAAAATGCAGGTAAAACAGACAACAACTTTGTATAATGTTAACGTTTACCCCCCTGGGTGGAATTGAAGAGTAGCATAGTGTGGGGGAGGAACGATCTCCTCAGTCTGTCAGTGGAGCAGGACAGTGACAGCAGTCTGTCGCTAAAGCTGCTCCTCTGTCTGGAGATGATACTGTTCAGTGGATGCAGTGGATTCTCCATGATTGACAGGAGCCTGCTCAGTGCCTGTCACTCTGCCACAGATGTCAAACTGTCCAGCTCCATGCCTACAATAGAGCCTGCCTTCCTCACCAGTATGTCCAGGCATGAGGTGTCCTTCTTCTTTATGCTGCCTCCCAGCACACCACCACATAGAAGAGGGCACTTGCCACAACCGTCTGATAGAACATCTGCAGCATCTTATTGATACTACATACAGATACCGATACTACATCTGATACTACAAATGACACTGTTCTATGTATGAGAATTCCCACACCTCTAGTTTTCTTTGTAAAGCTGCAATAGAACATTTGGCCAGTTCAGTCTTTGTGCAACTGAAACTGAACCTTGCTTAATAAGTGGGTCTCCTGTAAAAATACTAATTTAGCGTTTAGACCTTTTAGGTGAAAGAATACTTTCTTTCTCTTTAATTTGTGATTGAGGCCTTTAACATTCCAGCTCACAAAGCTAACTGTCCGGGCTTGGAGACATTGCTTCTGAACTTTTGTTGTCATTTTGTAGTCTTAACTGAAAATAAGACAGTATTGACCTTAATGTCCAATTTTCTCAGAAGTTATTGCCATGAAGCCTATTGTTACATTGGCATTTATAACTATAAGTATTAAAAGGATAGATTACAGATAATTTGCTCTCTTTCTTTCCTACCACAAACTCCCCCCCCCCAATTTGCCTCCCAACTTGTGGCTGGACCACTCTTCACAAAGATCCAGTCCTCTGACATACCTTGAGACAGAGCACGTCTAAAACAAGGCTGTCTGAAGCAGTATATGAGGAATAAATTTGACATATCTATTGCCAATACAGTCCAATTACTATAAGCATAAAATATATTCTTCAACAATCTTGAGATAGTGTTAAAAAGTGGCCCTGGATAAGCACAGTAAACCAATAATAATACAATAATAACAATAATAATAAAGCAAGGGTATGATATTGAATAGTGTCCTTTAGAAGAGAGAGAAAAAAAAACATTAATTTCTTCCACACATACATACATATACGCATATAATTTTAATCTATACTAATAAAAGGCAAAGCCCTCACTGACTCACTCACTCACTCACTCATCACTAATTCTCCAACTTCCCGTGTAGGTAGAAGGCTGAAATTTGGCAGGCTCATTCCTTACAGCTTACTTACAAAAGTTGGGCAGTTTTCATTTCGAAATTCTATGCGTAATGGTCATAACTGGAAGGTATTTTTCTCCATTTACTGTAATGGAGTTGAGCTCGAAAGCCGTTGGGGGCGGAGTTTTGTGTGACATAATCACGCCTTCCACATAATCACGTGAACTGACTGTCAACGCAGTGCGTAGAAAACGAGGAAGACCTCCAAAAAGCGCTGAAGAAAACATGCATTATGTAATTGAGAAGGCAGCGAAACAATAAGAAGCGAGCGAGTGACATATACTACCATATTCATGAGTGCTGCTACTTCGGAAAGAAAGCAAGGTGTAAACCTAAACTTTAAATTAAGTTCATAGACAGGCTGCCACTGGCGTTTCTCATGCCCACGGGTAATGCAGGATACAAGTTTAATGAGAGGACGCAGGATATAAACGAGAGTTTTGATCACTTTGTAACTAAGTTAAAATTGCAGGTGAAGGGGTGTGCTTATGCAAATTCGAGACTGTGTTTGTGGGGATTGACACTTAAGGCGGGTGGGGGAGTCACGTCATCATCTCCCCTCCCATTTACCTCATTTCGGTCTGAGCTGAGCTCCGCGGCTAACGCTGTCTTTCGAAGTAACTTCGTCACACTGCCATCAAATACTCCCAGAAAAATACACAAGTTAATACACACGCTGTCTCTAGAGTTTCTCCACACTGAATCCTCCAGGCACTACTTACAAAAGGTTACATTGACAATCGTGTTACATTATTTTTAAAATCTTTCCTTTTCTTAGCACAAGCACAGCTGAGAAGCTTCGATGTGTGTGCTCCATAACACGTTAAAAAATAATGCATTTAATCACACTTTGAATTACAAGCAAAGGGGAACTTTTGTCAATGCATGATTTCCTGGTACACCGATTACATTAATCAGCGCATTGCGATTCATTTTACCCTCGCACCACTTTGGTTTGAGAAGAAGTCTGAAAAAATATGAGGTTAACAAAGAAAAACAGATCACCAATTCAAGCTTTATGAATAATCGATTCGCCATCAATAATTGTTTTGGTAAAGCCATACTCAGTGTAATCCTCCTTCCATTTAATAATTTTTCCGCCACTAGCCATGATTTAATGAACGGTAAAAAAGTAAGAGCGAAGCGAGGGTGACTTATTTAGGAAGGCAAATATATGACAGCAACACTCATGACAATGTCAATCATGTTACGTTATTATTAAAATGTTTCCTTTTCTTTTTCATTACTTATTTAACACACTACTTCTCGCTGCGGTAGCTGGTATTTTGCTATATATATATATATATATATATATATATATATATATGAATGACCTCCAAAGAGCGCTGAGACTTTTGATATCGTGAACGTGTCTGCAAAAACTGGGGTCTCCTGCCCAGCAAAAGTCGAGCAGCCGGCCTTTGAGACGCTGACTGCGCTTCTGCCTTAAGTCAAAGTGAGCACTTTTAATTTTTTTCATCCTCCCCCTGAGCTATAGCCCAGACAAGTGCAAACACGGGACCTCTTTTCTACACCGCTGCAAAGTAATATTAAGGCGATTCGAACTTTCTTTTGCACGTATACGATTATGAGGTTGTCAGCTCGGATTATGAAGACAAGCACAGGAGTGGAGGACTGACAGTGCCATCACAGCCGATTAATGGCAGGGGCGTCTCACCAGTCTACACAAGACCCACCGCGACTGTCCCCAAAAGGCGATCATATCGTCAGCAAACACATCTCTATACTATATAAAAGAAAATCGCAACTTTCCTTTTTTTACACCTTTTTTCCTTTTATCCCAAACCAAAACCTTTCTCTCTTAACACTGGAGAGGACACAAAACTAATTTTCTTTAATTGCTGGTAATGCCGGTAAGGCACATTACCAGAGACAGAAATTTGAACGTTCACATAGAAAATGTAATTTCTATACCACAGCCGTTGTGTAGCGCCTTTCAAAAGGGATCTACTACTGAGAGATGATCCATATACATTTTAGCTGCTGTTAGAAGTACTTACCTGTTGTGTTACACAGTCTTTAAAATGTAGTTTACCCGCAACCACTACAGTAGTGCTCAATGTACCTGTACTTCTTAAAACATTAATGTTTTACTGTTTAATAACTTATAGACTATATTTTATTATTTTTCCCTTGCACTCAGTGACCAAAGCTATACACACACATATAGACACATACATATATATACACATATATATACCTGTGTGTATGTTTGTATGTATGTGTATATATATACACACACACACACACCTATCTACATTATATATATTGTCAGGGATGCCAGGGGCCATGACCCGGCCGGGACGCCATGAGGGACCGGATGTGGGTCTGCGCCCACCCTGGATCATGTGGGGGTCACCTTCCTGGTTGCTTTGGGGGCCACGGGTACAGGGCATGGAAGCTCCACCCTGTAGGGGCTCGTGGTCACCGCCAGGAGGCGCCCCAATGCCTTGGGGACCTGTTACCCCAGCACTTCCGCCACACCAGAAGAATTAGGACGGAGCCCGGAGAGCTGCTGGGAGGACAGCTACACTTCCTCCACGCTGGGGTGTGGCTAGAGGAGAAATGCCGAGAACACCTGGGGCTCATGCGGGTCCTGTATAAAAGGGGCCATCTCCCTTCATTCAAGGCTAGAGTCGGGTGGAAGGAGGACGAGGCAAGAGAGGAGAGTGGAGGCGGCCCGAAGAAAGGCATTGTGGCCAGGACTGTGACTTTGGGGTTTGTGCACTTGTGGACTGTGGGTCTTAGTGACCATATATTTTGTAAATATTGTAAATAAACGTGTTTGTGGGTGACATGAACGTGTCTGCCTGTCTGTGTCCGGGTCAACTTCCACAATATATATACACACACACACACACACACACACATACATACATACATACATACATACATACACACACATATATATAATTTGTGTGTGTGTATGTATGTATGTATATATGATGTAGATAGGTATGTATATATATATGTGTATATGTAGATATGTATATAGATATGTATATATGTATATAGATATGAAGATATGTATGTGTATATATATGTATAGATATAGATATATATATATATATATATAGATATGAGAACAACACTCATATCAATGACAAAACAATTACATTAACAATCATGTTACATTATTTTTAAAAATTTTCCTTGTCTTTTTTATACCTTCTTTAACACACTACTTCTCCACTGCGAAGCGCAGGTATTCTGCTAGTCTATACTAATAAAAGGCAAAGCCCTCACTGACTGACTGACTGACTGACTGACTGACTCACTCACTCACTCACTCACTGACTCATCACTAATTCTCCAACTTCCCGTGTAGGTAGAAGGCTGAAATTTGGCATGCTTATTCCTTACAGCTTACTTACAAAAGTTAAGCAGGTTTCATTTTGAAATTCTACATGTAACGGTCATAATAGTCGACAGCGTCCGCCATGTTGAACTTTCTTATTTATGGCCCCATCTTCACGAAATTTGGTAGGCGGCTTCCCTGCGCTAACCGAAGCCGATGTACGTACTTATTTTGGTGGTAGGATGCCACTGTCGGCCGCCATATTAAACTTTCCAATGTTACTAATTCTTCAACTTCCCGTGTAGGTAGTTGGCTGAAATTTGGCAGGTTCATTCCTTACAGCTTACTTTCAAAAGTTAAGCAGGTTTCATTTCGAAATTCTACGCGTAACGGTCATAATGGTCAACAGCGTCCACCATGTTGAACTGTCTTATTTATGGCTTCATCTTCACGAATTTTGGTAGGCGGTTTCCCTGAGCTAACTGAAACGCATGTACTTATTTCGGTGGTAAGATGCCACTGTCGGCCGCCATATTGAACTTTTCAACAGTCTTTGTTACTTATGGTTGTCGCTTTCAAGTGTACCGAAATGGCCAAATATTTTACACCTTTCGACAACCGCCAATGACTCTTAAATATCTTAGATTCACAGGTGACGATTTCAGTAGTGGACACTTTGATGTTTATGAATGTTTCAACTCTCAAAAGCTCGATGTGAAGTTATCGATGAAACCGGTTGTATACTTACAGCGCTTGACAGATGCCGAATGCGACTTCAACACAAGTCCTGCAAATACTGTCGTAATTGAAACAAACCATGAAGCTCAAAGCAATTATGACAGCAGCACTCCAAGCTGTAAGATTTCAGACAATATTACTTTTCACATGGCCAACTATACGTTGCATGCTTAAGAGTAAGTTCAGCGCACAGCTTGGTCATATTACAACCGGAGGGCCGAACTAACAATGTGGTATGCAAAGAGATCCTTAACAAATAATTATTGGTATATTTTCCCTCAGTTTAAAAAGGTTTAATTTTCTTCTTAATAAAAATTTTAAGGCAGTACTTCGCCGCTGTGAAGCGCGGGTATTTTGCTAGTTAAAGTATAAACTAAAAATGGCAGAGAAGGGAAAAGTATGTATAATTACAGTCCCAGTATTATTGCATGCGGATCAAACAGCCAATAAATCTTCTTTGCCATGCCATGACAGGATACGACTCACGATTGTATTTCAAAAAGGGGCAGGATCAATTTTCTTAACTCTTTTTCTGCTTCCTCCGTAGACGGATAGATAAAATGCTTGCCTTGAATATTTCAACTTTCAGTTGGAAGTGTACAAGAGGCTGTAATCGATCTTGGCTTTCCGTGAGTGCTGTTGTAAATGTAAAAGCAGCATGTTTAGCAGCTGTTGAGGGTGAGAAATCTGGGAAAATACAAATGTGGTTATTTTCAAATATGATCTCTTGTTTCTGTCTGGGAAGTGACATTACATGTAATTTAAATTGTAATTTTTTGAAACGCACAATAAGACTCTTAGGTTTAGAGGTATTTGATCCCCGTATGTGGTAAGCTGCTGCTATCTCAGTGTCTGATTCTCTTTCCTCGCCAATTATTTTGGAGAATAGTTCAGTTACAAATTTGACTGGGTTTGGACTTTCATGATTCTTTGGGAGACCTTCGATTCTAATATTATTCCTTATACATCCATCTTCCAGTGCAGTAAGACTGTCTCTGAGTGTTTTGCTTTTCGAATTTGCATCCGGTTTTTTTCCGTCAACGGTAGATGCCAGATGTTTGGCTGTTTCAATTCGAGAATGTTTGCTTAACGTCTTCCAACTGAGCGTCGATCTGGCATAAGGGCCCATAATAGCAGCAGCTGAATACTTGGAGCACTGAGACTCAAGCCCAGTACCTTTGGGTTAGAAGGCAACAGTTTTTTCCTCTGCTGTATTCAAGAATATGTATCAACTTCCTGTCAATTGACATTTGAGCTTTGGTTTTTAACTCATTAAAACCAACATGTGAATGGAATGTTTTTTTTTCTTTGGTTATATTCTTGAATAAAAGCGCACGTTTATTTGATATTTGGACTCAAGTCTTCACATCATTATTAGTATAACATGGAATAAGTTTATGCTTCAGGTATGTGTTAAGGTATGTGTTCAGGTCATGGTAGAAAATTAAGGAAGAAGCCAATGCTCTCCAAAAGAGACACCTCTGCAAGCCTGCAGTTTGCCAAAGACCATCTTGTCATTCCATTGGTAATTGGGAGTTGCCATTGGCATTGGTAAAACGTTTTGTGGACGATTGAAACTAAGAATGAGCAGCTGTATGTGTGGCAAAAAAAGGGCATCACATACCAACATGAGAACATTATCCCAATGATTAAATCACGCAGGAGGGAGCATATCAGTTTGAGACTAAATTGCAAAAAGAATGAAGATAAACGTCATCAACTCAGAGAGGGGGAGACAAGTTTGTTGTACCACGTCAATATCACTGACAGACTAAAACTGAATAATAAAAAAAAAACTGCTGACTTTTACAAGTAGCCAAAATTTACACTGGGTCTTACAGACTCAAATCAAATGTATGTTTTTATAATAATAATAATGATAATAATAATAATAATAATAGCTGCTCAATGCTCAAACTGAGGAGCACCCTGACTCAAACCCAGAACCTCTGGGTTATAAGGCAGCAGTTCTTACCTCTGCTCCACCCATGAATACATGTCAACTTTCTGTCGATTGACATTTAAACTTGGGTTTGTGACTCATTGACAGCAACATCTAAATTGAATGATTGTTTTTTTTTACTTTGGTTATATTCTTAAATAAAATCACATGTGTTTATTTATTATTTGGACTAAAGTCTTCAAACATTATACACTTCACGTCATAATTAGTATAACTTGGAAAAAGCTTCTGCTTTAGCTATGTGTTCAGCATTTCTTACCTTGCATTTCCTTTCATCCTACACTTACCCCTGATCTTTGTAGACACGGAACACACATGAAATACATGTATTCCAAATAACAATATACTGTATTTACTCTATACAACTCAATGCACATCACATCCAGATAAAGAGACTTCAGCTGGGGGAACTTTTTGCCCGAGTTGAGCTCCATCAAGGGTGGCGAATGGGACAGCAGGCTGCTTGCTGCTTGTGCTGGTCGACACATTTACAAAAAAAAATGCTGCTGGAGAGGTGCGAAGGGATTTAAGGTGTCCCTGGATTATGAGTTTTATCATCGGCTACAGGGATTCTAGTGTCAAACTAAGGAATGGGGGGACAGGGAGTTTAGGACTGGCCAGGTTTAGATCTATTCATGGAGGAACAAACGATGTAGTAATGTAAATTCTAACCCAACATTTAAATGTAGAAGGAGTAACATTAAAATAGCTTGCCTTAATTCTAGTATTATCAAAAATAAGGTAAGTGAGTTGGAGCTGTATGTAGCAGAGCATAATTTTGATATTATAGCAATAACAGAAAGCTGACTAAATAACAAAGATGAGGGTGAGTGTAAAATAGAGAGATACACATTTTTTGGGAAGGATACACAGAACAGAAAAGGAGGTGGGGTTGCTATTTATGCCAAACAGAATTTAAATGTAAGTCCTCTTCAGTTCCATGATGAGCCCCATCTTAGTGAGGACATATGGCTTCACCTGGAAAACATTAGGGAAAAGGTCTTATTTTTGGAGTGTTTTATAGACCACCCAATTCCGACAGTAATTTCAAAACACATCTTTTTAATAATATCAAAAAGGCTTATCCAAATATTAACTCAGATAACCTTGCAGATGGATGAGCATAAGAGTTTTAGAAGTAATCAGTGACTGTTTTCTTAACACGGTATGTGAAAGCACCAACAGGCCGTGAAGCTTGTCCGGATTTAGTATTTTGTAATAATCAAGATAGAACTGAGGTGATTGAGCCACTATGGTCAAGTGACCATAATATAATACAATTCTCAGTACTTTGTAAGAGTGCTGATGCCAAGACTAAAATTGTAAAGTTGAACTTTAGTAGGGCAAATTTTGAGCAGATGCGAAAAAGTCTAAGGAGGATAGACTGGGATAAGCTTTTAAGTGTGGACACAGTCTAGGAGCAGTGGAACAGTTTTAAAAATGGTTTACATGTAATGCAGGACAGATACATACCTACATTTGGAATTAATAGGACATTAAAAAAAACTCCACAGTGGATTAATAAAGATTTAAAAAAGAAGCTGCAAGGAAAAAAAATGCTTTATAAAGGCATATAAGATTAATAACTGCAAAGTGAATCGCAGAGCGTATTAGAACATGAGGGCAACCATTAAGAAGGATATCAGGAAGGCTAAAAGACAGTTGGAGAGGAATATGGCAAATAATGCGAAACAACACCCAAAGAGATTTTTACAGTATTTTAGTAGTAAAAGAACACTCATGGAGGAGGTAAAGTGCATAAGAAATTGTAAAGGGGAAATAAAAGATATAGACAGTTGAAATAGCATATGCCCTAAAACTTTCATTTTTCTGAGGTCTTCACAAGTGAGGAAGTGGATAACCTCCCAGATGTAAACGTGAGTACTAAGGAGGTACTGAGGGATTTAAAAATTGTAGAGGGAGAAGTACTGCTCAGATTAAATAGGTTGAAATCAAACAAATCATCAGGACCAGATAATATTTACCTTCAAGTTCTTAAGGAGGCTAGTGAGTACATATATAAACTCTTGACACATATTTTAGGAAGTTACTGTGCATTGGAGAGATTCTGAAGGACTGGAAAATTGCAAATATCATCCCATTATATAAAAAGGGTGAGAGGGCAAATCCAAGCAACTGCTGTATAGGCCAATAAGCTTAACATAAATCACCGTACATTTAATGGAAGAAATTATTAAGGATAAGATTGAACAACACTTGGCAAGAGCAGGAGTTCAGAAGAGATTCAGAAGAGGGAGGTTGTGTTTTACTGTCATGCTGGAATTCTATGAGAAGACAACAAAAGGATACAATCAAAATGGAGCATATGATATTATTTATCTTGACTTCAGAAAGCATTTGATAAGGTGCCACATGAGAGGTTGAGCATCAAACTAAAAGAAGTGGGAGTTCAGGGTGATGTTTATAGATTGGTGCAGAATTGGGTCAGACCCAGGAAGCAGAGGGTGATGGTGCAAGGAACCTTATCAGAATTGGCCAATGTTAAGAGTGTTGTTCCACAGGGGTCTACTATTTTTAATATATACAAATGATTTAGATAGGAATATAAGTAACAAGCTTGCTGATGATACCAAGATAGGTGGATTAGCAGATAATTTAGAATCTGTTATATCATTACAAATGGATTTCAACAGCATACAGGCGTGGGCAGATTTGTGTCAGTAAATATAAAGTATTACACATTGAAAGTAAAAATGTTAGGTTTGAATACCCAATGGGCATTCTGAAAATCAAGAGAAAATTTTGCAAAAACATTAGGAAGTTTTTCTTTACACAAAGAATAATAGACACTTGGAATAAGCTACCAAGTAGTGTGGTGGACAGTAAGACTTTTGGGACTTTCAAAACTTGACTTTATGTTTTTTTGGAAGAAATAAATCGATAGGACTGGTGAGCTTTGTTGGGCTGAATGGCCTGTTCTTCTCTAAATTGCTCTAATGTTCTAACTCATTCTAGAGCTGGCCCCTTGGCCAAACTGAGCAATACTGGGAGAATGGCCATCATGTGAGAGATGACCAAGAACCTAATAGTAACACTGGCAAAACTCCAGCAGACCAATGTAGAGAGAGTGACCAGGCAGTATTCCTTCCTCAGTAAAAGACACATGTAAGCCCTCTTAAAGTTTGCCAAAATACACCTGAAAGACACTCTCAGACTGTGGGAAGCAAGATTCCCTTGTCTGATAAAATCAGCATTAGTACCATGCCTGGAGAAAACTGGCTCAGCACCTGTGCAATATCATTCCAGTGCTGAAGCATGGCGGTGGCAGCATCATGTTGTGGGGTTGCTTTTCTGTAGCAGGAACTAAGAGACCATACAAAGTTGATGGAAACTAAAAGGAGCTACATACAGAGATATCCTTAGTGAAAACCTGTTCCAGAGTGCTCTGGTCCTCAGACTAATCCAAACGTTCACTTTACAACAGGACAAGACCCTAACCACAAAGCAAAGACAACACAAGAGTGACTTAGGGACAACTTCGGGAATGTCATTGAGTGTATATTTTAAACTCCTTTAAACCAATATATTTTGTGAGTAACATCCATAACAGAACCTGCTTAATCTGCTTCTGGATCACAGGGGGAAAAGCCTGTCTCAACAGTATTGGGTGCGAGTCCATCACAGGACACACTCATACTCAATGTTATCATTACTAATTATAAGCACATCTTCCAACCATGGGGAGTAGTACCGGGGGGAGGTGTTGAAGAGACATGAACATGCAATTTGAACACAGACAGTACCTAAGCCTAGTATTATTACTTGTGAAGGTAACTGACCATGAATTTCTTTTAATTTGAAGAGAGATGTAGTATCGGTATTTAGTGATGCAACATCATGGCCCCAGGAAACAAAATACTTCTCTTTGTGGAATTTACATGTGTGGATACTGTAATTTCCAACCACAGGTTAAGTAAGTGATTAGCAATGTATGAGAATTCATCACTCTGGGGACAATATCATGAAATAAGTTTGTTTAGAAAATGGATGATTGGATGGAATTATAATATTTTATGGTTTCTTTAAAAAAAAGTTTTTTGTATTTCATTTAGATATCCGTGGCATTCAAGACTTCTTGGACAAAGTTTCACAACAAGGAATTGATGTTGCACTTCAAAAAGTGGAAAACAACATTAACAAGATGATAACAGGAATGTTTACAACAATGCGGATTGAAGAACTAAATCGCTACAGGGACACTTTGAGGAGAGCCATTCTATTTATGAGCCCATCCACTGCAAAAGCTTTTATTTCTGAGGTAAGGCTTTTGAACTTTCTATGGAGTTCAGTTTTTGCCATTTTAGGATTGGAAATACAATCAAGTAAAATAATCCATATCCATCATCTTTCTGAATTTTTAACTTAGTGTATGTGTTTTTTCAGTGGATTTCAAACAGGGCCGTATTACTCTGCCATGGCCCTGGGCATTAGCACATCTAGTGAACACACACATGGACAAATTAAATGCAATGTAGTATTCACTGAAAAGAATTTGGTAAGCCAGCATTAAATTAAAACAAAGATTTAAAAGACACTTGGGATTTGTTTAAAGTTTCTCAAATTTGAAATGAAACCTTATGTTAGTGGGTTGCTATTAGAATATGTGTAATTATTTATAATTGTTATTTATTTGAGAATCAAAGTCTTGCTTTTCTTTACAAGACACAAA
Source organism: Polypterus senegalus (assembly GCF_016835505.1). Classification (NCBI taxonomy): domain Eukaryota; kingdom Metazoa; phylum Chordata; class Cladistia; order Polypteriformes; family Polypteridae; genus Polypterus; species Polypterus senegalus. Next base: position 103,556,768 of record NC_053157.1, on the reverse strand, counting down.
CTTTAGAAAAAAGGCAAACCACGGCATAATATTTCTTTCTTTCAAATTATTTTCGTTGGCCTTTTCGAAGTTTTCTTTAGGTAACTTTATCCTGTTCATTTTGCCCAGAAATAGAACCAAATCAACAAAATAAAGCCTAGTCATAATGCAAAGCAAAAATAAGGACATTAAATAAAATAGAACTAAAAACACTGCAGTGTTTTATTCTTAAATCCAAATGAATGAAAATGAGCTGTACAATTAAAGAGTACCCTCTAAAATATATAGGATCCAACAATAAGTAGGAAAAAAGGTTCAGTGCCAGCCCAGCAAGTCTTCTAAGTGGGAAGATTCACCTCTCAGTAGGGAGACCAGATTCTCCTGGAAACAGTACACGATGAGGTGGGAGAAACTGGATGGGCAGTGATCAACTGATTGGTTTATAATGGCATGTAGTATAGCTGCATTTTCTTTTCATATGGTCAGATTCTCTGGTATAAATGCCCATACTATAATGTACATCTACAATATAATATTTTTCCACAGGATGAGGGTTGTACACAGCCTGTGAATTCATGTAAGCTATGTATTAATGCATGGTAGACAAAGTGCTGGCTGCACAAAATAAGAATCAAAATGTTACCAAAGTTGACGTAGACCGAAGTTTAGTAGTTATTGACCTCAGGTATTGGGCAATTTCATTGTCTAGATCTTGTGTTTGCTTTTGAATAAAATGGATGTGATTGGTAATTGAACATCATGCAACAATTTACAGCTGAAAAGATTTTGTGTACAACAAAGTAGATAGTATAAAATCTAAGTAATTGAATAAGAAATTAGTCACATCTAAAATACAGAGAGGTTTTGAAGTCATACATCAGGACAGCTAGATTTGGACTGATATAGGGGACTTTAACAAAAAATATGGGGCATCTTTTCACTCAACCGGCTCTCGGCTCCTAATAGAAAAAAAGATATGCTTCTCCTTTTGTCTTTTACTGCTAAAAAGGTATAATTTTATATACTAATATGAAAAAAGGCACTGGATGTCCCTTAAAAAGCAAAATGTATCACAATATTCTCTAAACCAAGTGTGCAATAGCATTCTTTGGGTGTTTATCTATGCATTAAAGCTTTCTGGCATCACTAAGACACCATCTGATGTGCATAATTCTTGTCATTAAGTCAAGTTTATATTTTAGATAACATTCTGTACTACAACAAGTTTATATGCTCTTAAGCAAAAAAATAAATTAGGTTTTATGCTCTGAGGCTTCCATAATTCAAAAGTTAAATGGTTTCTAAAAGAATATCTTTGTACTTTCAATAGCTATTGTGGAAGACTGCCGGCTTCCGAGGCCGGTCCGCACCCCCAGGCCGACAGGAGGAGCTCTCCCGACAGCGGGATCATGCCCGAGGTCCAGCAGGGCCTTATGGACTCTGTGGTGTTTATACACAGCCCTGCTGGATACCTTGGGCGCCACCAGGAGTCGCTGTGGGGGGACTTATGGGCTCTGTTGTGCCTTATGACCCGGAAGTACGTCACGGTCACGTGACAGGAAGGTATGGCGTGCTCCCGGTTGAAGTAATAGACTGATTGCCCTGACCCGGAAGGAATAAGGAACTGTGGACTGCTGCGACAGGAACACCTCCGGGTCAGGGGCTATAAAAGGACGCTGCCTCGGTCCAGACACTGAGCTGTGCTGGGTGGGAGAGGAGCAAAGTGTCTGGGCGAGGAGGAGAGGTTATTGTGCGTGTGATAAAGAGATTTGTGAAGAGTGTGGAAGGTGCTTGGTGCACTGTGGAAAAGAATAAAAAGATTCTTGGACTATTACCTGGTCTCCGGAGTGTGCCTGAGGGTTCGAGGGTGCACTACTGCCCCCTACTGCCACACTGGCGTAGTCGGCAGGATTCTCTGGCCGTCTGTTGGCAGAGGACCTGCATAAAAAACAAAATTTGTGTGGGCAGACAACCCTCGGTCGAATCCCCATTTTTACACGGAGGTGCACAACACCACCCGCTGCCAAGGAAGCGGCAACAGTGCGTGCTATCCCGCTCTACAGGGCCATGGGAAAGAAAACAGGAAAAAAGAAGGTCAGTCCCAGCCGCCTGCAGGGCATGACGGACGCCGCGATGTCCTGGACCCTCCTGACCGGGAGCGAGGAAGACAAAGCGCTGATACGGGCCAAACAAGCCCGGGCCGCGAAGGACCCGGCACACGGACAAATCCCGGGCGCAGCGTACTTAGACGGTCCGGGGTGCCGCATTCCTACGGAGGCGGCTGCAGGTAAACCGCCCGGCGTCCGTCTTTGTTGTTTTCCTGTTTTGCAGGCGTCCGCGGGAGGATTGCAGCGGCGTCTTGGATGACGGCCTCATGCCTCGGCAAAATGGCCGCGGCTCCCAGAAGGCAAGTCGCGGTGAAAGGCGGCTAGAGACAGCCGCGGTTGGTGACAACAGACTGGTCACCCGCGGGGGGTGTCGGGACGGTGGAGGAAACCCGGAGTCCGCCGACGAGGCCGTTGTCCCCTAACGGGTCCGAGCCTCCTCGAAGGGAGGGGGCGGGCGCGCCGCCCGAAAGAAAAAGCCACCGACAAAGAGGGCGGGTTGTGGCTGGCGAGTCTGCCGCGGTAAAGGAGAAGGCAGATCGCAGCCGGCTTGTAGTAGCCAGCCGTCCCTCTGAGGACTCCAACTCCCAGGAGCCTTTGCGCGACCCAGCGGAACACGTGCCTGGAGGCGGCGTGCTCATTGGTTCCCGGCGGAAGGTAAGCTCAGCGCGAAGCGAAAATGCAGCCGGCCGTAGTAACTAACTGTTTGGACTTACGGGTCTCGAGAAATACCTCGAGCCCCTGCACCGTTCTTGCAGGGTGTCGAAGAGCTAAAGGAGCGAGTGGAGGAACTAGGAGCGACGGCAGCAGCACCTGTAAAGGCGCTGAAGGATTTTGTGCAGGCTGCGCTGGAAGCTCGGAGATGATCGATGCGGGAGTACAGGTGAGTCCCTCCCGTGTCGTAGAGAATAAGGGGACACAGTGCGATCGGGCACCGCTGAGAATGAGTAGCGCGTGTCAAAGCACTGTGTACCCGACAAGAGACTGGGGCACGATGACCGATTGGTCGGGGACTGGAGCAAACAGCCCGGGGCATGCGCGTGGCGTGGCTTTCCGGGGCAGTACGGCTCACCAGGACCCGACCGGTCTTAAGTGCGGGGTAGCGCCGATGGTAGGAGTGCCGGGGGATGCGCCGCCGTGCGGTGCAGCTGAATAGTGCTGTTCATCGGTGCGGGGCGGTGCAAATGACGCCGACTCCCAGTAAGCGGAAGGTAACGGGTGTGCAGACAGCACAGAGGCTCTCCTCTTCCCATGGAGGGCCTCAGGCTGAGCGCAAGCCCACATTAGCGGGAGATCCCCAAAAGGAATGGTGGGTCTCCCAACAGGATGGAAAGAAGGCTTGAGGGCCGCCAGGCCATGATGACTTCCCTGGCAGGTGAAGGGCGGAGACGACGCTGACGGAGTTCCCGAGATGTTTTTGGTCCCGCAGAGGGGAACAGCCAGGAGGACTCCGTCGGTGCTATAATTGCCGGCGACCGGGCCACGAGGCGCTATTGTCCCCGGGAGACAGGAAGTACACCGTCCCCCAAGTTTCGCCGGGACAGGGACAACGCATTCAAGGCCGGACGACGCGCGTCCTCCTGGAGGAGGGCGCCCCTCGGGCGGACGCTCCGCCCAGAAGTCGTCACTAAGGGGGAACTGTGGAAGACTGCCGGCTTCCGAGGCGTCCGCACCCCAGGCCGACAGGAGGAGCTCTCCGACAGCGGGATCATGCCCCGAGGTCCAGCAGGGCCTTATGGACTCTGTGGTGTTTATACACAGCCCTGCTGGATACCTTGGGCGCCACCAGGAGTCGCTGTGGGGGGACTTATGGGCTCTGTTGTGCCTTATGACCCGGGAGTACGTCACGGTCACGTGACAGGAAGGTATGGCGTGCTCCCGGGTTGAAGTAATAGACTGATTGCCCTGACCCGGAAGGAATAAGGAACTGTGGACTGCTGCGACAGGAACACCTCCGGTCAGGGGCTATAAGGACGCTGCCTCGGTCCAGACACTGAGCTGTGCTGGGTGGGAGAGGAGCAAAGTGTCTGGGCGAGGAGGAGAGGTTATTGTGCGTGTGATAAAGAGATTTGTGAAGAGTGTGGAAGGTGCTTGGTGCACTGTGGAAAAGAATAAAAAGATTCTTGGACTATTACCTGGTCTCCGGAGTGTGCCTGAGGGTTCGAGGGTGCACTACTGCCCCCTACTGCCACACTATCTACATATAAAATGTAGTCAAAGGTGTTTTGTTCCATTATAACAGTCTGCACAATTTTATTCATAATTTTGAGAATTTCAAACGTCATTTTTGTCTCCTCCTGTATCTTTTATTGAATGAGGCTATTATGTTGAGCTTTTTGAAGGACACCAGTAACATCACATTGTACAGTGATAATGTAATAAGCCTGGTGCAGTGGTGTGACAAAAGTCCTCTGGTTTTAAAATCTAGTAAAGGTGATGAAGCTATTTGTTATCCTAAGGTAATGGGAGTCAAGGACCCTATAACACTTCATTATGTAATAACACGGCAGGTTGCATTTGGCATAAGTGGCTGAGAGTGTGTATGACTTGCTCATTGACCTGGAATATTCATATTAATGGGTAGTTATAATTCAGCATGTGATCCAATATTGCATGCCAGTAGGGTACAATAGTTTGTTAATGCAATCAAAGTCCCAATTCCATAAACTATTTTAAGTACAGTAATTAAAACTGGTAAATCTGCTGAAAAGGACCACCAGGACATCTGTATTAACAATATAAAAAAACACAACTTAAGCATTTCAGTAGGTGCAAAGAGTATAGCAATATACTATATATTAAACAAAAACAGTTCAAATATAATTTATTCCATATTTACTTCAACTACTAAATGGAATGGTTATTTTGATGCTATTCAATTCTTTTAATATGGACTATTTTAATTTACTAATATGTATATTACATGAGTAGGGAATTCTTTTATTTTGTACACTTCAGACATATTGTATTTAGTGTGGTTCAATTTATACAACATAGGATGAAATATTACTTTATGTGATAAACAGAAATAAGATTCAAGATTTGGTCATTTTAGATTCAGATAATTGATGATCATTTATATCATCATATTTTTCCTTAATTAGTCTGAATATTCAGTTATAATTACTGCTATTATTATTTAGAGATCTTAATCTTGTTTTTGACTATACAATGTAAATTAATGTATTTTGTATATTAGGTATGTTAATAGGTTTTTGCTTTTAAAAAGTGGTTTAAATATTTTGTCTGTTTTCAAACAGATAAAACAAAGAAGAGCGTCAAAAATTCAAATATAAGCCAGTTATATTTTTAAATGATCTGTAACTCAGCTGGTATGGAACATGGTGTGCAACATATCACGTCTTAAGATGAAGAGAATGATAAACACAGGTGAACAGTTAGTAATAATTGAAAAAACTGGGAGCTTATCAATACTGGATTATACCTCCTACAGTCTGTTAAGAAGAAATGCGGCCGAACTACTCATAAAGGAGTCGAGTATAGTGAAATTCAACAAATGTAAGGGTTATTCCCAGATTAAATCAACAACACATACCTGAATGTTCCTAACCCTTTGTAATAATAACAATGCATTTATAATATTTAACAATATTTTTCTGTCATTTTGTTACCAGGATGTTATATTCAAGAAGTATGAAAGATGTATTTCAGATAGCAGATGTGCACCGCAAAACTATAGCAAAGCCAAATAATGAATCAACAGCATATGTCCACTTTGCAGTTGCTCCATTTTCTGTGACATTCATTTGATTCTTTATGTGTTTATAAACAAATTCACATCAAACTTCTGTTATCACATCTATAAAATTATAATCACAATATACTACTATATCAACTCTTCTCTCTCACTCTTTCCTCTCTGTTTATGTAGATAGTGTTAGGGACACCTGTTTGTCACATATATCCAAGAAGAAATTCTCATATTTGTTAAAAAGTACACGAAAAAGAACATTTTCATTAAACTATGAATAAAAACAGAGAGACTATCAAAGACAACAAAGCACAAAGTATCAGATTATCTGTTTTTTTTTTCTTTTCTGACCTGACCAGTTGCCAGTTTAATATTGTTTGTAAAATAATTTCTTTCTCCTGACAATACTCCCATCTTACATCATTCTCACTAATAATAATTCCTTCAGCCACCATGTTTTCTTACAGTATTGGCATATGACTAAACTAATGTTCAGATTTATATTCAATGTTACTGCTGCAGGAATCAGCCTTTAATCATAATTAAATAATTAATAATAATTTAATCATGGGATTAATTTCTTGATCTGGAATGTCTCTACTAAATCCAAGACTTTCTGGATTACATTATATACTTTTAGACTAACAATTTAATTATTCAGCTTCCAGGCTGTATGTTGTCAGTTGCAGATATGAAAGTCCCTTTGATAATAACACAACTATTAAGCAACTACTAGTACTATCACTTACCGGCCCAATTACCTTGCATGTCAATACCTAAATAATGGTGCAACAATAAAATATAGTGAGATCTCATATGTTTCAGGCACAGTTCTGACAAGTAGCTTGACTTGTTGGCTTTGCGGTACCTTGATAGATTTCTTTCCTCCAATTTATTTTCAGAAAATGAAGAAAGATATCCTGCATGCTTAAGGATGGCCTCAGACTCATCAGTAACTCAAATCATGGTGTTACAAGAGAATCTAGTCTCATGGCCTTGCACATTTTTCAATAAAGACAGTAGAGACACATACTCCATTCATTCTCAAAGGTTATTATTTGAAATCCCTGAAATATGCACTATCACTCGTCAAAGGCCAACCAACAGCTACAGGCTGTACATGGTCCGTTGTCTGTCTTTATCTTAGTCCTCTCAACTTTTATTTCATACAGTTAAGTTTCACCATCAGTTTTTGCATTTGGGTTATCATTGGTATACACAACATTCATTTTTCTAAATGTTTAGGAAATAAAATTAAAAATGCTAAAAGATATAGCCATAACATAAGAACCTCTATCAGAGTAGGTCTGTAACTCTAGCTTTCAGGAAATCAAGTATTTGTAACTCCACCACTGTTGAAGAAAATCAATCCCACAGTACAATGATGATGACATCCAGATACCTTTAAATAATGTTAGAGTCTTACAAATATGAAGCACACCTCAGAGAAAACAATTTATATAAGCAATTTTTTAATATATACAAAATCCTAGGATGAGAATTAATAATAAGGAATAGTTTGAAAAATTGTATTGGTTTTGTTTTATGTTAGGACACATAAAGTAAATTGTATGCCACTCTAGATCTGGTTTTGTTTTGTTTTTATGAAATTACTAGATTATTGGTTTCTCAATTCAATTCAAGTTTAGTTTTCTGTAAAATTCTTCCTGAGTGAAAGCTCAGAGTAAAATAAGAGGTTCTCTGGTAAAATACAAGTATGGATTTAAAAAATTACTAAATACAGAATTAGTACACCTAAAGATAAAAATGTGTTTAAACAAATGGAAAACAAAATTGAAACTTTTTAACATAAATGAAAGCCAACAATATCTGTCCATTAATTATTTGTAACTACAGCCATTTGACAATGGAGGAGAGGACAAAAATAAATTGTGTGTTTTAAACGGCATGCTATTGTCAAACATAACACTTAAATTGCATGCTGACAAATGAAAATATTTGGTATCAACATGCAAGGATTTTTCTTACAGGTTTTGTTTTCATTTAGAGTGCTCAAAAAGCATTGATTTTTTTTTTTCCAGCACATAAAGCGTTGAATTATATGCAGCAGTCTTGGTATAGAACTAGAGCCCAGTTGCCATCTGTTTGGAGTTTGTGTGTTTTTCCAATATCTGCAAATTTTTTCCCCAATACTCAAGTTTTCCTATCACAACTCAAAAGCATGTGTGCCAACTTAGTGTCTCTAACCTGGCCCAAGGTGAGTGAAGGTGGGTGTCTACTTAAGTATGCCCTACTCTGAGCCTGAATTTGTAACCCTAAAATGACATTAAATAGATTTAGATGATAAATATCCTGGTTCTGCCAATTCTGTATTTTAAATCAAATAAAACTTTTATCAATTGACAAAGATTTAAAAGTAACCTTTCAGTATATGAATTTTGATTATATTGCCATTTACTAAAAAACAAATACTTCAGTCATGGAGAAATGAAAGTCAGAGGTCAGTAATGACAGTTTCATTGCAATATGTTAAATGACAGCTCCTTTTTTCTACCTAAAGCCAGAGGGAAGTTGTGGAATTTAAAGAATACTATGGAAAACCATCATGCTAACAGCTTCATTAATCCATATTAACTCTACATCCATGAAAATTGCCTTAATATACTATTAAGCAATGTTGTTTTCTTAATGATTATATGGAAAATAACTCTATCAAGTCCTTAAATCTCAACCTATTCTTAGATTTCCTGATATCAATTACACATATGAATAGTGGCATGCATATCTGAGTGTGTATTGAATTCACTGGTAGTTAGTTTCATTTAGTGTAATCCACCATTATTCAGAGCCATGTCAACAATGATTAGAAATATGCATCAATTTTATGATTATAGCTAAGCAATCATAAGATGTCCTTCTATAGATATTACAAAGTAAACTGCTTAACTCTTTCTAACTAAAAATCTTTTTAAAATTTCTAGTGGGAACAATATTGCAGTGTATGGAAATTTGAAAACTGTATATTTGCCCATATATTTACATATTAGTAAAAACACCTTTTTCGACAAGAGTGAGGAATGTGACATTTTATTCTGAATCCCAGATTACCTGAATTTTTAAAAACAATTTGTACATTATTCATATTTTTGTAGTGGGGCAATTATCATACCTCCTATTTGAATGAAACACAGTCAGCTTTAATTAAAAATGCACAATTTTTTTGTATTTTTAATTAACATATTGAATACATCATTCAGTCATTCACAGATGTAGGTTCGAAAAATAATATGAACCCACAGGCTGATGACTTCAACAAAAGGTAATTGGAGTCAGGAACTAGCAAACCGATCAATGAAATGAGATTGGATGTGTAATTTAGAGATATTTTGGTTTATGAGCAAAGGCTCAAATGTTTTGAGTTTGCTGCTCACAAGGAGATTCTGCTGATGTGAAGCATGTCCTGCAAATAAAGATCTCAAAAGATCTATGAGCAAGAATTTACATATAGTTGTAAATGTTACAAAGTAATTTTAAAAGAGTTTAGATATATATCAGTATATATGTATAAATGGAGCCCATATAGTACTTTGAGTGCCCAGCCAAAATGACTCGAAAGACACAATGCAGAATGCTCAGTGAGGTAGAAAGAACCATACAGTAACAGCTAAAGACACGGTGGAATCATTGGAACAGGTTTACATCTCTGTTCATTAGTCTACCATAAACAAATTTTGAACAACCATGGTGTCATGGTAGAAAATTAAGGAAGAAGCCAATGCTCTCCAAAAGAGACATCTCTGTATGCCTGAGGTTTGCCAAAGACCATCTTGTCATTCCATTGGGAATTGGGTGTTGCCATTGGCATTGGTAAAACATTTTGTGGACTGATGAAACTAAGAATGAGCAACAGTATGTGTAGCAAAAAAGGGCATCACATACCAACAAGAGAACATTATCCCAATGGCGAATCACGGTGGAAGGAGCATATCAGTTTGAGACTAATTTGTAAAAAGAATGGAGATGAATGTCATCAACTCAGAGAGGGAGAAGCAAGTTTGTTGTACCACATGAATGTCACTGACAGAATAAAACTGAATAATAAAAAAAAAACCTGCTGACTTTTACAAGTATCCAAAATTTACACTGGGTCTTACAGACTCAAATCAAATGTATGTTTTTATTATAATAATAATAATAGCAGCTCACTGCTCAAAACGAGGAGCACCCTCACTCAAACCCAGAACCTTTTGGTTATAAGGTAGATGTTCTTACCTCTGCACCATCCAAGAATACATGTCAACTTTCTGTCGATTGACATTTGAGCTTGGGTTTGTAACTCATTGACAGCAACATCTAAATTGATTTTTTTTTTTACTTTGGTTATATTCTTGAATAAAATTGCACGTGTTTATTTGATATTTGGACTAAAGTCTTCAAATATTATACACTTCACGTCATTATTAGTATGACTTGGAAAAAGTTTCTGCTTTAGCTATGTGTTCAGCATTTCTTAGCTTGCATTTCTTTTCATCCTACACTTACACAGATCGTTGTAGACATGGAACTCAAATGAAATGCATTTGTTCCAAATAACAATATATTATTTACCCTATACAACTCCAGGCACCTTATATGCTGATGGAGAGCCTTGAGCTGGGAGAACTTTTTGTCTGACTTCAGCTACATTAGTGGGGGATGGGAAAGCAAGTTGCTTGCTACGTGTGCTGATCGACACATTTGCAAAGTAAAAGAAGCTGATGATGAGAGATGCAAAGGAATTTAAGGTGGCCTGGGAGTTTTTTCATAGGCTTTAGGGATTCTAGTGTTAAGTAATATCCCTGGGTCAATTTGTTTAGAAGTAGCATTGGCAGGAAATACAACTTAGAGTTATTCTGGGAATGACTGTATCTGGATTTGAATTTCAAAACATTTTAAAATTTATATAGCTGTTATAGGAAATGGTGATGAATATCTTTGCAAAGTAGTATGTGGAGCACTATAGATATTCAATATTGTTTAGTTGCTTTTAAATTTAAATTGTATTTTTCCATAACAATGTACTCTTGATTAGTAAGGATTTATCAAAAATAACGTTGAAAACTAACAAACAGGCTGAAATTATTTTTGCAAAAGGATATACCTAAATATACGTTTAGATGAAAACAGTAGAGAGTCTCTTTTAAACTTTAAAACATACACTATATGCCACACGTGAAAGTAAACACATACTGATGTATATTGAAAAAATGAAGAAGATAATGCAGAGTACTCAAGCACTGCCAGCTGTAGTACCAGGAATGATAATAGGTAGAGTTTGCTTTTGAAAACATTACTGGCTTTTCAGCAAAAATAATAAACTGTCAATTAAACATTCTGGCAGATATGCTGAGAGTAATTTAAATTACAAAGTACAGCAGTGTTTATTGTGTATTTATTAAAATGTTTCTTCTAACAATTGATAAGAATTTATTATTTTTTTGATAAATATGATGCCTTCAATTCATGTTTGCATTTTTCTAGATGAAATGATAAAATATTGCAGCATAAGCCTGGGTTGATTTCCAGTGTCTCACAAAAAGTCTTGCAGTGCGAAGATGCACAGTCTAAGATACCTAATTTGCACCTAAAATAAAATTCCAAGCAAAAAAGCAATAACAAACCTCACTCCTAAATAGGGAAAAAAAAAAAAATGTACTGTACTTTGCTAACCAGAACAATCTAAAATTACTTACTTATATAAGTAGTAGTATCAGACAGAAACTGTCACAGGGGGTGATATGAATGATTGATGACCTTACGTCCCACCCCCAAAATATGATTTATGAAAATTACCCTGTCCCTATTGGGTTAGGGGAATATGGGGGTTGGACAACTGCCATAATTGATGATCTCTAAACTCCTCCTTTAAGGAGAGAGGTTTTTGTAAACCAAACCTTTATCATGCCCTGTTACCGATTCCCATACCCAGGAGGCATGCCTTTGTATCTCTAATGGCCTATGTGGTTAGGGGATGGGCATGTTTCTCCAACCTTTTGCAGCGGAAAGCGAAAGAATCCCTGTATAAAACTTTATCCATTTAGTGAAAATGCAACAACATTCAAAATGTGCAGAATGGGCGGCCCTGTGAATGCTCCTAAGAAAATGAAAACAAGCAGGGTTTCCAGAATGTTTGAATTACGGAACCATTGATTCAAGTCATCTTGGTATGATTCTTATTGTACTGTGAGACAAGCAGAAGTAAAAAGAAATGCTGTGGGACGCCTCACAGTGGTAATTTCCATGAAAGAGCCTATCCTTCCAGAATATAAAGAGGATAGTGTAAGAGACAGCAGGCAGCTCAACCCGGCTGGGGAGCTCCTGAGATGGAAGGATAGGGGAAGGCAGCTTTTTAATGCTAGATGACAGCTTCCCTGGGCTGCAGTGGTGGTTCGGATTCCCGCAGGGCACTATGAGACATGGAGTTCAGCAACACAGTCCCGCTGGGTTCCATGAGTGCCACCAGGGGACACTGTAGGAAGATGGGGATTGGAGAATAAATTCTCACCTAGCCCGAAATACTAATGGATTATGACAACAGAAGCCCCAAAGTACTTCCGGGCTGATTAAAACCTGAATTCTCCGCCTGACCCGGAAGTGCTGGCAAACCATGTGGGAGAAAGAACAGAAGCACTTCCAGGTCAAGAACTATAAAAATGACTGCTGAAGACCCAGCAAAGGAGCCTGAGTTGGGCAGAGGTGAACAGCACCTGCTGGGAGGTGTGAAGGAAAAAGATTATTGTGATTATTACTGATGGTATTGTCTTTATTGTGGTTGTGGTGCTTGAAAGGGACTGTTTGAGAAGAAAAATAATTAAAGCTCTTCTTGGTGCTTTTACCTGGTGTCCTGAGTGTCTGTCTGTTGGGTTTAAATGGGCAACAGTGACACCTAGCCACAATAGCCACAAAAAGGGAGAAGAGTATGTAGAAAATGAGATAAAGTGACTGAAATTCATTTTTCTATAAAAGACTGGACTGTGTTAAAAATCTATCATTCCGAATATTGATGAGGCTTGTAGCTGCGTTTTTCCAAAGTTACCAAAGTTCAGCAGCTCTAACTCAAAAAAATGGGATTCAACAAAAGCCTGACAAGCAGAAATGATTCCACAGACAAAATATATTCGTTTTTAAAAGTTTAGTTAAGTTTCAAGGTAAAACAGTTCACACAAAAAAGAAAATGAAAATAGCAAAGAAAGAAAAAATTCATGTTAAGAAAAATTCAGTTCTAAGCTTAATCTTGTTACATCTCAAATCGTTACTATTTACTTAATATTTCTGAACCATTTCAAAATGATGTTTCTGAACCATTTCATAATGGTCAGAAAACTGTATGATTACCCCATTTCTAAGTTGAAAATGGGTCTTTCAAGTCCCTGCTTACTGGGACCTGTTCTAGACACAACTGATCTTATTATCACACTGTTTCTCAGTTGTAGCAAGAAGGTTCTATCTCTTACTAACTTATAGGGGGAAAATATACCATACCATAAGCTATGACTATGAAAAAATGTATATTCTATTCAAATTAAGCAAACATTAATATGGGTTTAACTACCACATAAGTGGAATACCATAGACAAGCCGGATAATGAATTCTACATTTCAGCTTATAAAAAAATATTACTACATTTCTTCCTGATATTACAAATGTATTCATGAACTATTGTCTTTTATGAACTAAACAACCTTAAGCCTATCCACTATGACAAATGTTGCTGTAGAAACTATCCCTTCTGAGACTCCTATGAAATTCAGTTATAATGCTGTGGAAAGAAGAGTCTATATGATACCGGATGAAACTATACATTTAAAATGTCAAATGAGTTGAATATTTGGAGTGCATCCTGATTAGACTCGGGGGCTATCTTACAAGGCCCCTTTCCCCACCGACAACAGGTCAGGCTTTTACATGTTTTGTATGTATGCAGTGACATAGTTTCTCATCAGAGAGTTGGAGACAGCGATGTCCCTCTTTTGAGATGTGTTCATACACAGGATCAAGCAAATAAAACTACCACTATTATATATGACAAATCTGATTATGCACTAGTCAGCAAGAATCATTTTGACATAGTGACTATTGAAATAAAGGACCAGAACAAAAATGTGCCATTTCAGTTTGGTAAGGTTATAGTGAAGTTGCATTTCAGACCCGTCAGGCATAGTATGCATGACTGAAACAATGAGGTCTTACCAGGATCCAACACTCTACATCCAATATTATCAGACCCAAGTGTGTAGTGGCTTAGTGGATTCTCTGGATCACCTGTAATGTATGGCGGTGGCATTTCTGGAGTTGTTTAGAAGAGCTTTACCTCTACTAAAAAAAGTTTTTGATATGGCATATCATATCTGCTACTAAAAATATTGTAAAAGATGTGTTCACTGGAGCGATATCAAGCATGGCTGGTGGAGGCCAAGAAAAGCAGGAGGGTGCAGGATTGATGGTGACGAGAAAGACAAAAAGCAAGACATCACTGGGGTGGCGTGAGGGCCCGCCAGTCAAAAAGGAAAGTCACACTTATTTTACAGCTTTTCTAAAGTCGTCAGAAGAACAAGACTAAAGTGACCAAAAAGAAGAAGAAAGACATTTTTTTATAAGAGAAGATGACTTTCGTACACAGAATGTCCAAAGAGTGTGTGAAATCTGAACTGGATCTGTTTACTGTGCCTTTCACTCAAACGAGTGTAGATAAAAGTATACACGTTGAAGTTCCCGCTCTCTCAGCCCTCTCTGAAGTAGCGCCGCTAGAATTTCTCATAGCTGGAAATGGGGAGGATTTTCTTGACTTGAATAATACTCTCCTACACCTAAGGTGAAAAATAGTGAATGCTGATGGAACTAATATAGCGGTAGCTGCAAGGGTCGAATTTGTCAACTACTCTATAACCAGTTTGATTTCAAAGTTTGTTAAGTTGATGTTACCCTGGGGGACTGCCTAATATCATAGTGTTTAAATTGTTATCCTTACAGAACAGTCTTAGAAGGCCTGCTAAATTACAGCCAGGAGACTCTTCATTCTCATTTTGCTACTGGACTTTATTACAAAGATACATTTAACAGATTGGAAAAGACAGATTTCGATGTAGGAAAACACTTCTTTTAATAAAAGAAGCGCCTATACAGCTGGGAGCCGAACTGTTGAACTTTTGGGCACATTCATTCCGATCTCTTTTTTCAGGAAAAATTTATATTGAACAGCCTGGAAATTAAGTTTAAAATGGTTCGGAACAAAGATGAATTTTTCTTAATGTCTGGTGATGCTGAATGTTACAAAGTAAACATAATGGCAGTCTGGCCATGAAATTAGGGCATGTTCATGCTCTTACGTCAACCAATGCTAAATATCCAGTGGAAAGGGTGAATATGAAAGTATTCAGCATGCCAGAAGGTATCCGAGTATGCACTCAAGAAAACCTGTTTCTAGGTCAACTGTCAAAGTATGTGGTGATTAGCATGGTGGATAATAAAGCTTTGTCAGGTTCTTATACAAGGAATCCATTCAATTTCAAGCATAACAATGTAGAGTTCCTGACTCTGTATCTGGATGGTGAACAGATACCCACCAAACCTTTTCAACCAGACTTTGTGAACGGCAACAGTGCCAGAGAATATTATAACCTGGTTTTGGCCTCTGGAAAGCATTTGAAGATTCAAGCTCTGTCTATCACCCATTCAGATTTGTTGCAAGGATATACTGTTTTTGCTTTTGATCTAACCCCCAATCAAGAATGCAGTGATCATTTTTCCTTAGTTCAAACTGGAAACACGAGATCTGAATTATACTTCCGCGTGCCACTCCTATGAACTGTCAATATAATAGTATACGCTGTCTTTGTCATCAAAAGCAGGCAAATCTGTAATATACTGTATGAGTACTAATAAACATCATGAAAACAAAACAATTATCAGAACTGCTGTCCCAGGACACCTACACTGAAAGATATTTCCACAGGGTGTTGGTGTGTGATCAACTACCGGGAAAAAAAATCAGAGTGCCAACCATGTTTGTAGTGAATTATCACCGTCAACCCCAACCTGGAGAACACTGGCTGAGGATTTACCTCACTGAAGACAGAAATGGAGAAATCTTTTGAGCCCTATGGAAATTCTCCGGACTTTATTTATTTCCTGAATGACATTTACCGTTTCTTAAACAAAAACTATAAGCAAATCATTTATAACAACAGGCAACTTCAATTCTCAGACAGATGTGGCCAACACTACCTCTTTTTTCTGCATCAGCGAGGAAAAGGACTTCTGTACGTCTCGGTAATAAAAAATTATTCTGATGATGTAAACAATAATGATGCTATGGTATCTAAATGTGTTTGCTCCTTGCTTCCTCCATTGGGATGTTGCTTATCTGTACCCTTTGTATGCAAAGAGCAGAGACCTATAAATATTTCAATAGATGGTTAAAGTATGACAACACTCTATGATAACATACTGTACAATTCTTTTTAATAAACAGTTTTTACAAATTAACAAGCAATCTATTTCAGTCTTTTTTTCTCGGTTTCCATCGGTAGGGACTGTCTTCAGGATGATGAGCAGGGAGGAGGGTAGTGGGTGGCTTAAAACATTCAAGGAGTTCTCTTGTTTCATCATTAGGTACAACAGAAAATGGAATGTTCAAACCAGCCATGGGATTTACAAATTCCTTCCAACCTCGTGGCCTGCTATGCTCAGGTATTGTATGAGAGGCCATTAAATTACATACTAAATCCACCATATTGGATCTGATCAAAGGTTTACTGTCTAACAACAGTTTTCCATGGTTATTCCAAAATGCGATATTGGGGTTGACAAACATTTTATGCAAAACAAATTCAGCATTTATCTTTGTTTTTGCAGGAGCACATCTTAAAACCTCTTGCCAAACCTGGTCCTCAGACACATTAACGGTTCTAACTTCCTCCTCGGTATTCTCTTCTTTTGGTAACAGGAGTGTCAGACTGCTAGTTTCTTTATCTGCTTTTTTTTTTAACAAACATTAGATATCTCTGCAAAATAGAAGTGTAAAGCTTCACCTTCTCATTAGCCCCTATTATCACAGCATTGCAGGATGTTTTTTCATTCCCTTGTCCAGTTCAGTTTCAGTGGCGCTCCAGAGATCATTCGCATTAGCACTCTTTTGCTGAAAAAGAGACATTTTATGCTGTGGTACCAAATAAATTTTCTGAGCATTTTCCATGTTTACACTCTAGACGGTAATAAACTGGGGCCTCATGTTTTAATGGTACGTATGCACAAAAATTTTGCGTAAGCCCGCTTCCATGCTCACATCGAGATGTATAAAACCTAAACTTGCTGTAAAGCCACATACATTTTTACACCAGCTAAATGCTTGGTGTACGCAAGTTCTCCACTCTGTATTGTAAACTGCCGGCACCCAGTGTCAAAGCAGTGCTTTTGTTCCTGTGTGGTTTACCTTTCTGTTTTAGATCCACATCTCTGACGCGGCTATATCAAATACACTGACATTAACCGCATCTTGTTTATTGTAATTAACCTGTAACAATATAATGGTCCACGAAATGGCCAAACTATTCCAAATACCATAGATGCTTTAGTGTTGTTACTCTCACTGCACCTTCTTCTTCTTCTTTCAGCTGCTCCCATTAGGTGTTGCCACAGCGGATCATCTTTTTCCATAATACTCTCACTGCACCACTTGGAGTATTTATATCACTGTATCTGAGTGTGGAATCACAGCTCTACAGCAATTGATCGGAAAGAGAATTATCGGTATGCAGCATCTAGCACACGCTGCCTATTTGAACCGCTCTCATGCGACAAACGCTTCAGAATCTTTCCTGTAGTGACCTTGCAGTTCAGAAACAGTTTCATCCCAAGAACTATAAATGCAATCAATCAGTCCATCAAGTGCTCCTTGTAGAACTGCTTGTACTTATAAGTACAATTACCTCACAGTAAACTTGCGATAGTTATAATATTGCACAATCTGACCCACTTTATAAAGCATGTATTTAGCAAAGTATGTTTATTACATTATACAGATAAAATGTTAGCATCATTTAAATAATCTATATTTTTAATAATTAAAGATGTGAGGACACAGTGTCGCAGTGCTAGCAAGGAGCTGGTGCCCCGTTCAGGGATTGTTCCTGCCTTACTTTGTATTCTTGCTGGGGCTGGTATGACACTGGAAGGATAGATGGATAGAATAATTAAAAATGTACTACCAAGATATTTCAATGATCCTTCAAAGTTTTGAAGAATCGGAGTTCTAAGCCTTGTGAAGTACAGCTGGGTCCCATGCCCGGTAGGGACGCCCCGGCTGCTTATGTTCCGGGGGAGCCACCATGGGCAGTCCAATATCTCCCCCGGGACGCTTGGTGGCAGCCCCCTGGCCGACGGTGATTTCCCAACCACCTGCAGGGCTCCATGAGAGATGGAGTTCTCCACAGTTTGGTTGGGGCCCGGGGTGGCCACTAGGGGGGGGGCTGTCTGCTTCCAACAGGCCGGCTGGACGAATCTACAGCCCCATCAGAAAGTGCAATTAGGACCAGGTGGTCAATCAATGGAACGCTTCCGGGTGGGCTATAAAAGGGCCCAGCGACCACCACTCGAGGAGCCAGAGTTGGGAGGAGGGAGATGAAGCTTGAGAAGGAGTGGTGGTGGTGGAAGAAGAAGAAAGTGTGTTGTGATATTGTGTTTGTGTTTTGGGACTGTGTTTGGGCTGTGTGGCACGGGGAAGACGTGTCCCACAGCTGAAGAGAAAAAATAAAGTCTTTGTGTTTTTATACGTGCCTCAGTGTCGGGTCAGGTGCCTATATAGCGCCTTTGTTACAGCCTAGAGATCGCTTAACGTCCATTTCTGAGCTGATTGTGTGGTGATTGGTTATTTGGGAAAAGAAAAATGAAGGGCAGGAACTGGTTAGTACATTTGAAAGATACAGTACTGCTGCAATAAATTATTTAATCGAAGGTCACACACGGTGCAGCAAGCATCTTGCGTGAGGCAGGAGCAATTTCTGGATGTGGCGCCATTTCGTTACTATCACTGCGCCACTGTGTTCCCATGTTTAATACATGCTTTAATTGATATGATATGAATACTGAAATTATATCAAGTATACATTTAAGTATTTAAGTCATTCAGAGAGCTGTAATATCACAATTGTAATGGATTCTGTGTCCTGTTGGAGGAAGAGAAAGCCTGTTTAAGAAGCATGTAGTGATTCACACACATTGAGCACATATAAGAACACATACAAAACAAAGCATTTAATGTGCTACTTTAGTTACAATGGGATTTGAGAAACTATTAAATTAAGCAATTTTAAGATGAAATTTATGATGTTCTACTTTAATGACAAACTACGTGATTAAAGTGTAAATTTTGAGATTAAAGTTGACATTTCCAGCTTTATTCCCCCACTGTGTCCCTATTTTTTTTTTTCTTTTCTCTGTAACCTAATGAGCTTTCATATGACACTCAGACGGTGGGCTACGACTTGCCTTTTCACGGCAACTTTAATATCTGACAGCTTCTTTTTTATTTCGGCCACTGTGCGACATTGTGAACTTGAGCTTTCGAGTTTCTGCGACACTCTATGTCACTCGATCAACTTTCTTTTGTTGTTTATATCACTGTTTAAACCAACAAATAGTAAGTTTTTTCCTTGCCTCCACTTGGTATTCGTTGAAATTCTTATGTTTTCCCCCGTGCTTTTGCCATTGTCTTTTCACAGAACACTAAATTTAAGGGCTATTGATATTGATTTGCATATTCAAAGAGGCATAAGGCCTGTGCACATGCGTTACTTTTCACACTGACCGGGATATATGTAGCAGAAGAATGTGGAAGCTGACGAACGCACAGATTTATGCATGTAGATTTTGTGTGTACGCACATTTCTACTTTTGTCCGTATGGCATGTTATAGTGTGAATTCTACGCACAGCGTTATGCATGAGGCCCCTGGTGATGAAAGGTACGGCCGAACTTTAAAGAGCCCGATAAAAGCCTCCTTTCTGGTTCAAAATAATTTTCTTCTTTTTTAAGGATAATTTTCTGTCACTTTTTTTTCTAATAGATTTTTTATCATCTTGAGTTGTTTAAACTGCTTGGGTGAAAGAGAGATATTGCCTTTTAAGATGTAAGCTGTAACAACAGGCTAAAAGCTTTAATGAAAATCGGCAAAAGGTGCGTTTATCAGATATTTTCGGCGACGACAAGAACAGCCGAGTAAGGCCTTGAGAGGCTGTAGATTTCTGCTTATTCTGGCCGACATTCTGACAAAATACAGAACTCTGAACCAGAACAACTTCTTTTATCTTTTCATGGTGAACATGACTGGCTATTCAGGCAGAAACAGTCTGGATCTTATTCACAGTTCATCAGGGGTCTGAGCTTTCACATCCACTAAGAGATAACTGTAAGGTAACTTTGTAGCATCTTCAAAAGCTTCCAAAAAGAACTTAATACGTCCTGGATACATTTGAGGGGCCAAGGTAGTAATCTGCAATTTGTTCCTGGGGTTTTTAAAAAAAGAAATATAATTGGTGTTTCTTACCCTGAAAAAATACATTTTGAACCAACAACAACAACAACATTTATTTATATAGCACATTTTCATACAAACAGTAGCTCAAAGTGCTTTACATATTAAAGAATAGAAAAATGAAAGACACAATTATAAAACAAAATAAATCAACATTAACATCGAATAAGAGTAAGGTTCAATGGCCAGGGGGGACAGAAAAACAAAAACTCCAGACGGCTGGAGAAAAAATAAAATCTGTAGGGATTCCAGACCATGAGACCACCCAGTCCCCTCTGGGCATTCTACCTAACATAAATGAAACAGTCCTCTTTGGATTTAGGATTCTCACGGAAGGGCTTGATGATGATGATGGTCACGTAGACTTCTGCCTTTTAATCCATCCATCATTGTTGGAGCATCATGAAGCTTTGAGTAGGTGGTGGTGGCGCAACCAAATAAACAATAGACAGATTCCAGTGATGAGTGTATTTCATGAAATCTTTTTTTCTCTTGGCTCTCGCTGGCCAATTCCATCAGATCATCTATAATGACCAAATTTATTTTCTCAGTACAGAGAAGTTCGTTGTCGCATAAATACTTGGGGAACCCCTCAATAAATTTTAACTGTTGATATTTAGCAGATAGCTCGTAGTACATTTACTGCCCACAACTATAAAACCAAATTGTATTTTGAAAAGGATGAGATACTAACATGATTCAAATATTCCAGTAACTTTTCTACATAATAGGATTTACCGGAATAGGACAGTCCTGAGATAATTTTAGCGAAGGGGTGTTGAGTCGAACATCAAAATCTCTTTTAATATCCATACATTTTCTAAAATGAAGCATTTTCATTTCTAAGGATTTGATTACCATGAACCAATAACTCCTGAGGAGCTTCATGAGGCATCACAAAATTTTGAACTAGTTTCGTTAGTGACTTGAGGTTTACAATTTTACCATTTTTCGTGGTTCATGGAATTGCCTTTTACCTTCATACATGTTTTGCCATGAACGGTTTTATACCCGTATGTCTCTGGACTTCCTGAAACAAATTCTGTAGTATAATTACCAGGATTTAACTCACTGGTGAGCTCTCCTAAATAGTCACTCAGAAGAGGAGTGTACTGGCCAGGCTGAGAAGTAAAAAAGACAGAGCCAGTGTCGTCATACAACACCCTTTCCCCCAATCTGTCCAGTATCTCGTACAGCTCTAACTGGGCAGAGGTAGTTGTGAAAGCAGCACTAACACTGTTAATGGTACCAGGGAGGGTGCACTTTTCATCAGCATACTTCCACTGTATATGAGCAATTTCATTGCCAATAAATTCAAAATAAGGAACAGTGTACTGTTTGGAGAATATATTTTGCTAGAATTCCTCTCTATCCTTGACTAAGATAGTAGTGAGATGGAGAGGCTTCTGCTCAAATTTACTCCACAGAGAATTTAAAAACAACTTGTCCCTTAGCCAGATTTATGGTGATGTTATCATGATCCATTTATACGCCTTCCTTCAGATAATATTTGATCGATATATATATCGATATCAGGAAGCTTTATCCTGATGCCTCCTGTTTACCTTTTAGATGAAGCTTGATATAGGCCGAGAACAGTTCCGAAGTACATTTGTGGTAATGCAAAATGTTGCGTACTTTTGATACTTTATAACCTTTGTCAATAGCCTTCACTATTTCCACACTGTACTAAGTCCCAGTTAAAGCTCTCTCATCTTCTGTGTGATGACCTTCCACAGTCTGAGCTTCTGTTTCTGTGTAAGTGCAACAGAGGGTGAACATTAATTTCCCACAAAACCTGAGACGCAGGACTGGAAAATTGAGACCACATGGTAGTTGGATGGTGGCTTTAATTAAGCCAAAATACTGTCTGAGATCCCCAAAATGCTGAAAAATGATAATGGAATGGCCGATTAGGTACATTTTTGTTTTATTAACAAACGTGTACAAACTAGTAAAATCGTAATAGTGAATCTGTTCATAGCTCACAGCCTTGTGGTACAATTTTATGCTGTTGGTATGGCCAATGAACAAAGAATCCCTCGGGTTTATACGTTGACAGAAATCGCAATGTTTTAAGAAAGGTTGGAGTCTGAGTTCTTGTTTTTTCATCATCTCCCATTCATGCTTCCGTATCACACACACATCAAGCTTAAATTTGGTCAGAAGTATTTCCAATTTACGCATAAACATGTGATATATAACTGCACAAGTCAGACCGCTTAAAGGATGGGTACTGTTTAAATCATAGCATTCTGAACAGCCATATTAACAGCAGCCAGCAAATTCAAAGGCGGTCGGATTATCATTAACTTTTGCATAGCCATCAAGAAGAAAGGAACCCTTCTTTACCTCCACAAGGTTTACAGTGTGCCAAATGTTCAACTTTTCTGTTTCACAGAGATACAATAGCCATTGAATAGAATCATTTGAATATTTTTTCTGACTGCTAATGTAATGGTCAAAAGGAATTACACCAATACATTTTGGTGGCATGCAGTTTTGCCTGTACAGGCCATAAACAGAGAGTCTAGGGTCATATATTGAAACGGGTCAGTATTGCCAATTTTGATGACCTCATCTCTAAATTTGAAGCAGGTAGTTCAAAGAATTTCAATATCATTTTTACAATAAAAAGCCATCTCCACTTTAAAATTAAAAACACCATATTTGATGCACTCATACCAGGTAAAAAATTATTCTTTTTTTTGTTATCATGCTCTGTACACCGTAGCATTCAGGCTTATGATAATAGGGACCAATATAATTCTGATTTTCATGTGTATTGAAGAAAAGGGTGAAATACCCTTTTTCAGCTTCAAAACCATTGGCTTTAGGCATGACACTCATCTTCATTGGTAAAAAATTGAGAGAATCTATAAAACGTAACTGATAACCTGAATTTGTGAAACACATCAACTTATTTCCTTGAGTGGTAACTTAAGGGTTCACTCCATTTTCAATCCAATACTTCATTAAAAAGTACCCATCATACCCTTTTGAATTGTGGGCTATGAATGTTTAACCTTGATACTTGGGCCGACGGTATCTGGCAAAGAACTGGTGTACACAGTCTTCACCCACACAGAACCAAGATTTCCGACGCAAGGGCTTACAGTATACATAATTCTGAATGTGTAAACCTGTTTCTGGCCGACTTTCAAAATCATAAAACACTTGTTTTTCACACAGCTCCACAGACCTCAACGTGTCTATAAAGAATTGATGCTTTTCTGCATCATTTTCAATTTTTGATTTACAAACACGGCATTCCTTAGGGTGACATTTATGGGGTTTTGAGGCAGCATTCACAGTGTAAGTTTTGTAACACAAGGGACACATTTTTGCAATGTCACAGGCTGCTTCTATGTCATTGGTTTTGTTGTTAAATTTTGGAACTGTGTGTTGTATAAAACAAAATTGGGACCTGCAGTAATGGTTACAATCAACACACTTGATAATCTCTTCTGAGATCAGCCTGCAGTCGGGGAAAAATAGATGTTGCAGTGTCCTTTACAGAGATGGCTAAGGTGTGAGTGGTAGCCTGTGTAACAGTAGTCGCACAAGTATTTTACACCCAGAAAAAGCTTTAAATTCAAAATATTGTAATAATGGTTATCATGCAAAAGCATAAAAAATATTTTAGGTTTTCTACCGCAGGAGATTTCAAATTTTTAAAAAAATTCATTTCTTGGGAATCTGTACCAGATGACAATTTTAATATCTAGTAAATTTTCAAATTTATGAACATTTGCAAAGGACACTATTTCATGCTCAAATAATCCAGCCCTGCTCTGAAGCTTGTATGCTTCACGCATACATAACTGTGGATTTTGTCTGTACTGGGCTTCCATTAGGGAGAGGAGACAAAAGGCAAAACAGAGCTGATTCCCATAATTTTAAGAAATAACTAATTTTCTTTCTGGCTATTTTGTGATGGAGTAGAGTGGAGACCTTGCAAGCAACGTCAGCCCCACCACTAGGTGACTGAACAATCAGTATTACCAGCATCAGAGACGCATATGCAAATACACTCGCGTGACTCTGAAGAAGATTCTCTATCTGTTAAAGAAACTCTTCTACACTAAGATTAGTTCTAGTCCTCTGTATAAAAACACTAATAGACAAGGAATCAGCACGCAATTCTAACTGAATAACATCATTTGAATTTAGAATAACAGAAAAACTATCCTGAATTCCTTACAGCATCTCATGAATACTATTAAACACCACCTCACAAGACTCTAGTTCATAGGCATCAGCGAAATTTAAGGGGTGTCATATTTCTGTATTATTAAATGATGGTCTGTCGATTTGACAAGAAATGTTCTGATTGTCAGCACTAGAGACAGTCAAGGGATCTGCCGCAATTGGTAGAGGTGGTTAGGGCGTAGCTGAAACAGACACAACAGAACTGCCAGTCATAACTGGTATGACTGAGGAGGTTGAAGGGATAACAGAATCAGAGACTGAAGCAGAGGAGACAGAAGTAGAGGGGATAGCTACAACTGGCATGACTGGAGATGAAACAGAAACAAATGCTGAGGAGGCAGTGGGGAGAGCAAAAGTACAGGATGCAGTGACTGAGACAAAGGATGATGGATTAATAAAAGAATCAGAGACTGAAGCAGAGGAGACAGAAATATAGAGTGCAGAGGGGATAGCTATAACTGGCTTGATTGAAGGGGAAGAAGTAGAGAATGCATTGACTGAAACAAAGGAGGATGAAGGGATAACAGAAAAAAAGGATGCAAAAGTAGAGGGTACAAATATCATGACTGAAACGGAGGTGGCCGAAGGGGTAGCTAAAACTGAAGGAACCATACTTTGAGAGGCAGAGGCAACAGCATTCTCAGGGATTAGAACAAAATGCTGAGCATTGGCAGAATCCATGGTGTTTGTTAAGCCATGACTTTTTGAACATTCACATTTCCGGGCAAGCAAGCAAAAAGAAATAAGGGCTTACGTACTTATAAAGAAATTTCGATATTAAGAAAGTAATTATAATGAAAATTTTTCGATTTAAAAAAGTAATAGAATTGACTCTCTTTTTGAGCAACCAACTGGGCAGTAACTGCATCCCTCTGAAATAACAAAAAATAGGTACAGTTTTTCATTTAAAAATCAGAAAACCCACCTCCGGGGTGGGTGCTCGTAGTCGGACAAATTGCTGGAACTATCTAATTGAAAATTTTTAAAAGACAATCATTTCAAAAGTTTGAAATGGCACGCTCATTACCAACACATATTTCGATAATCTACACTTAACCAACAACCACAAAAGTATTTTTTCCTTTGTTTATCCTTGTAGAAGAAAAAAGCAAAATTGCATACCTTTTGGAAAGATCACCTATACACTTGTATGCTGAAAAGGTTAGCGTGTTGTTTCTCTGCCTGCCTTGGGAGGGCACAGCAACATGCCCTGTATGTTTTGGGAGAAAACTCATATGTAATACATTGCTGATATCCTGCCTCCTTGGGGTAGAGACACTCTGTAGAGGCAAAGAATCCTCATTCAAACGGTACCAGATTTAGGCACTTTGTCTAGAGGATAAAGCCCTTGTTTTATTTCAGCTGTCTTTGCTAGCAAATTAGCTTCATTCATTTGGCCGAGATATCGAAGTGAATGCAAGAGAATGAAAGCAAAAGTATGGTACAAACATCAGCTGATTGCCTGCCACAGGCTTATATGAACAACAGATGTTTTATTTGTGAAAACATTTCTTAGATTACCCCTTGTATTTTAATAACTTTTCTTACAATACAACACATTTTCTTATGTTACAGCCTTATTCCAAAATGGATTAAATTCATTTTTTTCCTCAGAATTCTACACACAACACCCCATAACGACAACGTGAAAAAAGTTTACTTGAGATTTTTGCAAATTTATTAAAAATAAAATAATTGAGAAAGCACATGTACATAAGTATTCACAGCCTTTGCCATGAAGCTCAAAATTGAGCTCAGGTGCATCCTGTTTCTCCTGATCATCCTTGAGATGTTTCTGCAGCTTAATTGGAGTCCACCTGTGGTAAATTCAGTTGATTGAAAACATGATTTGGAAAGGCACACAGCTGTCTATATAAGGTCCCACAGTTGATAGTTCATGTCAGAGCACAAACCAAGCATGAAGTCAAAGGAATTGTCTGTAGACCTCCAAGACAGGATTGTCTCGAGGCACAAATCTGGGGAAGGTTACAGAAAAATTTCTGCTGCTTTGAAGGTCCCAATGAGCACAGTGGCCTCATCATCCGTAAGTGTAAGAAATTCGAAACCACCAGGACTCTTCCTAGAGCTGGCCTTAGTCAGGGAGGTGACCAAGAACCCAATGGTCACTCTGTCAGAGCTCCAGAGGTCCTCTGTGGAGATAGGAGAACCTTCCAGAAGGACAACCATCAATGCAGCAATCCACCAATCAGGCCTGTATGGTAGAGTGGCCAGACGGAAGTCACTCCTTAGTAAAAGGCACATGGCAGCCTGCCTGGAGTTTGCCAAAAGGCACCTGAAGGACTCTCAGACCATGAGAAACAAAATTCTCTAGTCTGATGAGACAAAGATTGAACTCTTTGGTGTGAACGCCAGGTGTCACGTTTGGAGGAAACCAGGCACCGCTCATCACCAGGCCAATACCATCCCTACAGTGAAGCATGGTGGTGGCAGCATCAGGCTGTGGGGATGTTTTTCAGTGTCAGGAACTGGGAGACTAGTCAGGATAAAGGGAAAGATGACTGTAGCAATGTACAGAGACATCCTGGATGAAAACCTGCTCCAGAGCGCTCTTGACCTCAGACTGGGGCTACGGTTCATCTTTCAGCAGGACAACGACCCTAAGCACACAGCCAAGATATCAAAGGAGTGGCTTCAGGACAACTCTGTGAAAGTCCTTGAGTGGCCCAGCTAGAGCCCAGATTTGAATCCAACTGAACATCTCTGGAGAGATCTTAAAATGGCTGTGCACCGACGCTTCCCATCCAACCTGATGGAGCTTAAAGGTTCTGCAAAGGGGAATGGGTGATACTGGCCTAGGATAGGTGTGCCAAGCTTGTGGCATCATATTCAAAAAGACTTGAGGCTGCAATTGCTGCCAAAGGTGCATACAAATTATTGAGCAAAGGCTGTGAATACTTATGTACATGTGATTTCTCAGTTTTTTTATTTTTAATAAATTTGCAAAAACTCAAGTAAACTTTTTTCACGTTGTCATTATGGGGTGTTGTGTGTAGAATTCTGAGGAAAAAAATGAATTTAATCCATTTTGGAATAAGGCTGTAACATAACAAAATGTGGAAAAAGTGATGCGCTGTGAATACTTTCCGGATACACTGTATGTTCAAAAGGCATCCTATATCCATTTGTAGGAAATAGGTAATCTAATAACTTTGTTTTCAGTCCAGCTGAATGTAAAACAAAGTCTATTTTGACATTTGCGAGACTAAAATTCAGCCTCGTGATTAAGCTCGCAAAGAGCCAGGGGCGTCATTCAGAATATAAACAGCTTTATTTGGAAAGTGTGGCAACATTTTTTACCATGTGCCATAAAGAACGTGGGGCTTCGTTTGGAATGTAAAAAGAGCCAGTTTATTTTTTTAAAAACATGTTTTGCTAATTTTAACAAGAAACTCCTTTGGATATTTAAATGATAAACAAAAACTTATGGCTTAATATGTGTATGTTGATATAATCAAATTAGTTTAAAAGGCAGTCTATATTCATTAGTAGGTTATTTTTGCTGTTAAAACCCCTGAATGACTTTGGATATTTCTTATGAGCTTTTGGTATCTTTAACGGTTAATTCCAAATATTACTGTTCATTGGAAGATTATTTTAATCGTACAATTTTAAAATGAAGGGAACCCGTAATTTCCAATCTCATTTAAAAAAGCATGAATTGGTTGATCAGCCATGTGTTGTTGGTTTCCTTTTTCTTGAAATTCCTAACAATTAGTGGTAAAGGCTCTATTCCTGTGATCATAAGTGCTTTAGCAGCTGCAAGCTTAGTTAAGTTTCCTGTGTTTTATCAGCTTTAGACTTGGCTCTGAAGGATCCATTCCCATGCTCATAAGTGTTTTAGAGGTTGTGTCCTGTGACAGAAAGTTTTCCCACAAATTGACCATTGTGGCTATATGCTTTCAACTGAAACCACATGTGGCTTAAAATTCCATAACTGATAAAGCCATCAGCTTTATGTGGCTTGGTCAGTAGAATTAGTACTATTAAAGAGTTGAGTGCATATTTTTCTATACAACAGAAATTATTATTTTAATTGGGCTCCTATTTGCTTTGAATTTTAAAAAGATACACAAAAGCAAGAGATGTGTATATTTTTATAGTTGATTTGAATTTTAAAGAGATGCACAAAAGCAAGAGAAATGTATATTTTCATATTTGCTTTGAATTTTTAAAGATATACATTTGTCTGACTTTTTATTACAAGAAAGTGTATATTTTAATAATGCTCCTATTATTCTATATTTTCTTAATATTAATAGTTTTGAATCTAGTGTTTATAAAATTAAGTCCCTGTGTCATAAGTATCATTATTCATAACTAGCAAATCGTGCTTGCAAAAATTCACAAGAGTTAAAGCATTAATGAAATGATGATGAGGGAGAGAAGAACATCACACGTCACAGTTAAGAAAGGTGATTATTTTAAGTAGTGACTTGTGAGAGGACTCATTATTAGAATAGTCATATGATTAGCATGGGATGTTATTATAGTCACTTACAATAGCATGAATATTTACAATACAAAGTGTAAGATGAACAGGTTAACAGAACATATTGGATAAGACGGGAAATGCAGGTCTCATGTAAGCCATTATGTGTGAAGTGTGGCCATCAGGTAATGTAGTATACCAACTTCTATAATAATTGTCAGAAAACGCAATTTGTTGCATAAACGTTATTGTCAGCAAAAATATTACCCTGTGTGTAACCCGCAAGCACCTATACATTTAACCCGGGTTTCGATGTAACTGTGGAAAATGTAGCGTACAAGTGGCCACGGGTAAAAACAGGGCCTGGCAAATAAACTCTGACGTTATTAAATATTTTTCGATGTGACTTGATGATAGTCATACAATATGATAAATGAATGGGGAATTGCCTACACCTTAATATAAAAGGAATATCTTGTTTTTGAGTTGTAAGTGTAATGGAATCCCTGTAGTTTCTCCATTGTAATGTTTCATTTTGTCTGGCAGTTTGGCACTGCTCTTCAGAAAAGTTGTGTGTGTGATTTGTTTTTTGTTCACTGTTCACTAGGTGCAAGACTTGCTGCTGCTGATCTTCAGATAATGTTGCACTATGGTTTGTCATACCTTGTTGTTCTGATACCTCTTGCCTGTGCTGGGTGGTCTGATGTAGATGTTTCTGCTTCTGTGCAATGGTGTGAGTATGTAGGCCAGCGAGACTGTTTCTGTTGGTCACAGCTAGGTTATATGTGCCTTTTTATTTTATCGGGAAGCTTACATTGAAGTGAAGGAAAAAAGAGGTATAAAATGGTAGTGTCATAATGCAGTTTCAGGGAGTAACAAAGATGGGGGGCTTACCTTGAAGTGAATTAAAAGGGAGGTGTAAAATAGTAGAGTCATAGTGTGGTTTCAGTCAGTAACAAAATATGCACCAAATAAACCGTCAAATACCACAGTCGATAATTGGTCACATTGAAGAATTGAAGACTTGAAGATAAGCCTAAGACCAAAACTCTGCCAGGAACACGGATTCCTCACTATTATTGTGGAAGAATATAGTAGTTTTGGCAACCATTGTTTATATTGAGTATGGACGGACACAAGCGATATAATATAAGGATTTGGTGGATGGGGTAAGGGGATGAGGTTATAAATTTCAGGGTGGAGTTACATTTCATTATTCAAAATCCCGTAAATGCCAAAAGGGACTCTGCTCTGTTAGGCCCTTGAACAAGGCCATTAATCCTGCAATTGCTGAGCACTTTGAGGAGTGAGAAAAGCGCTATATAAATGCAAAGAATTACTATTATTATAGAATTATAGTTTCATAAATCATATTTCATAATGCATAATTTTCATGCATTATGTTTTTCATAAATTATATTTTCATAAATCATATTTTGGGGCAGGCTTAAATATCATCAATCATTTATATCACCCCCTGTGACAGTTTCTGCCTGATACTACTACTTATATATTGACCAATAATGTACGATTTTCCAAATTCCATTTTTGTTCCTCAAAATTGATTTCTGCTCTTTGTGAGTACTCATTCTTCTTCCTTTTCCCGTTCTGATCTCTTCCTGTTTTTATATCTCACTCACGTGTGCATTTGGTATCTCCTGGTTTATTTCCTTTTTCACGATAATTCTAATATGCTGTATCACAGTATGTTTCCTTTATACCGTAAATATGGAACGGATTAAGGATGTATACCGAGGTACCACTGTATTTATACAGTGGTACCTCGGTAAACATCCTTAATCCGTTCCAGATCCTTGGACTTATACCAAACAGGATGTATACCAAACAATTTTTTCCTATCTATACTAATAAAAAGCAAAGCCCTCACTCACTCACTCACTCACTCACTCACTCACTCACTCATCATTAATTCTCCAACTTCCCGTGTAGGTAGAAGGCTGAAATTTGGCAGGCTTGTTCCTTACAGCTTACTTACAAAAGTTAAGCAGGTTTTATTTCGAAATTCTACACATAACAGTCGATAACGGTCGACAATGTCCGCCATGTTGAACTTTCTTATTTATGGCCCCATCTTCACGAAATTTGGTCGGCTTCCCTGCGGTAACCGAAACCAATGTACGTACTTATTTCGATGGTATGACGCCACTGTCGGCCACAATATTGAACTTTCCAACGTTACTAATTTTCCAACTTCCCGTGTAGGTAGAAGGCTGACCCCATCTTCACATACGTACTGTAAAAGACTCAACAAGAGACAACATAAAGGTTTGGGGTTTCCGGCCCCGTATATTGCAGAAAAATCCACACTGCAAATCAGGTCAAAAGATATAAACAAAACAGTTTATATGCGTGACCCCATTAGAGGCGTCGGTGGCCATTTTATAAGGGAGGAGCCGGAAGTGGAGGAATGCTGGGAAGGAACCGTGAGGGAGGATGGGACTAATGACGTCAGGAAAGATGGCAGAAGGAAGGGCGTAAGTAAACTTACTGTGGGAAGGCTTATGATGGCGGAGCGTCTTTTTTCCTGGAAGAAATCAAAGGAGAAAGGTTAGTACCCCGCCACTCCCTGCCGGCGAACATCTTTCGAAGTGGTTTAAGGTCCGTCCGCAGTCTCCTAATCGCCCGTGCGTGACAGTACTTATTTCGGTTGCATGACGCCACTGTCGGCCGCCATATTGAACTTTCCAACGTCACTAATTCTCCAACTTCCTGTGTAGGTAGAAGGCTGAAATTTGGCAGGCTCATTCCTTATAGCTTACTTACAAAAGATAAGTAGGTTTCATTTCAAAATTCTATGTGTAACGGTCATAACGGTTGACAACGTTCGCCATGTTGAACTTTCTTATTTATGGCCCCATCTTCACGAAATTTGATAGGTGGCTTCCCTGCGCTAACCAAAACTGATGTACATACTTATTTCTGTGGTACCATGCCACTGTCTGCCGCCATATTGAACTTTCCAATGTCACTAATTCTCCAACTTTCCTAGTACGTAGAAGGCTGAAATTTGGCAGGCTCATTCCTTACAGCTTACTTACAAAAGTTAACCAGGTTTCATTTCGAAATTCTACGTAACGGTCATAACGGTCAACAATGTCCGCCATGTTGAACTTTCTTATTCATGGCCCCATCTTCACGAAATTTGGTAGGTGGCTTCCCTGCGCTAACCGAAACCAATGTATGTACTTATTTTGGTGGTATAACGCCACTGTCAGCCGCCATATTGAACTTTCCAACGTCACTAATTCTCCAACTTCCCGTGTAGGTAGAAGGCTGAAATTTGGCAGGCTCATTCCTTACAGCTTACTTACAAAAGTTAAGCAGGTTTCATTTCGAAATTCTACGTGTAATGGTCATAACGGTCAACAACGTCCGCCATGTTGAACTTTCTTATTCATGGCCCCATCTTCACGAAATTTGGTAGGCGGCTTCCCTGCACTAACCAAAACCAATGTACATACTTATTTCGGTGGTATGACGCCACTGTCGGCCGCCATATTAAACTTTCCAATGTTACTAATTCTCCAACTTCCCGTGTAGGTAGATGGCTGAAATTTGGCAGGTTCATTCCTTACAGCTTACTTTCAAAAGTTAAGCAGGTTTCATTTCTAAATTCTATGCGTAACGGTCATAATGGTCAACAGCGTCCACCATATTGAACTTTTCAATGGTCTTTGTTACTTATGGGCCCATCTACAAGAAATTTGGTACGTGGGTTCCCAACGCTAACTGAATCTTACTTACGTACATATATACGTCCATAGCCTGCAGCTCGGTCACCGTGTGAGGCGGCGTTGGGTCCCCCATCCCAACACCTCCCACGTTGTTGGCTGCCTGCCTATATAAGGCTGTCCGTCGCTCCAGTCTCTACATTCCCTTCCTTGCTTCACCACGGGATTCACGTCTCCCTGCTAATAACTACAGCCTTTTTATTTAATCCACGGCTTCTCCGCTGTTTTATTGTTCATTTATTACGATTATAGTTATTGTGTAGGTATTTTAGACTTACTTTACATTGATCAGGTACCCATTTCCTTTATCATTCCAACCGTACCTCCATTAACATGTCTATCGAGGTGATCACCGTCGATCAAAGAACTGTCACTTACTGAGTGGTTTCCATGCCCGGAGATGGCACCTACCTTTTCCATTCTCTTTGTTACATATTGCACGGCCATATCAGGCTCACTTTTGATATCCGGAGGAACACTGTGTCTTATGTATTGAATGACTGGGACAGGTTCAAGGTGTGGACTGATGACGGTACAGGAGATAATTATTCTACACAGGAGCACTAAAAGAGTGAAATGCTTAAGCCCTTCACCTATGCATCTGCATGTAAGTTGATGGCTGCCGCTGAATTGTTCGGTTGTCGCTTTCAAGTGTACCAAAATGGCCAAATATTTTACACCTTTCGACAACCGCCAATGCCTCTTAAACATTTTAGATTGACAGGTGACACTTTCGGTAGTGGACACTTTGATGTTTATGAATGTTTAAACTCTCAAAAGCTGGATGTAATGTTATCGATGAAACCGGTTGTATACTTACAATGCTTGACAGGTGCCGAATGTCTCTTCAACACAAGTCCTACAAATACTGTTGACATTGAAACAAACCATGAAACTCAAACAGATTATGACAGCAGCAATCCAAGCTGTGAGATTTGAAACAAAATTACTGTTCACATGGCCAACTGTACGTTGCATGCTCAAGAGTAAGCTCAGCGCACAGCTTGGTCATATTACAACCGGAGGGCCAAACTCACAATGTGGTATACAAAGAGATTCTTAACAAATAATTATTGGTATATTTTCCCTCAGTTTAAAAAGGTTTCATTTTCTTCTTAATAAAAATTTTAAGGCAGTACTTCACCACTGCAAAGCGTGGGTATTTTGCTAGTAAGAAATAAAAGGAAAATGATAAATCCATTCCCATGAAAAAAAATCCTATTGTTATTGACATATTATACATTGATGGGGTTGTATAAAATAGTTTTAACACTGCTTAATACTAAAATACATAAATACGAAAGCAATTAGATGAAATAAATGGAAATTTAACCTTGATTTACTTTTTAATAACGTCTTTGTTTTTCACAATCATAGATACCGTCGTTCTCAGCATACGGTATGCAACAGCCAAGTCCCGGATATGCATGCCACCTTCATATTTTTCAACAATTAATTCAAATTTACACATTAAAACACAAAATCATGTGAAAATTCATAGAGAGTGTGGAGTGTGGTTACTTCCAGGAGCACTTCCTGGTGTGGCGGAAGTGCTGCCATCCAGGCTTCTCTAATTGTCCAGGCGCCCCCTGGCGGTGGCCACATTCTCTCTAAATGAGTATTCCCGCTCCGTCCCTGTGGTCCCCAAATAGCCCCAGTTGGCTGCCCTCTCGTGGCCGAGGAGAAGTATTGTCCAACCCGGGGACTATCCAGGCATTCCGGCCGGGCAGTGTCCCCTGTCATCTGTGACAAGAGTTATAGCGCAGATTGTTCACTGAATGCTAGCAACTGGAGTACTGACGCTCATGGGCAGTCATGGCTTTGTCTTGAGAGAGGTAAACAAGCGTAGCGTACAGGTTGTTCACTGAATACTAGCAACTGGCACACTGACACTCATGAGCAGTTGTGGCTTTGTCTCGAGACAGGTAAACAAGGGTAGTGCGCAGAGTTCTAGCAGGCGAGTTGTATTCCAAACAAAGGTCGTATACCAAACAAAATTTTTTGAGTCCAAACAGTACATATACCAAGTTGGACTTATTCCAAAGCAGATGTATACCAAGGTACCACTGTATATGTAATGTATATATTTTGGACATTCGTTTGAATAAAGAGGGATGCAAGCTAGAGCAAAAATTTATTTTGTCATATCAGTGCTGGAAGGGTTTTAAACAAATAAAGTTTGCTGTGGCCTGAGAAGTAGCACATAAAATTCCTGGGAATTGCTAAATGTCTGGCAGGAAGTTGGACAGGTGTTAGGGTGACTTGACCAATGTCATAAAAGGGAGGGATAGTGAGTTTATGGATATTGGAAGACCTCTAGGTCAACAGAGTGCAGTAAGTTGTGTTAAGTAGGATATGTAGGACCACATTGCCCTTTTAAGAATGAGGTAATTAGAGTGGTCCCTTTAGAGCAGTAATACAGTCATATGAAAAAGTTTGGGAACCCCTCTCAGCCTGTACAGTGAACCCTCGTTTATCATGGTTAATCCGTTCCAGACTCTACCGTGATAAATGAATTTTCGCGAAGTAGGATTCTTTATTTATAAATCGAATATTTTCGCAGTTAGAGTATAGAAAACCTGTTTACGACCTTCTAAATACGTGTTTTAACATTATTAGAGCCCTCTAGACATGGAATAACACCCTTTAGTCACCATTACACTCGTATTACCCAATATATTAGACAAAATAAGAGAAAATAAGACAGACGTTACAAATATCATATTACTAGGTGCACTCGCCTTTTAAGGCGACCAACTCTTATCCTCAATTTTTGTGCGCTCCATGTGTACATCAGGCATGTAAGTGTAGAGAATGAGAACATCAAAGTGCCCATTCATAACATCTCCTAAAACCTAAGTTTTTTATCCCCTCAAGTGCCTGTCCAAAGTCGTACAATGTCAGCCCGAATCTGTACCGCTAAAGACGGAGTTTCATGCACTAAATAAGCTATAGATGAGAATAAGCAAGCACCATCTCCCCTGATATTTACTACGCGGTGAGGCATTTGTACTCCATCAACATTAATTATTTCCAGAGACATAATTTTGTCTATTTTTCCAGCACATCGCGCACAAAAGCAAGGGAACGATGAGAGCACCAGAACTCTGCCCACATCGCGTCGCTTTGTACCTTAAGCCGCAAGTAGTAAGTCTGTAATAAGCGGAATACCGCTACGCTTTGCACTCACGGGATGGAAGAACAATCCCGAATGCTTTTTTATAGTAGATTATTGTACTGTACATTTAATTGCACACAACCACTAGCCTATGAAGGCACAACCTCAGTAGGAGAGTCTTCAGGTGGTGCAGTATCTTCATCAGGTGCATCGTTGTCTTCTTCCGCTGAAGGAGTACTAGGAGTAGGCAGTGGGTGTGCAGGTGAAGAACATCTTGATAGGCAGTTGCTGGCGCTGTCTTTTCATATGCATGAGGAGGCTTTTGTAGGGTATTGCCATCTTTAATCATATCCAAGAGTTTCACCTTCTCCTGGATAGTAAGCATCTTCCTCCGGCGCTTAGTTTTATTGTCAGAAGGCTTAGAAAAAGCAGCACGTTTAGGAGCCATCATAGGGCTTAGATATAAGTTCTCAGAAAGCGCATGAGTGACGTAAGCGTGTATGAGAAAAAAATCGCGATAGAGTGAAGCCGCGAAAGTCGAAGCGTGATATAGCGAGGGATCACTGTATAACAATTTATTCTACTTTCAACAAAAAAGGTAACAGTGGTATGTCTTTCATTTCCTAGGAACATACTAGGGAGTACTGGGGTGATTTCCAAACAAAGATTTTTAGTGAAGCAGTATTTAGTTGTATGAAATTAAATCAAATGTGAAAAGCTGGCTGTGCAAAAATTTGATTGCCCTTGTAATTTTGCTGATTTGAATGCATGTAACAGCTCAGTACTGATTACTTGCAACACCAAATTGGTTGAGTTATCTCATTACGCCTTGAACTTCATAGACAGGTGTGTCCAATCATGAGAAAAGGTATTTAAGGTAGTCAATTGCAAGGTGTGCTTCCCTTTGACTCTCCTCTGAAGAGTGACAGCATGGGATCCTCAAAGCAACTCTCAAAAGATCTGAAAACAAAGATTGTTCAGTATCATGGTTTAGGGGAAGGTTACAAAAAGCTATCTCAGTGGTTTAAACTGTCAGTTTCAACTGTAAGGAATGTAATCAGGAAATGGAAGGCTACAGGCACAGTTGTTAAACCCAGGTCTGGAGCGGCATATGCACAGGATTGTGAGAATGGTTATAGACAACTCACAGATCACCTCCAACGACCTGCAAAAACATCTTGCTGCAGATGGTGCATCTGTACATCGTTCTACAATTCAGCGCAATTTGCAGAAAGAACAATTGTATGGCAGGGTAATGAGAAAGAAGCCCTTTCTGCACTCACGCCACAAACAGAGTCGCTTGCTGCATGCAAATGCTCATTTAGACAAGCCAGATTAATTTTGGAGCAAAGTGCTTTGGACTGATGAGACAAAAATTGAGTTATTTGGTCATAACAAAAAGCGCTTTGCATGGCGGAAGAACACCGCATTCCAGTTAAAACACCTGCTACCTACTGTCATATTGGTGGAGGTTCCATCATGCAGTGGGTCTGTGTGGCTAGTTCAGGGACTGGGGCCCTTGTTAAAGTCGAGGGTTGGATGAATTCAACCCAATATCAACAAATTCTTCAGGATAATGTTCAATCATCAGTCACAAAGTTGAAGTTACGCAGGGGTTTGATATATCAACAAAACAATGACCCAAAACACAGTTTGAAATCTACAAAGGCATTCATGCAGAGGGAGTACAATGTTTTGGAATGGCCGTCACAGTCCCCTGAATTGAATATCATTGAAAATCTATAGGATGATTTGAAGCAGGCTGTCCATGCTTGGCAGTCATTAAATTTAACTGAACTGGAGAGATTTTGTATGGAAGAATGGTCAGAAATACCTCCATCCAGAATCCAGACACTCATCAAAGACTATAGGAGGCGTCTAGAGGCTGTTATATTTGCAAAAAGAGGCTCAACTAAGTATTGATGTAATATTTCTGTTGGGGTGCCCAAATTTATGCACCTGTCTAATTTTATTGTGATGCATATTGCATATTTTCTGTTAATCCAATAAACTTAATGTCACTGCTGAAATACTACTGCTTCCATAAGGCATGTGATATATTAAAAGGAAGTTGCTACATTTTGTCATCTACTAGTAGAATATAAAAAATGTTTCTGTTTTAACAATGTGTTTACACAGATTACTGTAGAAACGGAACAGACATGAAATGCATGTGTTCCAAATAACAATCTATTTTTTCCACTCTAAAACTCCACTTCACTCCCAGATATTCAATCAAGGCATGAGCTGAGAGAAGTTCGTGCACGTTCTAAATTGGTGGGGGGATGGAATAGCCAGCTGCTCCTAGCTTCTTTTTATCAGCACATTTAGAGGACAAAGGACACTGGCGGAGAGGTGTGAAGGGATTTAAGAAGCGATTTAAGGTGGGACGGAATTACGAGTTTTTTCGTAGGCTCTGGTAATTCTAGTGTTATATATTCAAAAAAAGAAACATCACATCTAGTTTTGAAAGTCCCTAAAGTCTTACTGTCTACCACATTACTTGGTATCCTATTCCAAGTGTCTATTGTTCTCTGTTTAAATAAAAACATCCTAATGTTTGTGCAAAATTTATCCTTAATGAATTTCCAACTGTGCCCCCATGTTCTTGATAAGCTCATTTTAAAATAACAGCCTCAGTCAACTGTGCTAATTCCTTTCATAATTTTAAACACTTCCATCATGTCACATCCTAATCTTCTTTTGCCCTAAATTGAAAAGGCTGAGCTTTTTTAATCTTTCTTTATATTTCATCCCCTATAGCCCTAGTGCTGCTTTGTCCTTTTTGTGGCCTGGAGACCAAAACTGCACACAATACTCCAGATGAGTACTCCAGTGCATTATAAAGCTTGAGCATAACCTCCTTGGACTTGTACTCCACACATTGTGCTATATAACCTAACATTCTGTTTGCCTTCTCAATGGCTTCTGAACTCTGTCTGGAAGTTGATAGCGTAGTCCACTACAACGCCTAAATCCTTCTCATAAGGAGTACTCTTGATTTTCAGACCCCCCATTGTGTATTCAAACCTAAGATTTTTACTTCCTATGTGCAATACCTTACATTTACTGACATTAAATGTCATCTGCCAAAAATCTGCCTGTATGCTGTCCAAGTCCTTCTCTAATGATTAAACAAATTCCAAATTATCTACTAATCCACCCGTCTTGGTATCATTTGCAAATTTAACCAGCTTCAGAATCAGAAAACTTTATTAATCCCAAAGGAAATTACTTATGTTACAACAGACAAGGAACATGTTGCACTAAGAGCAAGTATAAAGTAATCATGTAAATATAAATAAAGTATAATAAATGTAAGTATTAAACCAGAGTGCAGAGTGTTGCACCTTAATATTGCACATTCTGAGAACAAATCAGGTTATTCTCATAAATTACACCGGCTATTACAGACTGGAATCAAATGTTTTTATTCAAAAATAGTAAGAATACGAGCAGCTCACTTCTCATAACAGACTTGTCCGGGATCGAACCCGTGAAGTTTTGATTACCAGTCAACAGTTGATACCGTTGCACCACCAAAGCAGTCGTAGTAAATCTGTGTCAATGTCACACCCTAATGCGAGTTCTTTTTCTGCAGTTATATTTTTGAATAAAAACACACTTGTTCTGTTATATTTCTATCATTTGTGAAAGTTCTTCTTTGATATTTGGAATTCAGGCTTCACACATTATACTCTTCATGTCTACATTTTGTCAGTTATTACTAAAACATAAAAAACGATTCTGTTTTAACGATGTGTTTACATAGACCGTTGTAGACACAGAACACACATGAAATGCAAGTGTTCCAAATAACGATATAGTATTTATTAAAGATGTCATTTTGCTTGACTTCTCACTCTATACAACTCTAAGCAACTGACACGCAGGTAAACAGACTTGAGCTGAGAAAACTGTGTGGGGTGG
Organism: Polypterus senegalus; assembly: GCF_016835505.1. Lineage (NCBI taxonomy): Eukaryota > Metazoa > Chordata > Cladistia > Polypteriformes > Polypteridae > Polypterus > Polypterus senegalus. The sequence goes on along the minus strand of NC_053157.1, from coordinate 103,516,979 downwards.
GGGATGTGATAGCAGGCTGCTTGCTGTTTGCTGCTTATCCACACATTTACAGGACAAAAGACGCTGATGGAGAAGTGCAAAGCGGTTTAAGGTGGGATGGATCTACAAGTTTTTTTCGTAGACTCTGGTAATTCTAGTGTTAAAGAATGGGTGAGTGACCGGAAAAGGAGTTATAGAGTCTGATGGCTGTGGGAAGGAAGGATTTTCTGTGACGTTCAGTGGATTACTTGATGCTAGTTAGTCTACTGCTGAAAACGCTCCTCTGCCCAACCACCGCGTAATGGTCATAACTGGAACCTACTTACGTACATATATATGGCCATAGCCTGCAGCTCAGTTGCCGTGTGAGGTGGAGTTGCGTCCCTCATCGTCACGCCTCCCACGTAATTGAGTGCCTGCCCATATAAGGCCGTCCTTCAGCATTACACAATTGAGAAGGTAGCAAAAGAATATGAAGCAAGTGACGCATACAAGCATATTCATAAGTGCAGCTACTGTGGAAACAAAGCACGGTGTAAACCTTAAGTTTAAATTAAGTTCATAGACACGCTGCCGCTGGCATTTGTCATGCCTACGACGAATATGATATTTGCGAGATACAAGTTTAATAAGAAGATGCAGTGTATAAACAAGACTTTTGATCACTTTGTAACAGAGTTAAAATTGCTGTAACTGAGTTAAAATTGCTGGTGAAGGACTGTGCTTATGCAAACAGATAGGAAAGCAAGGTGTAAAGCTTAAGTTTAAATTAAGTTCATAGACACGCTGCCCCTGGGGCCTCATGTATAACGCCGTGCGTAGAACTCGCACTATAACATGGCGTAAGCACAAAAGCCGAAATGTGCTTACGCACAGAAAAATCCAGATGCAGGAATCTGTGCGTACTCCAACTTCCACGTTCTTTCGTTACATAAATCCCGATCAGCGTGAAAACTAACGCTCGTGCACGCGCATTTTGTAACGCCCCAAATCCTCCCAGAATTACGCCTATTTGAATATGCAAATCAATATAAATCGCCCTTAAGCGCAGCCTTCTGTGAAAAGACAATGGGAAAAGCACGGGAAAACATAAGAATTTCAGCGAATACCAAGTGGAGGCAAAGGAAAAACATACTATTTGTTCAAATAAACCGTGGTATAATCAACAAAATGAAGTGGATCGAGTGACATAGCGTTGGAGAAACTTGAAAGCTCACATTCACAAAATCGCACAGTGCCGGAAATAAAAAAGAAGTCACATATCAAAGTTGCCGTGAAAAGAAGAGTTGTAAGCCCACTGTCTGAGTGTCATATGAAAGCTTATTAGGGTACAGAGAAAAAAGGTACACGGTGGGGAAAAAGCACGAAATGTCAACTTTAATCTCGAATTTTCCACTTTAATCACGTAGTTTATTTTGTCATTTAGTAGAACATTATAAACTTCATCTTAAAATCGTTTAATTAACCAGTTTCTCAAAATTACATCGTAATTAAAGTAGCACGTTAAATGCTTTGTTTTGTATTTGATCTTCTACTCGTATGTGATCTATGTGTGTGAATCACTACTTGCTTCTTAAACTGGCTCTCTTCCTCCAACTGGACACAGAGTCCATTACATTTGTGATATTACAGCTCTCTGAATAACTAAAATACTGAGATGTATACGTGATGTCATTTTCATGATGATAGGAGCTAAAGCACATTATTAAACATGTGTTTCATGAGCCTCGTGCTCATGACAAGCATTTATCTTTTGTCGAAATTTGTCGCTGCTTTTAGCTGTGTTGTTATTTTCTCTTTCTGTTTTATATTCAATATATATTGGCGTGGCGCCCAAGAGTCCTTGCTTTTCTTTCCCAAGTAACCGATCGCCATACAATCAGCTCTGTAATAGACGTTAAGCCATCTGTAAGCTTAGCTACCGATTCTTCAAAACGCTTAAAGAACATTGAAATATCTTCGTAGTACATGTTTAATTATTCTATCCTTCACGACACTCCCAGTGAAGAATATAGATTATTTAAATGAAGTTAAAGTTTTATGTGTATAATTTAACAAACATATTTTGCTGCATTTCACCTTAAAATGATATCGTCATCATATGTAAATACACGCTTTATAAAGTGGCCCAGGTTGTGAGATATTATAACTGTAGTGCAAGTTTACAGTGGGGTGATTGTACTTATAAGTACAAATAGTTCTACAAGGAGCAATTGATTGAGTGCATTTAAAGTTCTTGGGATTAAACTGTTTCTGAACCGCGAGGTCCGTACAGGAAAGGCTTTAAAACATTTTGCAGTGGCTGAGGTAGCGTGTCCTTAAAGCTGTATACCGATAATTTCTTCCGATCAGCTGCTGCTGTGATTCACACTCAGATACAGTGATATAAATACTCCGAGTCGTGCAGTGAGAGTAATATGGAAAAAGATGATCCGCTGTGGCAACTCCTAACGGGAGGAGCTGAAAGAAGAAGAAGAAGAAGAAGAAGAAGAGAGAGTAACAACGCTAAAGCAGTTATGGTATTTGGAATACTATGGCTGTTCCCTGGACCATTATATTGTTACGAGTTAATTACAATCAGATGCATTACACTAATAAACAATGTGCGGTTAGTTTCTGTGAATTTATAAAGCCGCGTAATGAAAATAATGAGTAATCACACAAGAACAGTACCATTGCTTTGACGCTGGGTGCCGCCAGTTTGCAAAACCGAGCAGAGAACTTGCGTACGACAAGGCATGAGGTACCGTGGAAAAGTGCGTGGCTTTACGCCAAGTGTAGGTTTTATACATCGCGATTTGAACGTGGAAAAGTTCTTACGCAACATTTCTGTGCGTACGCACCGTTTATACATGAGGCCCCTGGCGTTTGTCATGCCTTAGGTGAATACGATATTTGTGAGATACAAGTTTACTGAGAGGAGGCAGGGTATAAACAAGAGTTTTGATCACTTTGTAACAGAGTTAAAATTACTGGTGAAGGACTGTGTTTATGCAAACGAAGATGAGATGGTCAGGGATAGAATAGTGTTTGGCACAAACTCAGCAAAAGTGTGAGAGAAACTTTTAAGTGCCTGGTCTGAGCTGACATTAAATAATTGCTGGTGAAGGACTCTGCTTATGCAAATGAATAGGAAAGCAAGGTGTAAAGCTTAACTTTAAATTAAGTTCATAGACACGCTGCCGCTGGCGTTTGTCATGCCTAAGACGAATACGATATTTGCGAGATACAAGTTTAATGAGAGGATGCAGGGTATAAACGAGACTTTTGATCACTTTGTAACGGAGTTAAAATTGCTGATGAAGGACTGTGCTTATACAAACAAAGATGAGATGGTCAGGGATAGAATAGTGTTTGGCACACACTCAGCAATAGTATGAGAGAAACTTTTAAGTGCCGGGTCTGAGCTAACATTAAATAAAGCCGTGGACATTGCAAGATCTCACGAGATAGCACCACCACAGCTGAGAACCTTCGATGCATGTACTCTGAGCGGCTCACGTGAACTGACTGTGAACACAGTTCGCACACAAAAAGCAAGACCTCCAAAGAGCGTTGAACAAAAAATGAATTACACATTTGAGAAGACAGCAAAAGAATATGAAGCGTGTGATGCATACAAGCATATCCATAAGTGCAGGTACTGCAGAAACAAAACACATGGTGGAAAAAGTCAATGTTCAGCTAAAAGAACACAGTGTAAAAAATGTGGTAAATTGGACCACTTCACTAAAGTTTGCAGGACTGGGAAAGGTAAACCTGTGCATGCAGTGTGTGATATCTCAGATAAAGAGGAAGACAAGCTATTTATTGATGCAGTAAGAAAGGAACAACCCTCTGAATCTGAACAAGCCTTTGTAGACATATCAATAGGAAAGCAAGGTGTAAAGCTTAAGTTTAAATTAAGTTCATAGACACGCTGCTGCTAAATATTTGCAGGCAAATCCACAACTTAAAACCGGGAATGCCTGTTAAACATCTTAGATTCACGAGTACCGATTTGAGTAGTGAACACTTCAATGAATGAAACCTGTTATCTTTACAACGGTTGACAAACACAGAATATAACTTGAACACAACACATCCTCCAAATTTGAACCTGATTGGAAGAAATAATGATAATCAAATCCTTGATGACAGCAACACTCATAACAGTCACAAAACAATTACATTGACAATCATGTTATGTTATTTTTAAAATACTTCCTTTTCTTTTCATAACTTCTTTAACACACTACTTCTCTGCTGCAAAGCGTGGGTATTTTGCTAGTCTACTTATAAGCCTCCCCAATACATTGATGCTCCTCCAGTTCGGATGTAACCCATCACAACGGAACAGATCCCATCTGTTCCAAAAGGAGTCTCAATGCCCCATAAACCTATACCCTTCTACTATGCACAAAGATTTGAGCCATGTATTAAGCCTTCTAATCTCCTCATTCTTACCTGGACTGGTGTGTGGCACATGCAGAACTTCAGAGTAAGTTACCTTGTTAGTTCTGCTCCTCAGCCTGGCACCTAACTCTCTGAATTTGGATCGCAGAACTGACAGACTACCCTTATGTATGTCATTTTTTTCCCACATGGACAATGACAACTGGATCCATCCCAGTTCCAAAAGCCTATCCACTCTTCCAGGGAGTTTCCCCACCTGTGCACTCGAAAGGCAACACACTGTGCGAGAGTCTCAGTATCTGGAGCAAACCTGTGCTTCAATCCCCCTAATGAATGAGTCCCTAACTATCACTACCTCTCTTTTTCTGATAACTGGTGGCCTGTTGGGACTCCTCATCACTGCCTACCACCTCAGAAACACTGTCCAGGTCCACAAGGACCCGAAAATGGTTTGACACTTCCAGTTCTGGGGTTGATGCCCCCAGACAGTCTGCATTCTTTACCCGGTGACCGTGACCTGCCTTTCTCTACCTTTTTGGGCAGGAATCTCCTCCCACACCACCTTATGGGTGCACACTATCTCTCTAAATAACACCTGGGTGGACCTGCCGATTTTCTACTACAATTCAGGCCAGCCATCTCCTCTAGTTCAGCAACCCTGAGCTCAAGATTCTGGATCAGGTGACATCTCCTGCAGATGTAGTTTCATAGAAAACCAGCTTCTCCAAGCCCACTCCAGGACTTGCATTGTACTGGCTTCATTATTAAAATTTGATTTAGGATTACTAAATCTGCCTTAACTTTTTTTTTTTAATTAAAATTAAGTGATTTAACTGAAATGGTAAAACTAACAAATTTAAGCCATATACATCAGACTATAGAACTGCTACAGCTATTTTACACTTTCTGACCCCTTAAGCTCCTGTAATATTCTTCAATTCAACTGCCTGCTGTTTGTCCTTCTGTGAGGTCAATTTTACTTTTTTCTGTCTGTTCTCTTAACTTTGTATTTTTCTTATTCCTTAGTTAAAAGCTCTCCACTTGCACTGTTGGTATTTCCCTATATTAATGAACCCTTACGCTGTTGCCCAGTTAACTGCTCTACTTCTGGACAGCTAAGAACTGTTCAATCTAAAATAATTAAATTAAACTTGCTTAGTCAATATTTCCTGCTATGTAATTTCTTACTGTCTTACCTGCTCCTACAGCCCTTGTGCCAGATCAGGCATCTTAACGCTGGCCGCTTAGCTATGTACTGCTGAGCCTTCCCCTTTATTGCTTTGAAGTCCACCACTGCCTTTTTATTTAAACTAAGTAGCCACTGTTTCTGTTACTTATTGACTATTTATTGCTAAGATATTGTTATTTACTTACAGATGTCCATATCAGTTACTGCTGCATTCTGTCCTGCCTCTTTGATGCTAGTTCAAATCCTTATATGTAATTTGATACTATCCGTATGTATGGTGTTTGCGTCAATACCCCATATGTATGGTGTTCACGTCAATATAAGTTAGAACCATGCAATGGGATTCTGCCTCTGTAGTTAGAACATAACGTGGCAAACGAGGACGCAGCATTGCATGATTGGCTAAGAATGTTCAAATGCTTCAGTGATGCCGCTGCACGGCCGAGTATAGTAAGTCGGTGTTGGTTCAAGCAGATAATAGTAAGTTCGGTTGGTTTTTGGAACGTTGGTTTGGTGGGGCGTACTTTCCAACACTAACATCATCGACTGACTTAAACCTTCCGACAGCTCCGGAACCGTAAGTAATTTAGAACATATCGCCATTTGCTTGGTACGTCGAAATCAATCTTTGGGCAGTTCGGTTTTGGCATCCGTCCTTCTGACATCTATTGGCAAACTGAGTAATGACGGCTGGGTATTAACATTGGTCATTGCTTAAATTTTAACCAATCTCAGATCTAAAATGACCATGCCAACATAATTATTACTCCGACTATCATTAGAGTTGTACAATACAGTTTGTTTTGAAAAGTTGTTTGCCAGAAAAATGCAAATGAGGTGCGCCAAAGAGCTGAGTTCACGTCTCACAGCCCCATTTAAACAGGAAGCTCTTCATTACATCGGCCAAAAAGGTCTATTTTAAGCACAAATCAGTGCCATGATAACAAAATCATTTCAAGAACCTAAAAATCAAATAATTCTTTGCAGAGAAAGTATGGATTTCACAAACGTAGAATTTATAGCCCGATTCAATCAGGCTCCCAGTCGCTACTTAAATAATGAGAACAAGTACACGTAACAAGTAACTTTTCCAAGCATACCCTCAAACACCCAGCTATCTTTGCTCCTGTGCAGGCAAAAAAAAGCAAGAAACTCTTCTAAAGGGGAAAACACACAGTTCTTTAGTAGCAACCAAAACACAAGTTTATAGGAATAAAATGTATTTTTTTAATTAACTCTCACACAATAGAAAACACAAAAATTCTCAGCAACTCTCAGCTGCCTCTCACGTTTGCAAAGTTGACAAGAGAGAGAGATGGAGAGAGAGCAAGATGGGGAAATTGAAAGTGATAAGGGTATATGTTTTTTGTATTGTGCTTCTAAGGTGAGCAAATGGATTAGTATTTTTAGAAATTTTAACAATTTTTTTTCACATTTTTAATGTAGATTACAAAATGGAACTCTGACCAAAACTATTTTCATAGTTTTATTATAAAATGACAGAGTGCTTACTGGAACATTTTTCATTAACATATTGTTGGGCTGAGTCATTGTTTTGCAGACTGGTAACCATACAGATTGGGTTCATCATCCAACACCCTCTTCACCAAGCTACCACAGTTGGATTGTATGGCTGTAAACCATGGTGTCTCAGAAGCCAAATTAATACTTTCCACATAATGATCAAACAATCCTAATTCATTATCAACTGGTAAAATGTCAACAAAGTGTCATCACCTCTTTATTGAATACAGTAATAAATCTCTTTCATTGTCCCCTCTACAACAGATGTACTATAGGTTAAGTTTTTTTCTGCAGGCAGGTTGTGTGTCTCTAGATGGATTGGCTGAGCTAAGATCAGTGGTCTGGAAATACCGAACAAACAAACGAACATTCAACTTTATATACTAGGCATGAATTACATATACATCTCAGATTTTCTTTGGCTGTACTCAACTTCAGACATGTCTTTGCATATATGTTCTACCTTTAAAGAACCTAAATTTATGCTTTTGAGCAAGAAACCAATTTATTTTTATCAGCATTTTATAAATATCAAAAATGAGATTTTTACTCTCCAGTGACTGGTATAACCTTGTATTTGTCAACATGAAGTCACAAATGGAATATTTTTCTTAAACATTAAGAAGATAGGATGCAATGGCACAGGAATGGTAAAATGCTTTGGAGTTCTGAACAAAAGTAGCACAATCCACTTTTATTTGAGTTTCCTATAATATGCAGGTATATTAAAGTAGTTCTTATTCTAATTTTGATTTGATTGGAAACAATAACAAAACATACTTTTTCACTATACTATACACATTAACAATCAAATAATAGGTCAAATAAAGCACAAATGCAACAATACACTTTGACAAATTGAAAACAAAACACTACTTATTAAGTGCATGGAAATATATTGATGTAGAAATGTCTATAGGCTCATAAAGTTTTAAAACATCAGAAATGTTAATATAAAATGGAAAGTATGGCTGTTAGACTAAGAGCAGCTAGCAATGGTGAAGAGAAAAACAAAGTTATATAATTCAGATATACCCTTGGCCCACCCCTTCCTAGGCATTCCACAGCACACTAAAGTTTTATGCAAAATCTGATGATTTTTGCAGAAGAATGTTTTATTAATGATCCCAATATTTTTCATTTACTCTGAGGTCTCAACAAGATCAAGAAAAACAACTAAACTGGCAGTGAATCCAAATGTTAACAAGTTAGAAGATATATGCATGGCTTAACATTCAGTGACATTCTGTGACTAACTTAACTGATAGGAAAGTTGGAGCATTTCACATTTTTCAATTACTTCATCCAAGATTCTCTTATCACATTTTTGTTTATTAAATATTTTTGTAACAATGAGTCATAATTGAAAACAACAGCAATAATTGAATGGAATTCTATGTCTTAGTTGACTACATTAAATAAGTGGTTTTTAATAATAGTTTACAATGTCAAGTAGTTAAAAATGAAGCTTAAATAGGGTTGTGGCAGTCCCCTTTCTAAACCCATCATATGTTTATATCTCTTAGGGGACGGCACCTTTATTGTGTAATTAATTACTTCAAGCGCTGTTTACCTTCAGGTTGATAATGTTGGTCCTTTACAGTAATAATCTGCAGATAATATTAGCTCAGTCAGTTCAGTCTTATATATACTTACATAATTGCTTTCGTCTTCCGTTCATTTTTTCAGAAGTGAGCTTTTTTGTAGTTTTATGGTTATCTTACCTAAAGCAGCAGGATATGGATGACATTGTATAAAATCAATATTTAGCTTGACCTGAGTTTCCAGGGTAATATGAGTTTTGCAACCACTTCAAAACACTTTTCATTTGTTTTCCCTGTTCTTGAATTCTTGCTTTTGTTTCTGACCTTACATTTTTATCTACAGTTGAAAGAAACATTGTTCTCATTCTCGTGTTTCATCTCAGCCTGTTTTGTTCTTGGTCATTTCATCCCTATTTACTGTCTCTTGTGTGTCAGTAAAGAAACTCAGATTGTTAAAAATCCTGAGACGTGTTCTGTTTCCCGCAACATTCACGGCTTATACAACAATGTGAATGGGATGCAGGCTTAGATTAATGACATAATGAGGTTTCTGCATCTGATTTAGGGCGCAGTAAATAATGTAAATCAGATATTTGATAATATGGACGCTGTTTTTGCAGCCATCGTTTTCTCATCCTGTTATTTGGAAAACAGGAATAAATGCAAAGATTTTCTTAGTCAATGTAGGGTGACATTCGATACAGTTTCATTGGCTTTTCCTAATGTCAGGGCTAAGATAATCTTTGTTATGTTACTATCAGATGATAAGTCACTAGAGTGGATGTTAGCTTTTTATGACATCAATAATCCCTAATGTGTTTCCTTAGAACTGTTGCTAAAAGATTATAAAATCATATTTGACTAGTTGTCCACCCACATACTGTAGTAGTGAAACAGAACAAATTTTAAAAATCAATTAAAAAAAATGTAATTCTGGCCAAGCAGAAGGTAGGTACGCGTGAAAGTCATTACATTGGCACTGTATCTGGTCATGTTCAGCTTTGATAGGCATCCCCTGCATGAGGAGAAAAGCATGTGGCCGTGATATCTTTGGCAAGCAGCAGCTACCTTCTAAAACACACACTCAAAAACATCAATCGTTACTCCTTAATAATCTGTAGATAGTGATGTCTGTTGAACAAACAGGAATTGCTAGCTAAACAGATGCAAGGTAAGCTGCAACATGTGGCAAGAGGTAGACTGACTCGAATGGAGGCTGGTGCTCCCTAGTCCTGAGGTCCCATCCCCTTCCCCTCTGCCCACAGCCTCTTACTCAGATTTGTGCAAATAAATCGGTACCACAAGCGTACTGTGATACTTAGCATGATGAGAGAAGTCGCAAAATCAACCAGAATGTTCAAGCAAATTATGAAAAATGGACAGACATACATACATACAGACAGATGTTGGATTTTATATATATATATATTTTATTATCTATACTAATAAAAGGCAAAGCCCTCACTGACTGACTGACTGACTGACTGACTGACTGACTCACTCACTCACTCACTCACTCACTCACTCACTCACTCACTCATATCACTAATTCTCCAACTTCCCATGTAGGTAGAAGGCTGAAATTTGGCAGGCTCATTCCTTACAGCTTACTTTCAAAAGTTAGGCAGGTTTCTTTTCGAAATTCTACGCATAACGGTCATAACTGGAACCTACTTATGTACATATATACCGGCCATAGCCTGCAACTCGGTTGCCGTGTGAGGCGGAGTTGCATCTCTCATCGTCACGCCTCCCACGTAATTGAGTGCCTGCCCATATAAGGCCGTCTGTCAGCGGCAATCCAATAGAAACACTCTGCCACTAAATAATCGTGGGTGAAGGACTGTTCTTATGCAGACGAAGATGAGATGGTCAGGGTGGTGTTTGGCACAAACTCAGTGAAACTGCGAGAGAAACGTTTAAGTGTTTTAAGGTCTTAGCTAACATTAAATAAAGCTGTGGACATCGCACGAGATAGCACAAGCACAGCTGAGAACCTTCGATGCATGTACTCCGAGCGGCTCACGTGAACTGACTGTGAACGCAGTACACAGACAAAAAGCAACAGCTCTAAAGAGCGCTGAACAAAAAACGCATTACACAATTGAGGAGGCAGCAAAAGAATATCAAGCGAGTGACGCATATTCATAAGTGCAGCTGCTGCGGAAACAAAGCACACAGTGGAAAAAGTCAATGTCCAGCTAAAGGAAGACAGTGTAAAAAAAACCCGTGCATGCAGTGTGTGATGTCTCAAATAAAGAGGAAGACGAGCTGTTTATTGATGCAGTAAGAAAGGAATCGATGAATGAAACCTGTTATCTTTACAACGGTTGACAAACACGGAATGTAACTTGAACACAACACATCCTCCAAATACGGACCTGATTGAAAGAATAATGATAATCAAATCCTTGATGACAGCAACACTCATAACAGTCACAAAACAATTATATTGACAATCATGTTACGTTATTTTTAAAATGTTCCCTTTTCTTTTTCATAACTTCTTTAACACACTACTTCTCCGCTGCGAAGCGCGGGTATTTTGCTATATATATATATTGTGGAACTGGACCCGGACACAGACAGGCGGACATCGTTTCTTCACCCAACACATATTTATTTATAAATATATTTACAAAGTTAATCAGTACACTACTTTGACGATGTGGGTTTGTGCACTTTTGCACATCTTTACCATCCCCTTGCTCAATTGTTGTTGCCTCCACTGTCTAGCACATCGGTGACATTACCGACGGTGTTGGGTTCAAGGGCTCCCGAACAGCGATGGGAGCATGGAGCCGAACCCACATCGTCACATTTGGTGGCAGCGGTGGGATGAGCTAGCAGTGGGGCTAGAAGAAAGGAAACAAAGGACAGAGGTTACAGGGAGTGAAGAAGCAAGGCGGTGCAAGAGAGAGACAGACACGTGGAGCGTGTGGGCGAGCGAACGAGCACTCATGGGCAGTTGCGAGGAAGCTGGGTGTTAGGCCGACATCCAGGCGTTGGAGTTGGAAGTCACTCCCGCTGAGCGAACAGGTAGTGGGAGTGACCAGGGAAAGGCGACTGGCCGCAGAAGGCCGGAAAGGCAGCGGGAGTCGGGAGGCTTGGTGGTGGAGTCCCCAACGTGAGTGACCTGGCCGTTGGTGGGAACCAAGTCTCGGGACTGGGATGAGTGCCAGACCGAAGCCAGGGATCAGGTGGTCTCCAGTCTCGTGTGGATGTGATACGAAAAGGGGCAGCTGCAGAGAGCGTCTCGCCTGCTGCAAAGCTCAACTGGGAGAAGCAGGTGAGAAGCTAGCATAGAAGAAGCACCGGGCTTGTTGTTGTTTTTAAAGACTGCTTCCTGTTGAACATTTTAACTTCTGGTTTTATAGGATTGTCTTTTTTGTGTATTTTTAACCTCCACGTGTTTTAATGGATTATTTATTTAATGAAGATTTTGAACGCACTATTGACTTTATCTGAACACTTTGTTTTGTTGACTGTTTTAATAAAAGCACTTTTGCACTTTTTGCCATCCCCTTGCTCAGTTGATGCCTCCACTGTTTAGCTCACCTCGGTTATATCTATCGACCGTGTTGGGTTCAAGGGCTCCCGAACAGCAATGGGAGCATGGAGTCGAACCCACATCGTCACAACTACCTAGTGCCTCCAGCACTGATCCCCCAAAGTCCAGGCCTCACAGTCACTAAATGCCTTCCTTCTGGCCGCCTCCACTCCTCCCTCCGAGCTCCGTCCTCTTCCACCCGACTCTTGCTGATGAATGAAGGGAGGCAGCCCCTTAAATACCAGTCCTGATGGGCTCCAGCTGCTTCCCGGCAGCCCTCCGCAGACACCCCCCCGTGTGGCAGAAGTGCCGGCAGTGCACCCAGAAGCCCTCCGGGTGTTCTCAGTCCTTTCCCCCCCAGCACTTCCTGGTGCAGCAGAAGTGTTGAGGTCCAGGGTTCTTCAGGCACCGGGGCACCACCTGGCGGTGGCCACAGGCCCCTACAGGGTTGGGCTTCCAAGCCCTCTACCTGTGGCCCCCAACACAACCAGGCCGGTCGACCCCTCGTGGTCTGGAGGAGGCACAAGCCATTGAGCTTCCACCCCCAGCTGCATGCCACAATATATATATATACCCCAATCTACATACTGTCAAATAAACGAACCACACGCTGTGGCGCAACGCAAGAGGCTTCCCCTCTAGCGCTGACGTCCGAGGTTCGATTCCCAAGAGGGGGTGCAGTGAGTGTGTACACCTGATGAGCCCAGAATTAGGGCGAAACACGTGTTGCGTACTCTTTGCATTATTTGACAGTAAAACTATTTCAATATATATATATATTTATATATATATACATACACATATATATATATATATATATATATATATATATATATATATATATACACACACACATACATATATATCAGCACTTCCTGATTCATTTTACCCTCGCACCCCCTGTGACGGATGAGGCCGATTTCGCACCCCCTTGGTTTGAGAAGAAGTATGAAAAAATATGAGGTTAACGTAGAAAAACAGATCACCAATTGAAGCTTTATGAATAATGGATACTTTATTTGCCATCAATAATTGTTTTGGTAAAGCCATACTCAGTGTAATCCTCCTTCTATTTTCTAATTTTTTCGCGACTAGCCACGATTAAAAGAACGGTAAAAAAAGTAAGAGCGAAGCGACGGTGACTTATTGATGTAGTACGCGTCAAGGCGATCTAAAATGCGCAATCAGATTCGAAAAAATATATCTTTTCAAGTTCTATTTGGATATAAGTAGGTTCTATTTAGTTGACAGAAATATCTTTGGTAGGAATGTAAGTTGAATTATTGAAGTTGAAGATATTACTGTCGACTAAATAAAAATTACTTATATTTAAAATTTAAATAGAACTTGAGCAGATACGATACTTCATAATACCCATGCAGCACTAAGTGCACGTAAGAGCGGAAGTCTTCCGTTTTAACAAGCAGTGTATTGCACTGATACGAAATAGCCTGCCCATTTAATTATTTAGAAATGGATAGATAAATTAAGATTTTGTACAAATAATGTTTTTCATTTTTCTTCCTCAATGGATTCTAGCACCCCCAGCAACAGTTGCTCGCACCCCAAAGGGTATATATATATATATATATATATGTATATGTATATATGAAGATATGTAAGTATATGTGTATATGTATTTATAAGTTTATATGTGTGTGTGTGTATATATATATATATATATATATATATATATACTGTATATATATATATATATATATGACAGCAACACTCATAACAGTGACAAAACAATTACATTGACAATCATGTAACATTATTTTCAAAATGTTTCCTTTTCTTTTTCATTACTTCTTTAATACACTACTTCCCTGCTGCGAAGCGCGGGTATTTTGCTAGTATATATATATAAATAAATATTGTGGTCACTTGGGGGCACTGTTGCCACATGAAACCCAACAGGCAGATTCTCTGGACACAAGTTTAAAAGCACTAAGCAGATTTTTTAATTCTTTCTTTGCAATAGTGCCGCCAAAGCACCACACCTACCAAATGTACAATAAATCAATAGAGTACACACAGTAATTCTCCTTCTCTCCTCCCAGCAGCTCTGTCATACTCCCTCCCAACTCCGGCTCCCTGCTGGGTTCTGACCAGTCGTCTATATAATCCTTAACCTGGAGGTGCCTCCATCCTTCCGTCCATGTGGCTTGTCAGTACTTCTGGGTCAGATGGAGAGTTGCCTTTTCTTCAGCCCAGAAGAACATCTGTCCCTCCGTCCCCATGACTTGGGAGCACTTCCGGGAAAGTAGAAATCCCTGCAGCGATTTCTTGTTTTTAGCATTGAAGAGGCACTCATTCCCTTATCACCACAAGGTGTCTGAAGGTCCAGCACGCATCCTGGCCAAGTCAGGCTTCAGAATAGCACATAAACCCATGAGCAATCTGCGCACGGTCCTCTTCAATGCTAAAAACAAGAAATTGACAGCAGAAACACGAAATGCAGTGTACAGCATTCCATGCAGCTCGTGCTTAGCGGTATGCATTGGGCAAACTTTAAAAAGAATTGCAACACGTATACAGGCACACCGCAACGCCATCAGAAGAAAGGAGTCACTATCATTGATCTATACGCATACTAAATCAACAGGACATACATTTAACTGGGACAATGTACAAGCAACATTCAAGGCCAGTATGAAAAGTGCCAGAGCTGGCCGAATCCTGGTTATCAAATGAGAACGCCATCAACAGACACTTGTACATAAATCCAGCATATGCAAACTTAAGGAGAACATATTCATAATAAACAAGACTTTACACCCAATACCCCCGACTTAGCCACCTCCACCACCCCACATAATTTTTGCTATATATTGCGTTTGATTCTTGTAAGTCTAAGCATTATCCTTTGATGAAGACACCTGGCAGGGGTTGAAAGCTCAGGAATAAAAAACTACTTTTGATACGTAATTCATTTGCTCCCTCTGTGGATCTCCAGCTGCAAATATGCAAACTGTATCACAGACCTTCTCTTCCATATATACAGTATATATATATATATATATATATATATATATATATATATATATATATATATGTGTGTATATATTTATATATATATATAAACACATATTATGGGGTGCCAAACAGGCAAATATAATGATTTTTGGAAAGTCAGCGGCCGAATATATAAAGTCATTCCTAAATATATAAAGTCAAAGTCTGATTTATATAAAGTCAGTGTCGGAATATATAAAGTCATTACTGAATATATAAAGTCCTTGCCGAATATATAAAGTCATTCCCGAATATATAAAATCATTCCTGAATATATAAAGTCTGCGTCGGAATATATAAAGTCAGCATCGGAATATATAAAGTCATTCCTGATTATATATAACGTCAAAGCCTGATTATATAAAGTCAGCGTTGGAATATATAAAATCATTCCCAAATATATAAAATTAGGACAATTCACAAATAAAATGGTCTAGTTCCATTAAATATTGTCTTATTTCCGTGCTTGTCATTTCACTCGTACTAATGAAAGGTAAATTTCAACAGAAACCACTCAGAGTCGATCGGGTTTGTGATGTTTGTCCAAAAATGTGCTCATACAAAAAGAATAAATAAATAAAAGTGTTCAAAATGCCAGGCACATACAGTACATCATTTTAAATAAATTAACTGAACAGTGTTTTTTTTTAAATATTTTTCTGAAGAAGTTTTTGTTAACTTATGTTCCGTTGAATTAGGAACTCATTGAGGTTACTAAAAATGTGCCTGAGTCATTTCGATCAATATCAATATAATCTGACTTTAAATTTATTTATTCAGGAATGACTTTATATATTCCGACACTGACTTTATATATTCAGGAATGACTTTCTACAGTATATTCCGATGCTGACTTTATATATTCCGAAAATCATTGTAATTGCCTGTTTGGCACCCCATAATATGTGTAATCATCAAAATTGAAAGAAATAAACATTTGAAATACACCAGTCTGTGTGTAATGAATGAATCTAATATACAAGTTTCACTTTTTGAATGGAATGAATAATTCGTTCCAAACTCTGGTCGTAACCCGATTTGGTCGTGAACCAAACCAATTTCCACCATAAGATTGTATGTAAATACAATTAATCCATTACATACCGTACGAACTTTATGTAAATATATTTTTTTTTAGTTTTTAAGCACAAATATACTGTAGTTAACTAGCCAACCCGCGGCGTACCATACACTGCATAATCAGGCCGGTTTTTTAATGATTTTTAAGCACAGGTAGAAAATTAACATTTGAAAAATCGGTAATGTAATAAATCAGCAAGAAATGCAACATTATAACAATGCACCGAACGAACCACCACAGTAAAACAGTTTGCTATGGTGCATGCAGTCGTGCGTCGTAACCGAAAACTCGGTTTTTAAAGACTGCTTACTTCATTGTGTTTTAACCTCTTGTCTTGCCTTAGTAAATTATATATATAGATTATACCATAGAATGCACAGCGTAATAGTAAAGTAAATGTAAAAACATTGAATAACACTGAGAAAACCTTGAACAACAGAGAAAACTAACACTGCAATAGTTCGCATTATAGTGCTAGGAAGCGCTCGCTAAAAACACTTTTTTTAATGAGTTTTAAGCACAGGGAAAACAGTGAACATTTGAAAAATCCATAATTTAATAAACCACCAAGAAAAGTAACATTTCCACAATGCACGCTATGAACCGATCGCTGTAAACAGAACTGAAAACAAAAACAAGCCTTTTCTACCTTATGCGTCCAGCCCTCCCTCTCTCGCTCGCTTTCTCTCTCTCTCTTTCGTGTGTGTGTGTGTCTCTTTCACGAGCCTGGAGCACCTGTGTGTGTGTGACTGTCTCGCTTGCCTGTGTGTGTGTGCCTCTGTCTCGTGCACCTGTGTGTGTGTGCCTCTGTCTCGCACGCTTGTGTGTGTGTGTGTGTGTGTCTCTCTTGCACGCCTGTGTGTTTGTCGTGCTTTCTCTCGCTCGCTCGCTGCACAGGAAATGCACAGGGAGAGACTGAAAATGTACAAACCAAAAGGGAAACTGGCTTGTTCGTATACCAAGTGTGTGGTCATGAACCGAGGCAAAAGTTTGGAGAACTTTTTGTTCATAAACTGATTTGTACGTGTACCAAGACGTTCGTGAACCGAGGTTCCACTGTGTATATATATATACTAGCAAAATACCCGCGCTTTGCAGCGGCGAAGTACTGCATTAACATTTTTATTAAGAAGAAAATGTTACCTTTTTAAACTGAGGGAAAATATGCCAATAATTATTTGTTAAGGATCTCTTTGTATACCATGTTGTCAGTTCGGCCCTCCGGTTGTAACATGACCAAGCTGTGCGCTGAGCTTACTCTTGAACATGCAACTTACAGTTGGCCATGTGAACAGTAATCTTGTCTCAAATCTCACAGCTTGGATTGCTGCTGTCATAATCGGTTTGAGTTTCATGGTTTGTTTCAATTATGACAGTATTTGCAGGATTTGTTGTATTGAAGTGACATTCGGCATCTGTCAAGCGTTGTAAGCACACAACCGGTTTCAGCGATAAAATCACATCCAGCTTTTGAGAGTTTAAACATTCATAAACATCAAAGTGTCCACTACTGAAATCGTCACCTGTGAATCTAAGATGTTTAAGAGGCATTGGCGGTTGTCGAAAGGTGTAACATATTTGGCCATTTCGGTACATTTGAAAGCGACAACCGAACAATTCAGCTGCAGCCATCAACTCACATGCAGAACCATAGGTGAAGGGCTTAAGCATTTCATTCTTATAGTGTTCCTGTGTAGTATAATTATTTATATATATATATATATATATATATATATATATATATATATATATATATATGCCTTTCTGCTCTGACATAGTGGTACACCACCTGCAGCAGTTTTGTATGGGAACAAAAACAATTAATGTATACATCATGACATTCAGAATGTTAGCCTGAGAACTTGGTTCGGAGAGAAGTACTTTGATTCCTTTATTCAAAAATAGATTCTTCATGGAAATAAGGTATGCCCAATATCATCGCTAGACAATCCACCTTCTGAGTCAATTGATTTTACAAAAGAGGTGGGGACCAGAATGGTCCAGAAATATAGACACAGAGCGGAGAGGGGTTCCTTTTCCAGATCATGAGAAGTTAAGTCTACCACTTACCTATCAAACTGAGAAAGATGTTGGTGAGTTTGCAAGAGTTTTAAAAACCTATTAAAGAAAAACATAGTTTTTAGTGTGATAATCAGGGACATGTAATTTTGAACCGCCTAAAGCGTCAAGTAAACTGAAGTTCCCATTTCATTTAAGGATTGATGGGCCAGGCACTTGTAGTCAAGCCCTGTTTTAAAGTTTACTTAATGTTCCTACTATGATAAATAAGACTACGGTCACAGCCTTGATTGACTGTGTGAAGTTAAGGAAACCTACACACAGGAAAATTTAGCTAATTATTTCATAACTCCAGCCTAAAATCCTATTGGAGCTGGGTTTTTTTTTTCTTAGAGAAGATAGATAACTGAGACCTTGATTATAGAGAACTGAATTGAATGACTATTAACTACTGTATGTTGGAAAGGCAACATAGGAGTGGCTTAGTGTCAACTCTCTGATGTTCTTGAGCAGCCTAGTCAGACTCTAGACTTAGATCTCAATTGCATAGAACAGGGGTGTCAAACGTACGACCCGTGGGCCAAAACCTGCCTGCTAGGGGGTTCAGTCCAGCCATGATGAATGGATGAATTTTGAAAGTAAAAAAATTAGTAAAAGACACAAACTCAAAATTTGTATTCCTAAAACATCCACTAGGGTATTAATCAGAGGAGAGAGGCACACTGTGTTAGTCAAAGGGGAGGGGTGCACTGTTTTAATTAGAGTAAAAGAAGCGGCAACTCTGCCACTCAGTCTGAACAGCAGATGGTAGCAATGCGCCCTCAGCTAATTATGGTGTAGGCTACCTTATTTTCCACTCACCTTGACACCCTCATTAGCCAAAATGTCTTTGTCAAAAAGGAGAAAAGTGGATGCCGAGTGTAGAGTTTTCCAAGAGAAATGGACCACTTCCTATTTACTCACAGAGATAAATGGGAAACCTGTGTGCTTGGTGTGTAATTAACAAGTGTCAGTGCTCAAGGACTATAATATTCGGCGCCACTATGAGACTCATCATGGTGGAAAATACAACATCTTGCAAGGACGACTGAGGAGAGAGAAGATAAATGAATTGCTGGTGGGTCTGAGGAAACAGCAGTCAATTTTCACATGGAGCTGAGAGGTCAGTGAAGCAGCAGTAAAAGATACCTACGTAATTGCTAATGAAATAGCATTTGCATCAAAGTCGTATTCCGATGGTGAGTTCGTTAAAAGATGCATGATGAAGGCTGCAGAACTCGTGTGTCCTGAGAAGAGACAAGCATTTGCCAACATTAGTCTGACGAAAAATACTATGGCAGAGAGGATATCGGAACTATCGGCTGATTTAGACAGGCAGTTGAAACACAAGGTCAAGTCATTTCTTGCATTTTCTGTTGCAATTGATGAGAGCACTGACATTACAGACGTTGCTCAACTGGCCATATTTATTTGTGGAGTTGATGAGACATTGACCGTCACTGAGGAGTTCCTTGAGATGGTGCCTATGAGTGACACCACAACAGCTGAGGACATTTTCGCTGCTGTGGTTGGCGTGCTGGACAGACTTGGGGTGGATTGGTCCCGTGCCGTCAGCCTGGCTACAGATGGCGCGCCATCAATGATTGGAAGAAAAGCAGGTGTTATGACAAAATTCAGAGAGAAAGTACAAGTTGCTAATGAAGGAGATGGTTTCTGGACATTTCACTGTATTTTGCACCAGGAGGCATTGTGTTGCAAGTCGTTAAAAATGGATCACGTCATGGAGGTGGTTGTCCGAACTGTTAATTTCATCCGAGCCAGAGGCCAGAATCATCGTCAGTTTGACTGCCTTCTCAGTGACAATCACATTACTAATACCCTGCCATACCACACTGAAGCAAGATGATTAAGCAGAGGTGCTGTGCTGAGGCGTTTCTTTGATCTACGTGAGGAAATCGGACAATTCATGGAGAAAAAAGGAAATCCAGTGATGGAATTACAATGTCAGGAATGGCTGCAGGACCTTGCATTTCTGGTGGATATTACAGAGCACTTGAATATTCTGAACAAAATGTTGCAAGGCCGCAAAAACTTTGTCACACAGTTTTATGACAGCATACGTGCATTCAAGTTGAAGCTGACTTTGTGGGAGACACAGCTGTCAAGTGGTAACCCTGCACATTTCCCTTGCCTAAGAGAGGTATGTACAACAGGTATTAATGCTGACATGAAACAGTATAAAGACAAGATTGCAGGATTGCTGTGTGAGTTTGAGAAACGGTTTCAGATCTTTGTTGAACTCGAGACAGAATTTGCAGTTTTTCGCTCACCCTTCACAGTCAAAGCTTCTGATGTGCCTGTCGACATCCAACTAGAGATAATTGATTTGCAATGTGATACAGATTTGAAGGACAACTTTGCCTCAGTTGGCTTGGACACATTTTATCAATATCTCTTGCCAGGGTACCCCAAATTAACAGCCCTGGCTGCAAAAATTTTGTGCATGTTTGGGACAACCTACCTTTGTGAACAAGTTTTCTCAGGAATGAACATCAATAAAACAAAATTGCGCTCAAGGCTCACACACAAGCACTTAGGTGACATTCTGAGATTGGCTGCTAGTCAGGACATGACACCTGATATTGATGCACTTGTGCAGACCAAAAGATGCCAAATTTCAGGAGCAAAAACAAAGTAGTCTAGACGTGACTAACTCCTTTAAAATGTTACTGTGAGAATTAATTCTTGCTGTAGAAATAGTTAAAAAATGTTCAATTTAATGTAAGTCAAAAGCCTCGCTACAAAAGAGTTTGGTTTGGTGGAATCCTATTGTCCATGCAATGCCATAAATTTTAAAGTGCATTACTATATTTTTCTGTTCCAAATACCTTTGACTTAAAGTTTTGTTTGTATTTGTGCAAACACTCTTCTTAAGAAATCTGAGGTTGTTCATATGTTTTGATATGTTGATATGTTTTGTAAAAGGATATTTCATTAAATGTGAAGATTTTCTAATGTACTTGTACTTCTTTGCATGAAAACAAAGGGAAAAAAACATGGACTTATTATTATTTATAGGTAATTATGTTATGATTGCACTGCTCCGGCCCACTTGACATTTAATTAGGCTGTATGTTGCCCCTGAACCAAAATGAGTTTGACACCCCTGCATAGAACATCTTCATTTTTATATCTCCTCAGGAGTAGTTTAAGCACAGGTTGGCACACTGTGAGCAGAGATATGGAAATCTACCACCTGATTTTATATCTCAAACATTTTCAGGCTATTTAATTCAAATTATAAATTTTATCCATAATGTTAACAGCTCCGGAATCAGGTCTGTTCTAAACAGAAAGATTGAACCTTAACTAATGTTGATCCTGATTCCAGTGACTTTTTTATTATTCCTTATTTGATGATGATCTCAAGGTATACTTTAAGATCTATACTCTTGCTTCAGTCTTATTCTGGAATATCATAAATGTAATCTGTTCTTTGTGGCAATTGCTGCCTGCCACTGCTATCTGTGCAGGAGGAAGCCCCAGGAGTATGTAGCGTTTAACAAGTTGGCCAGTTTTAAGATGACCTTTACGACAGCCTACTTTAATGATAAAATAAAGAGATTGAAGCCGGAATGTCCACTCTAATCACAAAACAGACCTTTTCAATTTGTCCCTTTTTTTTCTCTGTGGCTCGAATATGCTTCTTTACATTCTGTTGCTGTCGTAAAGGGGCATAGAAGATGATATGTGAGACCTTTAAAATGTGTTGTGTCATTATGATGGGGTATATGCGACACTTGAAAAGAAAAGCACCATGAATACATTTGTATTTCAGCATTTTGCTTCACCACATCATCAAACATCGAAGCACACACATTGATCCTGTAGAATCTACAAAGCAGCTTGCTGTCAAATGTTCATTATAAACAGTGTCTCTGACATCACATTCAAATTTGAACACTCTGCACTCCTGGATTTTTTGCTTGTACTGCAACTCATGCACGCTGCGGACATGCTCAGAGGATGCGTCAAATGTATGCTGGGAATGTGTGGCAGCCATGATGTGTTTGTGTACGCGTCCTGAGCATGAAGAATAAACCAGCCCTAACTGTAAAATTATAATACTGAACACTACATTATCCAGGATGCACACCGAATGAAAGAAAAAATATATATTTTTAAGCCCTAGTCTTGCATATCAGTTCAAAACTATCTATGAGTCTAGTCCTCTTCAAATCTTAAAATTAATAGAAATAAAGTTCAGGTGACTAACAACTAGTGTTCCTTCTAAGCTCAGTGTGTGAGTGATCATTCTTACATTTTATGAGTGCCACTTGCAGATTTTACATGGTCGCTCACAAAAAGACATGACTTTCCAACAAAATTTTAAATTAAATAAAAATTATTTAAACTAAATCAATTACCAATCCATTTTAAAAAAGTTTGAAACAAAATTGTGCTGTATGAAATGATGTATGCTATTGCTTCTTTGTCACTTTAACCAAGTCAATGGTGATGAGAGTTCAAGTACATGGTGTTTGGGGTTTAAAACGAAATGGTTAACATAATGTTTTTTTTTAAAATGAACATCTAGCATAGCGCTGGGTAGTAAGTGTACTTCTATGAGAGAAGGGTCTTTTAGCAAATGGATCTCAGGAAAAGCATGGAGCGACTGGAAAAAGGACCATCTCAAACTAGATTTGAACCAGACATCTAATATTGATTCAATCAAAAGCTTCAAAATTAGGCAAACGGTTTGTTTAAAAAAATATTCTAGAACCTAAACAAGAATGCAAAGACAGAAAAGAACTTGGTGAAACAAGCTACACCGGAGGTAAAGGTTTTAATAGATAATGTGTTGTTTGTTCATAGTATATTACCTTCGACTTCAAACAGAGGAATAGATAGCCCTTGATGTGTCTTTTTCTATCCCATTTTTAATGACACTCGCTTTGATTTGAGTGTCACTGCAGTCTGAAGGCTTACTCTTTGGGTATGTCGTTTTTTTTTACGTTTTAAGAGCCTGGCAGATTGTAACATCTTATCTCCCCACATAATTAACTCCTGGGAATAACAAAAGAACACCAGGACACTTAAGATTTCCTTATGTTTTTTTTGCATGAGTAGGTGGGTCAAGATAGTTACATTTCTAGAGTAACATCCTGTACAGTAGAGATCTATGCGGGACTGATTTTTTTAAAACCCACGCCTGCCCTTTACCGCATATAGTTGACCTCATTTGTCCAACTCCCACCCACACCCTCAAAGTTTTACCCTTCAGCCACCCACAGAAACACATTGCTTCCAATAAGGAAAACAGTCACGTATGGTTGATAAGCATGTTTAACATAATTGTACATAATCAGGTGGCTGAAGCTTCCCCTGTTTGACCAAGTTGTCCTTTTCACTTCTTTTATTTTGCGACAATTCTGCTTAATCAATATTTATTACAGATCTTCCAATGAGAGTTAAATAATAATTTCTGAGCACAAGTCCAGAGATCTTTTACACAGAAAGGAAAAGAAAAGAGCAGTAAAAGCAATTTGTCTTGTTAAAGCTTTGTAAGTAGGCAACTGCATACTATCCCATATGAAAATAAAGTTTGAGCTATGTTAATAATTGCTAATCATTCCATAAAAATGTGACTTATGACACAGAAGGTACTGTCTACATACAAGCCATACATATATTAGTTTTGCTTAAAACTAGCATTCCTCACTTTCATAATGTATATACTTAATAAAAAGTTGATCACCAAAAAGAGTATTTACTGTGAAGTATTCTCTTCTCCATGTCTGCTCGCAAGCTCTGTGAGGAAAGACGGAGTTAGTAACAGTTGACCTGTGTACTTCACTGCACTGGTTTTTTTTTTATCAAGTAAAGGTATATGACGGGATACCACTTTTTGATTGAACGTAGTTCCCTTATGGCACGATTAATACAAAGCATTACCAATCTCTTCTTGTTTCTGCGCCTTTGTGATCCTGATTATATATAAGGCTCAACAAATAAATCTATTTGATTTATATATTAAAATTGATGCTGGTATATAAAATGCTTATACTTAACAGAGTAAATCAAGGAATTTCAAGAGATATTCAGCATGTAGCCTTTCATTTTTCATTATAATGACATATAAATGGGAAAATAAGATATATGTTTGTGCAAAAGAGGAGATGAAATATATTCTGCTTTAACATAATCAGCAGTCATGCTAAAAAAGCATTTTTACCAACATTGTAGAATTAAAATGCCTCTGAAGTTACATTCAGATTTCCCGTGGAATTAAAAACAAAAAGTAAAAGTTGAAACTTGTGTCTAGGATTCATCTATAACAAATCTATCCATCCATCCATTATCCAACCCAGTATATCCTGTCTTGAAAATTGTCTCATTTGATATGGGCCCATTCCCTTCATAATTCCATACATTTTTGATTTTGAACTAATGTTCCCAAGACTGTACAATGTTATTTATTTATAACAATTACAGTCTATAAAATAACAGTTTCAATTCATTGCACATCAGTTCAAGACACATTCTCAATTGTGGGTCTAAATAAGAGCTGTAAATAATACAGAATAAATAAGTTGATAGTCAAGGAAAATGGAACATTGTAAAATTAAATACATGGTTGCTATAGCCTAGACCTAGGAACAAGGTTTACTTGAGATTTCCTTGTAAGAAGTGAATAAGCACCCACAAACACTGAAGGCTTGTTCCAAGGGTGCATTAGTTCCCAGGATGGATACGACATAGCATGGTAGCTTAGTAAGAGCTGGGAACTTGAAACCTTGACTTTTCCGCCACTGAAGAACATTGTGTGGTTCCGATGATTCAGGTAGGTTCAGCTTTACTCTTAAATAGTCAATTATCTCTGAATCCAAAGACACTGATTCATCACTGGCTGAGGTACCTGCATCCTCCCATTGAAGACAAGATGGAAAAACACTTTCTTAGCGGGTGGTGGATCATCCTTATCTTAAAACCCCAAGTCCAAAATCAACTCTTTGGGTGCATGAATTTTTTGTTCATTTTCATCAAGCATTTTCAGTTGTCATAGCTTTGGGTTCAGAACTTTGTTACTTGAGCTACTTGACAGCAGTTCTTTCAGAGGTTGCACACAAACAGATGTGACTTTATTTGCAGAGTTCCTCGAGTCTCCTGCCCATGGAAGTACTAGACAGGCACTTACACTTGTAATATCTGATTCTAAATCAGTTGTTGCATCTTTGAACGGTTTCAGAAAAGAGACCACAGTTATAAGTATCTTTTTGTTGGTTTGCTGGTGTAAAAGCACTTGAGAGAATCGTGTTAAGTGCATGTTGTGTACAATAACCCGTCTCAATTTTTGTGCCTTTTCTATCATGTGCCGTCAACCAGGTACTATGTAAGTTATATATAGCTATCCCAGACACTGTGTTGTAAGGCCATATAACCTTGCAAATAAAATACACACATTTATCAAATGCTTCACTTTTAGTGTTAGTTGTTGCTTTTGAAAGGGTTGGCAAAAGTGTCAGTTTAGTTTAACCTTCTGTTACTGCACAAATGTGGCACTCTAAACCTGAGGTGCCTGACTTGTGACCACTGTATGGTAGGACTTTTGTACATTTATCATAACAAACAAATGGCTGTTGATTGCTATTACTATTAATAACAACTGAAAATAACTGCTAAATATCAAACTTCCTTTTAGTAAGTTTTGCAGTCTTGCACTTTTCTTTTTTTAATACTGTTTCCACCACTGTGGATGTAAGGCTGTCTTCTGATTGTGCCATCTTAGGAACGCTGCATGTCTAACAGTATACATGTGTTGACCTCCTGCTCCCACCCTCACTCTTCCTCTCACTGACACATGTGTGTCAACTGCCTGCAATACTGAAAATCAGTCCCACAATGCAAACAATTGCATTTGGTCCCACAAGTCTTGCTGTAGTACCACGGGAGGGCAGACCTCTACTACACAGTAAAGCATTTAAATGTGTTTCCTTAAATATACAGTACATGATGAATGATGATGATGGAAAAAATGATGACAAAAATCCCATTTTGCTATATTAGTGGTATTTTTTTCTTTCAGGAGAAACAGCATAAGAGAAAATTTAGTTATATATGGTGACGACTAGGGGGTACTGCAGTACTCCAAACAACAGACACAATCATATTGACCCATGTCCAAGGTGCAAATGCAAGGTTTATTACTATAAATGACCTTACAAAAGGCTTCTTTAATAAACACAATCACCAGTCCAAATTCTTTTCTCTTTCTTTCTTGCTTCTTTACCACTTCCCACAGGCAAGGTTTGTTGTTCCTCCTCACTTCAGCTTGCTTCGATGATATAGAATGGCTTTTTTCATCTTACACCTAGGAGTACTTCCAGTGCCAGGGCATACTTAGGAACACATATCCCTGCAGCACCCCCTCATGAAATCATCCGAAGCGTTGCTCAGGAAGGCTGCCATCTAATGTGTTGGAGGAGTAGGCAGCCTTGTCAGGTTGTCTGCCCCTGTCCTTCCATCCTGCTAGCTTCCTGACCAAGTCTTCGGCCCATCACTTCTGGGGAGCCAACATGCCCACCTGAAAATTAGTATGCTTTAATAGTCTTCTGGCTAGGACAGGAAATGTCTTGCCTTTCTTTGCACCCACTCAGTGCCATAGCTGCTCAGTCAGGTAAGGGTTTGGAATAATATATACCTGTACATGGAAAGCAAAAGAGGACACAAACAAAGATAAAGAGAAGGGGCACACTGTAAATGCAGAGTAGTTTTTCAACTGAACTGAAACAAGATACAATACAATACAATACAGTTTATTTTTGTATAGCCCAAAATCACACAGGAAGTGCCGCAATGGGCTTTAACAGGCCCTGCCTTTTGACAGCCCCCCAGCCTTGACTCTCTGAGAAGACAAGGAAAAACTCCCAATAAAAACCTTGTAGGGAAAATGGAAGAAACCTCGGGAAAGGCAGTTCAAAGAGAGACCCCTTTCCAGGTAGGTTGGGCGTGCAGTGGATGTCAAAAGTAGGGGGTCAATACAATACAATATACAGAGCAGAACAATTCCTTAAGACAGCATAATAATAAAAATTTTAGAAGTACGGTTTAACAGTAGATGATATGACATAATTAGGTTTGGATATTTTTAGAATCCTGGAGACCTCATCCATCTAGCTGCCTCCCCATTTGGCCATGCCACGGCTGAAACGTTGCTCCGATGAGGACCCCTCTTTCCCATGATTCCTGTGATCCTCCATCAGGGATGACTTTACCATAGGCAGGCAAACAACTTGGCAGGTGGGCCGTGGCACCAATGGCCACATTTGGGTACCGAGAAAAGAAACAGAATAGGTGAGGGTTAGTATTCAAATATAATTATCATGTTACTTATGTTATAGTGCTAATGACTAACAACAGAGATGCAGTCTGTACAGTTAATCAGCAGCTCTAGTCAGGATATGCTAAACTGAAGTAGTGAGTCTTCAGCCGGGATTTAAAGGCTGAGACTGAAGGGGCATCTCTTATGGAAGCAGGAAGACCATTCCACAGTTTAGGGGCCCTGTAACTAAAAGCTCGACCTCCCACTGTTATTTTATTAATCCTTGGAATCCTAAGCAGACCGGCATCTTGAGATCTTAATGTGCGCTCAGGTTTGTAAGTCATGATAAGTTCAGACAAGTAAGCCGGACCTTGGCCATTTAATGCTTTGTATGTTAAAAGGAGGATTTTGAAATCTGCCCTAAACTTAACTGGGAGCCAGTGTAAAGATTTAAGAACTGGGGTTATGTGTTCATATTTTCTGGTTCTTGTAATAATTCTCGGATTAACTGGAGGCTGTATAGAGAACAGTTTGAACAGCCAGTGAACACCGCATTGCAGTAGTCAATCCTACTAGAGATAAATGCATGAATTAATTTCTCACAATCCTGTTTATTTAGAAAGCGCCTTAATTTCCTAACATTTTTAAGATGGAAAAAACATGTTTTGGACAACTTTGTAATATGCGCTTTAAATGACATGCTAGAGTTAAAGATAACACCTAGATTGCGGGCTGATTAAGTAAAATTAATTGGGATTCCAACTGAGTTAAATGACGACAAAATATTGCTGTGATCAGCGTCATTCCCTCCAACAATTAACATCTCTGTTTTATCTGTATTTAAAGACAAGTAGTTCTCATTCATCCATTCCTTTAATTCACTAACACAACTAATTAAAGACAACATCGGAGAAACTTCATTTGATTTAAATGAAAGGTATAACTGGGTGTCATCTGCATACGAGTGAAAATTAACATTATGTTTCCTAATGAGAGATCCCAGTGGAAGCATGTAAAGTGAAAATAGTAAAGGTCCCAGTACTGAGCCCTGCGGGACACTATATTGAACTTCTGTGTATAATGATGGAGTACTGAAGATGAATTCATAACCTGGAAATTAGTCAAATGGTAGGAAGGGAATGGTCCAGGACATGGAAGTGATGTCATAGATGGAGTGGCAGACAATCTTCTATTCTGCAGAGGGATGAGAAGGCATTAGTACACAGAGCGACCCTGGTATGGTGGTAATTACCATCACCAAAGCCCTTAGGATGGAATAAATGACTATGGTGATTGTATATTATAGGTCTAAGATCTATAGATCTAATTTGCATTTTAGCATGAATGTCAGGACTACTCAATTAAAGCATGGCTTTGAGAACCCTCCTCCTTTGAAAACCCTATCTTGCCAATGGTTGCTGTGGCATATTCAATAGAAGTTTGTAAAAACTACATAGAAAGTGAAAACACTTTTTGCCCGTTCTGCTTCATTTTTATTAATTCAATAGTTTTTTTCTTTCATTTTTAGTTTTGATAAGGCCTCAACTGAAATTTGAACAGTTCACATTGAGTATCATCATATTCTGTTGTTCTGTGTTATAACATGTTCTTAAAAATGAAAATAACCTAAAGTATTGATTGTTATGAACTTGTAAGAATTATCTGTGTGGTTCAAGAGTCAGCCTGTTAACCTGACATATAGGATCTGCCCCAATTATAATAATACTGTGTTATTCCTATGGAATAGGTCAGGAAAGAAATGTTCAATGTTATGATTATTACATCAGGATTAACATCAGACTTGACTGACATCAAATAATGCTGAAGATCTTTACATTGCCTATTACATTATTACTCTAAGATAACAATTCACTTTTGTTTATTTTCCATGTCTCATTTGTAATTTATTGCCATATATATCTATAACATGATTTCTTCTATATACTATACATATTTATGTTATTTTTACATGTGTTATTTTTAATTTGCTTAATTAGAATATCAACATTGCATTTAATTATCTTGCATCTTGGCAGATTTGTGCCCACAGTGAAGTTTGTTTTAAATGTTCACTGTTCATTTTGTTTAACAGATGAGGATGCTTTGATTCCAGGGGCTATATAGTACCAGATGTATTCCAGAATGTTATAAATTAGCTTAGGCTCTCCAAGTAAAAGGTTACATAGGAGATAACTCTCTTCCATTTCTAGGCATATTTTACACTGTTTTCAGTTAGTCAAGCCTTGTGCATATCAGTCACATGAACACAAACTGAAGTCTTAACACTGGGAATTGTGGTTCGCCCTAAAATAAAATGACACTAAAAATGAAAGGGTATGCTGTTAAATGCCTGTCTTCTACTGTTCTGCCCCCTTATAATTTATATATAATTGTTTATAATTGTCAGTCAGTCAGTATTCAACCTGCTATATTCTAACACAGGGTCACGGGGGTCTGCTGGAGCCAATCCCAGGCAACACAGGGCGCAAGGCAGGAGCAAACCCCGGGCAGGGTGCCAGTCCACCGCAGGGCACACACTAGGGACCATTTAGGATTGCCAATGCGCCTAACCTGCATGTCTTTGAACTGTGGGAGGAAACCGGAGCACCCAGAGTAAACCCACGCTGACATAGGGAAAACATGCAAACTCCACGCAAGGAGGACTCGGGAAACAAACCCAGGTCTCCTTACTGCAAGGCAGCAGTACTACCACTGCACCACCATGCCGCCCTGTTTATAATTGTTTATAATTATAACTTGTGTATACTTTGACCAACAGATTAAAATAATTTCCTTTTTACCAAACTGAAGAAGCTGTTTAATGTAGCAATTGGGAAAAGGTAAAACTGAAAAACAAAGCAGTATATATTAATCAACACAAAACTTAGATAATACATAAAAGAGATTAATATTACTGCTGCTGACAGTACCTCTTACTGTTAGAGACCATACAGCATGTCAGAATCATACTTAAATATAAAACGTAAACTACTCTATTAGATGATATATTATACCCTATAGTAAATACACAACTAAAGAATATTAAATAAACAGACGATGCTTTGAGTATTTGATCAGAAACAAATGGATGAGGATTAGAACAATCCAGATGAGAACAGTCCATCAAAGACTACCAGTTCTATCCACTATCCATCAAGTGTGGTGTTGAAAGTCTCTAAAGTCCAAAATCATTTGGGATTAAATCACTTAGAGATCTGTACATAGACAACATCTTTGCATCCTACGAACAATTACACTCCGAATTTAACTTTCCAGCAACACATTTCTTTCACTACCTTCAAATTAGAAACTTTGTTGAACAAAACCTGACCAATTTTTCTCACCTCCCACCTACCTCTATTCTGGAAAAAATATTGATCAGTCTTCAGGACTCAAGACTTTCAAAGATCCAAGAGTACAGTGGGAAAAGGATCTCTCACTCAACATCTCAGAAATGGAGTGTAAGGTAGCAATGCAGAGAATTCACTCAAGCTCCATATGCACAAACATATAATTATTCAACTTAAAATTATATATCTGTCTCATTTAAAATTGCCCAAAATGTTTCCAGGGCAAGATCCAACCTGTTAACGTTGCAATCAAGTTCCAGCCTCATTACACCATATGTTTTGGGCGTATACCAAATTGACATCAGTCTGGACGAAAATCTGTAAATGGTTTTCAGACAGCCTTGCTGTCACTGTCCTTTCTAATCCATTAACAGCTGTGTTTGGTGTACTTCCAGATGGGCTTAAAGTGGAGTAGGACAAACAAACTGTAATTGCCTTTACTACACTATTCACATTTAGACTTATCTTGCTCAACTGAAAGAATCCTAATGCTCCTATTTTAAGTCAGTGGGTAACTGATGTTATATACTATTTTGAAACTGGAAAGAATCTAATTCTCACTTAGAGGATCTGTATAAAACATTTTCAAACCTGGCAGGATCTAATCAATAACATTTTAAAATAAGCATTTTATTTGAGGAAGCAGATTCTCTCCCCTCTTTTTCATTCTATTTATATTTATTCATTTATTAATTTATGTATTTACTAATTTTTACTAGTTTAAAGTGGGTGGGGGTTGATTTGTTTCGAATCTAGTTTTGTAAAACTTGACTTGTTTGTATGGAATGTTATTTGATTTTAATAAAATGCAAAAAAAAAATGAATACGTGTGAGAATGAGAGGAAGGTCAGTGGAATGGTGAGGATGCAGGGAGTAGAGTTGACGAAGGTGGATGAATTTAAATTCAACAGTGCATAGTAATGGGGATTGTGGAAAAGAGGTAAAAAAGAGCATGCAGGCAGGGTGGAATGGGTGGAGAAGAGTGTCAGGAGTAATTTGTGACAGACGGGTATCTGCAAGAGTGAAAGGGAAGGTAGGTCTACAGGACAGTAGTGAGATCAGCTTTGTTATATGGGATGGAGACAGTGGCACTGACCAGAAAGCAAGAGACAGGGCTGGAGGTGGCAGAGTTAAAGATGCTAAGATTTTCATTGGTTGTGATGAGGATGGACAGGATTAGAAATGAGTATATTAGAGGGTCAGCTTAGGTTGGACGGTTGGGAGACAAAGTCTGAAAGGTGAATTTGCGTTGCTTTGAACATGTTCGGAGGAGAGATGCTGGGTATTTTGGGAAAGGGACTTAGCAACATAGACTCAAAATTTGCCTTACCAGAGTTCTGCTAACAGTTTTATTCTTTACATCTGCACTCTTTCAGAACAAAGAGAACTGTATTATATTATGGTCACTTGACCCTAGTCATTCAGTCACTTCTACACCCTCAATTCTATTCTGATTATTACAAAATAGTAAATGTAGACGGGCATTCTCCCACGTTGGTGCTTTAACATACTGTGTTAAAAAACAGTAACTGATTATTTCTAAAAACTCCTGCTGCTTTACTCTGCATTTTTTGCAAGTTATCCCAGTCAATATTCAGGTAGTTATAGTCCCCCATGACTATAATATTCTCCTTTAAAGTTGCCTTTCAAAGATGTGCACTGAAATTACTATCTGCATTGGGTGGCCTATAACACATTCCTAAAATAAGGCCTCTCTTTTCCTAATGCTTTTCAGACAGTCGGATGTCCTCATTAAGGTTGGGCTCATCTTTAAAGTGAAGAGGATTTGCAGTAAAATTCTGTTTAATGTAAACAGCATTCCCACCTTCTTTTCTATTCTGTCTATCCTTCCAATAAATATGTATCCATCTATATTTGACTCACCCCCATCTTTTTTACTTATTCAGGTTTTTGTTATTGCTATAATGTAATAATTATGCTCAGCTACAAGCAACTTCAACACACTTGTTTTATTTTTGATACTTCTAGCATTAAGGCAAGCTATTTTTAATGTGTTACTCATTTTATTTTTTCACTTAAACAATGGATTTGAATTTACATTACTTTGCATTTTTATGTTTACAGTATTGTTTGTTCTTTTATTGTATGTATAGTTATAAGCCTGGCATGTCCTAAACTCCCAAATCCACCCCCCAGCCACCTTCCCCCAATATGCTTAAACAATCCTTGACTAACCTACTCATTTGCCTCCCCAACACATTGCTAACCTGGAAGAACAGGACCCAGAATAGACAAGTACCAGCACTCTTCATTCTTTCCTGAGTAGAAGTGTATTCTGGATTGTTTTGTTCCTTGAATCTGAAAAAGTATAATGGCACAAAACCTGAGTCTTATTGTTGGGAAATTTTGCCTTTGATGTTTGAATGGCAAAGGAGACATCTCAATGTTATCTCCACCTTTGTGAACATCCTTTTCCATTATGTCCAGAAAGATGACTTCTTTGAAATAAGGTGCTGTCTTATCATCACTCTTTGCCCTTCTGAATACAGCATATTCTAGGTTATCTCCCATTTCCTTACAAGTAGTCTGTCTTGATGCAATGCAGTATGAAGACTTGTAGATACATCATCATTATATCTCTGTTTTACAGCATAGTAGTTGGGGCACATCTACTGAAGTGAGATTTATGGCCATTTTCTAGGACATTGGTACAGAGGCTTGCCCACACTTCCCAGGCATACACTATTCTAACTCCAGTTTTTGGAGTCTTAAAGTCCATTGATCTGCTTTTGTACTTTATGGATTCTTAAATTGTTCCTGCCAAGCAACGTCAGAATTGGGGCATCAGAAGTTTGGGAAACTGTTTTGAAAGTGGTTTTAGATGTGCATAATAAAGGCCAACTCTAGGAGTGGGTATCTGTAAACCTATTGTCAAGTATCTCATTACAATCTATAAGAGTAGGTAGTGGAATGTTAACATGTCCATTTGTAAGCCCCACATGGAACCTTTGTGCACTTCTTCCCAAGATGTTAATTAAACTTGCACATGTTTTCAGTAAGTAAGGAGAGCCATGGCCTCCCATGCCAAAAAGATTGAAAAACTCTGACCTCACCAATGACCGAATGCTTTGTACATCAAGAATAGCATAGTGCTTTTTAGAATTTTCTTGTGTGCCGGAGGGTTAATTCTTACTAAACAGATTTTTGAGCAAGACCTACCTGTGAAGTGTTCACCACAAAACTCTGTACATTTTGTTGTCACCACTGATCCTGTAGTGTCACTGTCTTCCTCTCTGCCATGCTTGTCTGAGGGTGTATAAACTTGCAAGGACGAGGAGCAGGTCGAGGGTAAGGGGCTGAACGATGACATTCACTGTTATATTCAGCCTATCTAATAGTCATTAAATAGTTTTAGCAAGGTGTGAAGCAGATGCACAGCACCAGAAACAAATGCCAATTTGTCGCAGAAGGGATTTACAATCTCCAAAAGATTATTTTCTGAACCCACAGAATTTGTGCAGAGGGTGAGGCATGTTTTATATTGGACATAACTTTGATGGTTCTACAATCTTTGTTTGTGTTACACCCATTTGTGAGACAGCAGTTGTTGAAACATTTGTCTTGTGGACTGACACAGATGTGCTGTGGTTGACATACCTCGAAAGAAGTCACTCACTTTTAGGACAGTCAGAGATGGGAGGAGGCAAAATTGAAACTTGTTTCTTTATGCATCCTTCTTGCTTGCTGGTGGACAAACGTACTTTATGCTCCTGTTTATATTTAGAACCCTGTAATATCCATCTTTCTTGCAGTATCAATGGCAGTTTTTGCACAGTAGTATGTTTTCCTCAAGTTGTACCTGGGTAAGCAAGTCCAAGGAAATCACCTTCTGCCTTTGCAGCTTGAAGCTCCATTAGTAGATCATCAAATTCTCTGAGCCTCTGATGATCTTTATTAGATACCTTTCCAATGTTGGCTACTCTTTTCCACAATGAGTCCTCAATGATCTCTGGCCCTATAGCTGTCATCAAGTCTTTGCCACACTATTATAAGTCCTCTCTCAGGATTGTTTATGTAAACAGCCCTTATGTGTTTAACATGCTCAGCTGACTCATAACCAAGTCATTTCACTAAGAGTTAGATTTTGTCTTTTTCTGTCAAGAACAAATCTGTAGTAATGTTTATGAATGATGCAGGCCAGGCTCTATAGTTTTCACAATAATCTTCAAATTGTAATAGTCTTGTGGTTAACAGTTTCAAATTGAGCCATAAACCTTGTGAAATTGTTTATGTTTTTGCCCTGACCTGCTTGAGTATATCCTGTGTCAGCTTGATGGTGTATGGATAAAGATAGTGCAGGTGGATAGCTGTAATTGTTAAATGTGTCTCTTTGGCTTCAGGGGCAATCATGGTATTTATTCTTCCTTTAAAGCTGGATTCTCTCCTTTAAGAGATGGCTGTATTGACTGATGCACATCCTGCTATACTATTAAAAAAGTGTAACTTAGGGAATTGTGTGTGTCCATGAGCTTCTCAATGGTGATATTATGCTGTTGAGGATATTTTGAAGGCATTTTGTTGTTGTGCAGTTGACGACAGCTGAATGTCATGTACAGATGCAGTTCTTAGTCCTGGTGATACTTGAAAGCTGTCCTTTGTTTTTAAATGTACTTATACATATTCTCTTGTGTGCTGCATGGAATTGTCAGGCTCAAAGCCTAGTTAGCTGCCAAGCTTTTGACTGAGTTCTTCATCATTGTTCTCCTCAATTTATTTTAAGTCTTCTGCCTTTTTTGCTTCTGCTGCAATCAGTTACTCTAAGTACATCCAGTGAAGCACCCAAATGTGCTCTCTCTAGCTTTATCTCCATTCCTTTAGTTACAAGTGCTAATTACACTTTGGCTGTTTGTACTTCTGCTTGTACCATTGCCACAGCTGTACAAGTAGAGGATGCGTGCAAATGTTTAGATGAACATGATGCTCAGGACCTAGCTGTAAATTAAACATCCATTTGTGTTCAGTTTAAATCAGATCTTTGCTATTCTGGTGATTGCTGAGGCTAGTGTTGTGCCAAGATGCTGGCTCTGTCTCCCAGTTTCCACTCTTCAGTCCTATGTTCAGTCCTATGTTTAGCTGTGGTTTTACTGTTCTATTTTCCTTATACCATGTATGTAATTTGACAGGCAGCTTTAACTCATTCCCCTTTTACCCCACCAGAGATGTTTGCTTAATTTGTAGCAATCAAGAAAAAGTAAAACTGAAAATTAAACTTAAAACAGTTAAGTATTAATCAACACAAAACATGAGGGAGATAAATATTACTGTTGTTGACAATGTATCTTACTGTTAAAGAGCATCCAACACATGTAAGAATCCTACTGATATTACAACTTTAAATATAAAACTTAAATTACTCTAACAGAAGAAATATTAAACCCTACAATAAATACACACATAAGGAATATTAAACATACCAATGATGCTTTGAGTGGCTTGAACAGAAAATAGATGAGTACTGATTGAATAAACAGAACTATAAATATGTTTTCCAGTTACTACTGATTGCATCATCTGATAGTGACAAATTAAATAATAATTAAGATATTTGATTGAAATGTAAAACCACATACGACTAAAATATAGAACTTAACCAACATAACATTAATACATATTTTATTATCCTACAAATAGTTTAATGGGAAAAATGCTTGTTGCTGTTGATCTAAAACCATGCAAGTTAAAAAAAGTGATCAATTGTATGAATTGTAGGAACTGAGTTAGTTAAGGTTCAATTAAATCAACTGATTTTTTTTATATTAATAGACCTCTGATAACAGTTTGGTATTACTTGTATAAAATCCTGTCTGAGGTCCAATTAATCTTTTTAAAATAAGCAAATGGTGTGAGTAGAAACCTAGCAGTTACATTAGTGATCTTTAGGGATATTTCACAAACTGGTTTTCTTGTGAGAAAATATGAACTCAAATGAGAATAGAATGGTGTATTAAATATGATGTTGAAGCAAAAGAGGATTTTTTCAAGGGTGAGGTCAGATCTAAAAGATTCATCTTACATACTTCATTAATTGCCTTTAGAGATACCATCAAATAGATAAAACTTCACTGGCTACATTTTCTTGATATATCCATCCATGGTGTTAAAGAAGATGACAGAGTGATTAAAAAGTAAGTTTGTTATCAAGTCCTAGAGAAATTTATGATCCATGGCTAAGAAGCCTATTTTCCTCAGTTTTTCCTTTGAACATTGTTATTGAAAACTTAGAATATAACACAAACCCATAGACTTTTGTGGTTGTGATCAAACAGTGTGTAGTTTTCTACAATTGCTTTTTTAATATCTTTACTATGGAAATTATCTGTAAGCCAACTCCCTGTTGTAGAGGGCAGGAGACCCACAAGAGCTACAGGCACTGGTGTAAGGGGCCCCCTGCAAAGCGGCCCCCCCACCCCAATCATATCTACGAAATTCCAGTCACAAAAACACATGTACATTTTTGAAAACAGAAGTAAAAAGCAATAAACTAGTGTTTCACAATATGTGATATTTAATATTACTCAGGGGCCATTACGGAGTTTGTGAGAAAATATTTTAATAGAGTTTATAAACCTTTTTACTGGGGAGGACTGAAAGATGATGGTCTCTCTTCACAGTCTGGACAGAATGAGATGAGTGTTTGGAAGTGGGCTGGGTGGCACTAGAGGGTCGAATAGCTGCAGGATGAGCAGACTAGATGTTTGAGTGCCAGGAATCCTATACACTTCAAATCTGGAGTGTTTGATAAAGAGAACTGAGACTTTCTTAAACGAGTCTGTAATTTGGATGATCCTGTGGCAGTCTGAGAGGACTTCAGTTCTGAGTATTGAGCAAGAGTGTATAGGGGCTGATGGGAGACTGGTGCACACATTAAAAGACTTAAGTCGGGA
Organism: Polypterus senegalus; assembly: GCF_016835505.1. Lineage (NCBI taxonomy): Eukaryota > Metazoa > Chordata > Cladistia > Polypteriformes > Polypteridae > Polypterus > Polypterus senegalus. The sequence continues at coordinate 103,479,103 of NC_053157.1, read as the reverse complement.
ACAAAATGGCAGTGATGGGCATTTTGATTTATTTTATTGATTAGATTTTTTCAAACTAATTGTTTAAAAATAAGTGTGTGTTAAAGTAAAGCTGAAAACAAACAACTGTTAGAATTTAAAACAATATTTTTAAAGGGGTATGCTGGAGCTAATCCCAGCCAGCACAGGGGGCAAGGAAGAAAACAAACCCTGGGCAGGGTGCCAGCCCACCGCAGGGCGCACACACACACACCCACCCACACACCAAGCACACACTATGGACAATTTAGAATCGCCAATACACCTAACCTGCATGTTTTTGGACTGAGGGAGGAAACCGGAGTACCCGGAGGAAACCCACACAGACACAGGGAGGAACATGCAAACTCCACACAGGGAGGACCTGGGAAGCAAACATGGGTCTCCTAACTGCGAGGCAGCAGTCCACTGCACCACAGTGCCACTCTTGTAATATTATGTTTTTATATTTTGTTTAAAACCATTCCAATAACAAATTGTACAAAACAGTTTATACAGTACATTCTAATACAAGTGTTGTTACTTTATTGTACTTGAGTGATGGATGAAAGAATCATTAATGACACTGATCTGGTTTTCCAATAAACTTGAAAGGATGAGGGAAGTGAATGAGAACCATGAATTGGGGTACCTGCACATGCACATTAAACATCTACCCGTGAAACAAAAGAAACTGATGACATCATGCATGTGCCACAGTATTCCTGTTGAGCGCCACTGAAGCAATTTGTTTGTGCTCACAAATCGATTTGCATGACTCACTGAAAAGAGTAATTCAAAAAGAAAAAAAAATCACAAATTACCTCCCTCTAGACTAGACACAGCTGCAAAGTTCCTTGTTGATTCAGTTATATAGGTCACAAAAAATATTTTTTCAAAATGCTGGCATGTTTTTTTTTTTGTTTGCAGTGTATCTGTGTATACTGCATTTTTTATTCTTAGCATATGTTTATTCTAACTGATAACATTATCCATATATCCTTTATTGTGTATTCCTTGGCAGTGAGTGAGATAGTGAGATATGAATGTTTAGCCAATGGTACTACTACTAATAAAAATGTACTCAATGAAGAAATAACAATGGGACACAAATGAGTAAATAAAAACACCTGAGTGTGAAAAAGTTTAATTATTATTATGTTAATGCCACAGCAGTTTTTCCTAAACTGCAACAAATTTCTGGACACAGCGCAGTCTCCAAAAAACTGTTTGAATAATTTCTGAGTTCAGCGGAGAGTCAAATGGGTTAATAAAAATAAATGCTTTTTTTCAGGGATGGCATCCTGAAAAAAAGTGAAATATTGTTAAGGTAGCAAGGGAGGACCAACAGGATGTTGTTTTGTTTACTTAAGTTCCCTTTTAGGGTGCATGTTCCGATTTCTGCTTTGGGCTTCTTCATGATCTTTGTCTTTGGTCGTTAATTGGCCTCAGTATGTATACAAAACTGCCATGGTTTCCGTCTCATATCCGATGCTACTGGAAAGATTTAAGGCCATTCGTTGATCTGAATTAGATTAAGTGGGTTTTAGACAGCATTTGTGTATAAGCATTTATAAAACTGAAAAAATATCAAGAACAAGAAAGAAGAAAGCCACTACAATTCTAATTTATTCATCAATTCACATTAAAACCGACTTTACAGAGGTGGTGACCAATGCCTATCCCAACACTAGAGTCTAAAATAATACTAGTTTACTGCACAGTACTTAAACCTAAATAATAATTAAAAACAAAAAAAGTTTATTTTCAAAGCTAATATTCAAAAGGGTTTACATTCTATAAGTTTTAAACATCTTTTTCTGTTCATAAATTTTATCTCATACATCATATAACAAAACTAGACCATTTCTTTAGTTGTTAATTTCCTAAACATTTCTACAATGTAAATTCAAATAAAATCGGCAAAATTGAGTACAAGCAAATACTATCCCCATACAGATTGGTACAATCAAGAAAAAGCATGCATATACAAATACACTTGGAAGTATTGCAAGTGATGTATATCATTAATATACTGTGATAAGGATGACTCGGAGACATCATAAAGGTTTGGGGCGGCCACCTATATATTGTGTCCTGGCTGCAAATCCTTTTGAAATTAATAAACAGATCTTAACAGATTGGAGTCCACAATTGAACTGAACACGTTGATTTAAGATGGTGGCTTTAAAGGCCAGTGGAGGAAGTGATGTCATCAACCATTAACTTGGTTGTTCAGGACAGCTGTTATATAAGGCTAGGTAATGGCAGCAGGAGTTGGAGGAGTGAGGCGTGGTGCGGCGCCATGTGGGGAGCCTGTGAGGCTTGGTGCGGCGCCATGTGGGGAGCCTGTGATAGCAGGAGGGGCCCAAGCCAGTTAAATGGTTGGCTGCACCGGTCAGAATGATGTCTCCTCTGGTGCTAGGATCCCATTTGATGTAAGCAGAGATGTTGAGATTGGAGAAGGATGAGTTTTTAGAACTGTTTCCTGTCTTGTGTTTTAACTTTGTTTTTATGGATATATTTATTATTTTAACCTCAACATTCTCCTGATTTTATTGGATTATTTATTTAGTGAAGATAAGTTTTGCACTGTTTCAAAACTATTTGGTAGAAAACAAAAGTCACAGATTTATTTACATCTGTGAGATGCCCCACCTCAAATGTAAATGATGCTGTTTTAATGTTTTAAGAATCTACTTAAGGTACAGTATGTGTGCAATTCAAGTGCCTTTTAAGTGGGAAAATTGTAATGTGGCCGGGAGCAAAATGGAAACTTTTTTGGGTGTAGGAAAAATCGGGCAGGTGCAGGCAGAAACAGGATAAATTTTGTCAGAAGTGGCCAGGAGCGAGAGAAAACTATGGTGGTAAGAGGTGGGAGTGGAACTAGAAAATCAGTGTCTTGCAGATTTGTAATGTGGGGTCTGAGAGAGGTGTAGACTCTGTTTGTATGGTAGTAAAAACAGTAACAACAGTTTTCAATCAAATTGGGAATGTAGAGAAATGCAAACCAAAATATTACTGTGCTTACGCATACAGTAGACAATGTGCACTATAAATTACTTTAGCTAGTTAGACAGAGTGAACCAACTTAGTCATTTAGAAATACCAAACTCATCCACATTTGAAAATATGACTACTGCCAGTTTGAAAGTATGCGAGTTGTTCCTGACCATAACTTGGAAATTTAAAAGAATGAGTGACCACATTCTATATATGCTCCTTTTACAGTTCAGTTTACAGTATTTTAATTCAGTGTTTCCTTATAAGGCACTTATATATATAAGCCCATTGCTCAAATATGCTAATTACAAATTAAATAACATTCACTCAGAATACAAAATGATACTCAAAAATACAAAAACAAAATGTTGGCTATAAGAAAATATAAATATACAGTACAAAGAAATATCATGCATACAGATTTTATATGATTAACTTTCTTAAACTTTCAAAGATACTTTTAACCCATACTAATCAGGTCAAACAGGTCATCCACACTGTGAAATGGATCCCAGCAAATATTAACGATGACAGTTATATCACAAAGGTCTGTCATATATCCCTAAAACTCTCCCTATTAATCTTAAGACTCAAGCACAACACTCAAACCATAATGTTCAAGTTTGAAAACCATACACTTCCTCTCTGCTACTATACTTCTATACTTTTGCTGCCTTGATTAGTCTACTCTGTCTTTAGGTGTCCTTCACCCTCAGCCTTTTCTCCCTTATAACCCTCCCCACACAGTAATCCTCTACCACATCTGAGCCACTGTCTTCCCTTCAACCTTGCCCCTGTGACAGGTCCTCTCCAGACTAATTTTCTCATTGATGTTTACCACTTCTACTCTATTCCTAAACACTACAATACTTAGTCTGTTCCTCAGTGAAAAGCTGAAAGCCCTCCCTGCTCTGTTCTTTCAGGTTTTTTCATCCTGTTTTCCTCACGGCCTATGTCTCTGCATAGAATATCAACACCAGCCTTCTTACTGTCACATATAGATATTTGTCTTTACTTTGCTTAGCATCCTTTTACCACTTACAGCCCTGGACACCTACTACCTAATGGGTTATAACCCCAAGTATTTAAAGTTCTCTGTAAGAGCCATTTGCTAGTTATTTGAGTTATATTAAATGTTTGCCTATATATTAGTGCATACTCTATAGGAGGTTCTTTCAAAGCCCATAAGTTGAACTGAATTGGTATACTCTATTTCTAGCCTCTCTGACTATACATTATACTAAGTTAGTAACCTGCCTTGCCATGTATAAGGCGTTGAGGGCACATGGTTTTAAACTGTGCCTTGCGTGCCTTACATGCCAAGTAACATGAAAGTCAATGTAATTTATTGAATGTGCGGTGCCGTACATTTAAAGCGTACAGAAGAAGAAGTAAAGCATCTTTAGGTATAGAAACAACTAAAGTTTTATAGAAGATACATTTTTTCAAATTTTTTTTTTTGCCTTTTAGTCTACTTGAGTAGCAGCCTTTTTTCTTTATTCTTCTGTGGATTATTTGCTTAGAGTCTTCACTAAATATTTTAAAACAAACTTTTGGACTGAGAGATTTCTTTTGGAACACGTATTACCTGTGCTTGAACCCGCCTTACACACCTGCACTACACTAAAATTTTAAAACCTGCCTAAGATTTAAAGTTTAAAAACTGTCTAGGAAACCTGTGTGTTTTAAGCATGACGTCAGTCCAATATGGAAGAAAACAACAACAACCTGAAAAGACTCAACAGGTACTTTTAATCTTTGTCTCTGATCGGAGTTGAATATTTGAGAGAACTGCTAGCACTCCTATGTGACTGTATAAATTAGTTAAAGGAGCTTAAATACCTTAAAGGGAATCTGTCCTGGTGTTTGATCAACATGACATCCCAACCTGGAAGCCCAAGGAGATATCAGACTCCACACAGACGCATAAATGACCACCATTTTCATGAAGACAGCAAGCAGTTCAACGTATCAGCACAGGCAGGGTTAATCTCTGAACGCACGCTATTGACCAACCCTTCAGAACCAGGTGTTGATCTTCAGTCCGAAATAAATGAAAAATATGGTCGGTTATCCAGCTTGATAAAACACATAAAGGATTTACAAAAAAATGAAAAAATAAAAACAATAATTGAGAATGATTTTTTCATCCTGAGAAAGGAATATAAAAGGTTAAATGATGAATTTTTATCCATGCAAAGCGACAAAGACAAACAGAAAAGGCTACAGGATAGATAATGGATTGGGTTTTAGAAATACGTCAAAATAAAAGCATCTCAAAGCTCTAGCCTGACTTTTCTGCCAACCAATTCAAGGGCTACATATTTGTCGACGATATCCTTCCTGCCGACAGTGTCCCTCAAGTTTCTGTAAAAACTAAAAGTCGAACAAGTTCAGCAGCTACCTCAGTTAGTGTCCTCAGGACTCATGCTAAAGCAGAGACTCAAAAAAGGCAGCAAGCTCTAGATTTGGAAGAGGCACAGCTAGAGGCACAGCTAAATGCGAAATGAGCTCAGCCGGCGTTAGAAGCAGCTATTGCAGAACACAAGGCAAAACTGAGAGCTCTTAAAGGACGCAGTCACAGTCCAAGTAAACCCAAACTCTATAATGTTCCAGAGAAACCAGATGTGAGGAATGAAGAGCCATATGATGCAAGTATTTGCAACTTTTTATGAAAAAATGAAAGTAAATACTATCCTCACCAACCGCACTATGAACAGCAGTACAAGACGCAAGTGCCCTATGTACCCCATAGAAAGGTTCCAGTATTTGATGGTGACCCATCGGTTTATATAAACTTTGTTAGGGCATTGGATCATGATGTTAATGTGGAGGTTGACAACCCCTGAGAAAAATTAGAATTCTTAGCACAATTTACCAAAGGCATGCCTAATGACATTTTACAAAGCTGTGCATATCTGCTGCCGGCAGAAGGTTACAGAAGGGCCAGGAAGAAGCTTGAAATCTTTTATCGAAATCACTTACAGATAGCTGATGAATATATGAAGAAGGCCAAGAAGTGGCCGCAAATAAGATCAGATGACGGAGAGGGTCTAAAAACATATGTGGTCTTTCTTTGTAACTGTATGAGCATTAGGTCCAGTTTAAAGGACAGAAATGAGTTTGACAACAATTCAAATATCCGCCTTATGACATCAAAGCTCCCCCAAGAACTGCAAGAGCATTGGCAAAATAATGCTGCAAAGACAGAAAGTAAAGAAGACAGAAAGTAAAGAAGACAGAAGGCAACGACTTGCTGATTTAGTTGACTTTCTGGAACGATGGACTACAATGGCCATGGATCCTATTTATGGCACCGCCTACCAAAGTCATGTATCCAAGAATGAAAAAGACAAGACTGGTCAAGGGAAGTATCCTTTGAAAGGTGGACTAAGAAAAAGCAGTTTGCTACAAACTTTGCTGTTGCTGCCAAAAAAATATATATATACAGTAGATACCTCAGTCAAAAAGGCGGAGATGGCAGTTCATGCATGCGGTATGCCCTGTCTATTTTGCAATCAAAGTCATGATCTTGTTGAATGCAGTGTGATCCAGAAACTAACTTATGAAATTAGGATTGACTTTTTGAAAACCAAGAGCTTATGCTTTATGTGCCTCAAGCAAAGACATCTTAGTAAAGACTGTGCAGAAAAAAATTAAATGCCAAATATGCTATCATTTGCATCCAGTCATTCTGCATATGAATAAGAAAACAGGTGCCAACGTTAAAGCCACACCTCCTAAAAAGGAGAATGCTAAATTGGAAAAGAAGAGTATTTCTTCTTCGAATATTTCTGTGGAACCACTAGAGACTTGTATTGCTACTGGCGCAAGTAAAGAGAGTGTCTTAGCTGTGATTCCAGTTAAAGTTAAGTCTAAAATGAGTGAAAAATGTGTAGAAACATATGCTCTAATAGACTCTGCCAGCTCAGCTACATTATGCACAGAAAGCTTGCAAGAGCAGTTAAATCTTCCTGGAAGAAACACTCAAATCCACATCAGCCCTGCAGAAAAGGACAAAGTAAACAAACAGAAATTAACAAAATGTTTGATTTTATCAGAGTTACAAGTCTGCAGGGTAGAAGAAAACACATTTTTTGAATTGCCAGAGATGTACACACTTGAACTTTATACAAGTGAAAAGGGAGAACATCCCTACGTAAAAAGATATCATAAGATGGTCTTATCTCAAAGATATACATCTACCCCAGATAAAGGCTGAAGTAGGTTTGTTATTAGGTACAAATGTCCATAAAGTCATGGAGCCATGGCAAGTCATATGCAGTAAAGGTGAAGGTATTTATGCTATGAAGACAATCCTTGGATGAATTGTGAACGACTTAATAAAGGGAACAGACAATGAAAGACTGCAGAGTGTCAATAATGGAAATAGAACAAATATTACTCCAGCAATACAATACAGACTTTCCAGTGCACAGTTAGGAGGAGAAGGAGGAAATGTTACAGGAGGACATTAAGTTCATGCGCCTAGCCTCAGATTCTGCCAAGCTAGTAGATGGACACTACTGCATTAATGTACCCTTCAAAGATGAAATACTTAAAGTGCCAAACAACCAATGCATTGCAGAACAGCGTGCTATTGGATTCAAAAGAAAACTTACCAAGACTCCAACATTCCATGAGGATTACAAAATTTTCATGAAGGACATTTTAGACAAAAGATATGCTATAAAGGTACCCACTGAACAGCTGTCACTCAAAAGGGAAAAAGTGTGGTACATCCCTCATCATGAAGTATATCATCCAAAGAAAAATAAATTCACACTGGTTTTAACAACAACAACAACATTTATTTATATAGCACATTTTCATACAAACAGTAGCTCAAAGTGCTTTACATATTAAAGAATAGAAAAATGAAAGACACAATTATAAAACAAAATAAATCAACATTAACATCAAATAAGAGTAAGGTTCAATGGCCAGGGGGGACAGAAAAAACAAAAAACTCCAGACGGCTGGAGAAAAAATAAAATCTGTAGGGATTCCAGACCATGATACCGCCCAGTCCCTCTGGGCATTCTACCTAACATAAATGAAACAGTCCTCTTTGGATTTAGGATTCTCACGGAAGGGCTTGATGATGATGATGGTCACGTAGACTTCTTCCTTTTAATCCATCCATCATTGTTGGAGCATCATGAAGCTTTGAGTAGGTGGAGGTGGCGCAGGCCACCACCACAAAGAAACCGGAAAAAGAAACAGAAAAGAGAGTAGGGGTCAGTACCGATTTTAGAGTTTTAGGGTTTTAGACTGTATAGCCACTTACAGAAGCTTCTCACTAAATGAACAGTTGCTAAAAGGACCTGACTTAACGAATACACTCACTGGAGTTCTTACAAGATTCAGAGAGCAGCCAATCGCTGTCATGGCAGATATTAAATCAATGTTTTATCAAGTGAAAGTTCCAGATGAAAACACTGATCTTCTTCGTTTCCTGTGGTAGCCTGAAGGTAATCTAAACAATGGACATCACCCAGTTGTGCCTCTGATGCTTTACGAAGAACAGCAAAGAATGACAGGGGCATACTGTAGCTTCTGAAGAAGCAGTTAACAATGTACTTCACAATTTCTATGTTGATGACTGTTTAAAGTCAGTTGCTACAGAAGAACAAACCATAAAATCTTCAAGATCTTCAAGCCATGTGTTTCAAGAGACCCTGTGTCACTTAATCACCCTGCTCTTCTATTCTTCTGACTCTGCCTTGACCATCAGCATAAACCAGTTCCAAGAATTCATCACCCGTGATACACTTACCAAACACATCCATCACAATGTCAAAGTGGCTAGGTGTAACAGCAAAAGTCTAATGTAGATCTACTTGCACACTGAACATTTCTGTCTCCATATGCAGCTTCCACTATTGCTATATGTCCTTCCTACCAGTCTTACTTTTTTTCCGGATCTTTCCTCTTCTTCAGACACCAAAACACTACATCCCTTCTATCAAAGGTCTTTTATACTTTTATACAGTGGAACCTTGGTTCACAACCATAATTCGCTCCAAAACTCTGGTCGTAAGCCGATTTGGTCGTGAACCAAAGCAATTTCCACCATAGGATTGTATTTAAATACAATTAATCCGTTCCAGACTGTACAAACTATATGTAAATATATATATTTTTTGTTTTTAAGCACAAATATAGTTAATCATACCATAGAATGCACAGCGTAATAGTAAACTAAATGTAAAAACATTGAATAACACTGAGAAAACCTTGAACAACAGAGAAAACTAACACTGTAATAGTTTGCGCTATAGTGCTAGGAACTGCTCGCTAATAACACTTTTTTTAATGAGTTTTAAGCACAGGGAAAAAAATTTACATTTGAAAAATCTGTAATTTAATAAACCACCAAGAAAAATAACATTGCCACAATGCACGCTATGAACCGATTGCTGTAAACAGAACTGAAAACAAAAACAAGCCTTTTCTACTTTATGCATCCAGCCCTCCCTCTCTCGCTTGCTGGCTCTCTCTTTTGTGTGTGTGTGCCTCTCTCTAGAGCACGCCTGTGTGTGTGTGCGCCTCTCTATCGCACGCGCCTCTGTGTGTGTGTGCCTCTCTCGCACGCGCCATTCCTTACCTTTGATGAATTCACAGTATCTTATCTGTCCCATGTTCTCTTAAACAATCATCAAGTGTTCCATTATTTAATCATCACGATAGTTCCCACAATTCAGCATATCTTGTATGCTTTTAAATAAAATGACTACTGTGCTACTATAAGACCACACATGTCTGTGCAGCAATAGTGGTTGATATATATATATATATATATATATGATTATACACAGTTTGTCACTGAAACTGCAGAATCTTGGTTTGAAATTATTTATGTATGATAGAAAAAAATTCTATTTTGAATTATGAGTAAGAAAAAAAATATATTTTGAATTATGAGTAGGCAGTCCACAGTTTCAGAAACATCTTGGATATACATATAATTATGGTGTATGTTATTTAAGCAGTGCTTATACAAAAGTGTGTCACATATTATTTACATTCTAAAGATATCTGAATCTGCACCTTTTTTTTAATAACACTACAGTAGGTTCTGACAAAGATTTTCAATGAAAGTCATGGATAGCAATATCTGTAGGTCATAAATATACGGTAACTATTGTCATTTCACTGATATTTTCTCTGGCACAACAGAAAATTGAGACATAGTCTGTAGTCGTCCACATGGAAAATGTTTGCTAAAATAAATACTATATAAATACAAACCGGATTCCAAAAAAGTTGGGACACTATACAAATCGTGAATAAAAACTGAATGCAATGATGTGGAGGTGCCAACTTCTAATATTTTATTCAGAATAGAACATAAATCATGGAACAAAAGTTTAAACTGAGAAAATCATTTTAAGGGAAAAATATGTTGATTCAGAATTTCATGGTGTCAACAAATCCCAAAAAAGTTGGGACAAGGCCATTTTCACCACTGTGTGGCATCTCCCCTTCTTCTTACAACACTCAACAGACATCTGGGGACCGAGGAGACCAGTTTCTCAAGTTTAGAAATAGGAATGCTCTCCCATTCTTGTCTAATACAGGCCTCTAACTGTTCAATCGTCTTGGGCCTTCTTTGTCGCACCTTCCTCTTTATGATGCACCAAATGTTCTCTATAGGTGAAAGATCTGGACTGCAGACTGGCCATTTCTGTACCCGGATCCTTCTCCTATGCAGCCATGATGTTGTGATTGATGCAGAATGTGGTCTGGCATTATCTTGTTGAAAAATGCAGGGTCTTCCCTGACAGAGATGACATCTGGATGGGAGCATATGTTGTTCTAGAACCTGAATATATTTTTCTGCATTGATGGTGCCTTTCCAGACATGCAAGCTGCCCATGCCACACGCACTCATGCAATCCCATACCATCAGAGATGCAGGCTTCTGAACTGAGTGTTGATAACAACTTGGGTTGTCCTTGTCCTCTTTGGTCCGGATGACATGGCGTCCCAGATTTCCAAAAAGAACTTTGAATCCTGACTCGTCTGACCACAGAACAGTCTTCCATTTTGCCACTCCATTTTAAATGATCCCTGGCCCAGTGACAATGCCTGAGCTTGTGGATCTTGCTTAGAAATGGCTTCTTCTTTGCACTGTAGAGTTTCAGCTGGCAACGGCGGATGGCACGGTGGATTGTGTTCACTGACAATGGTTTCTGGAAGTATTCCTGAGCCCATTCTGTGATTTCCTTTACAGTAGCATTCCTGTTTGTGGTGCAGTGTTGTTTAAGGGCCCGGAGATCATGGGCATCCAGTATGGTTTTACGGCCTTGACCCTTACACACAGAGATTGTTCCAGATTCTCTGAATCTTCGGATGATGTTATGCACAGTTGGTGATGATAGATGCAAAGTCTTTGCAATTTTTCGCTGGGTAACACCTTTCTGATATTGCTCCACTATCTTTCTGCGCACCATTGTGGGAATTGGTGATCCTCTACCCATCTTGGCTTCAGAGAGACACTGCCACTCTGAGAAGCTCTTTTTATAACCAATCATGTTGCCAATTGACCTAATTAGTGTTTATTGGTCTTCCAGCTCTTCGTTATGCTCAAATTTACTTTTTCCAGCCTCTTATTGCTACTTGTCCCAACTTTTTTGGGATTTGTTGACACCGTGAAATTTTGAATCAACATATTTTTCTTTTAAAATGATACATTTACACGGATTAAACGTTTGATCTGTCATCTACGTTCTATTACAAATAAAATATTGACATTTGCCATCTCCACATCATTGCATTCAGTTTTTATTCACAATTTGTTTAGTGTCCCAACTTTTTTGGAATCCGGTTTGTAAATAAATCAAAAAGAAGACATCAAAAAGGGTTAGGGTCTGTGACAAAGCCACCATACCAGTGCTCAACACAACACAGACAGACACAGGAGGCACACTGATAAAACAAATACATGTTTTATTTTTCCTTTCTTCGCCTGTGGGCCACATCTTCCCCATTTCCACAGAAACAACACGGTTCCAATAAACACAAGCCCACACAATTCTTCTTCTCTTTCTCTTTTCTCCACCACTCCTCTCCAGCAAGCTTCATCCACTACCACCCGACTCTGGCTCACGGAGTGGTGGCTGCTGGCTTCTTCAGGAAAAAACAAGCAGAGTCTTCAGATAGAAGGTCAGAATAGACTTTATTGCACAACATAGGAAACCATTGCAGAGCATTTTCACAAAAACCTGACACAAGAGTCATAAAAAAAGGTTTGGGGCAGCCTCCTGTATAATATTCTCTGGCTGCAAAAGGGTAAATTACTAGCACTGATGCGCTCAGAACAGAGTCCAAAACAGCACTGACCAACTATTTGTTAAATGGTGGTTTTAAAGGCCAAAACAGAATATGATGTCAACAGCTGGTGGATCTGGAAGGATGATACACCTCTGTTTTTAGATTCTTTATTTTAAGTTATCTGGCTGTTTCCCTGAACGTCTCCGAGGTGAAGGGCATCCTTTGGCCTGTCAGGACTTCCTTAGGGATGAAGACTCACGCAACGCCCCATACCAATTCCCGTGCAATGGCTTTAGAAGTAGCTGAGCGCAAGAGAACAGCTTCCGGATATCGGGTAGCATAATCTACGAGGACCAGAATATATTTGTGTCCTCAGGCTGAGGGCTCTAGGGGTCCTACCAAGTCAACCCTGATTATCTAAAATGGGACATCAATCAGGGCAATGGGAATGAGAGGAGCACTGTCCCTTCTAAGAATTTGTTGCAATTGACACTCTGGGCAAGATGTGCAAAAGCGATGAACCTCCTCATTAATTCCCGGCTGATAAAATTGGAGCTTAATTCTCTCCAAAGTGTTCTCGATGCCAAAATGGCCTCCTAGGAGATGGGCGTGTGCAAATTCACAGACCTGCTGCCAGAAGGTTCGGGGAACTAGCAGTAGCTTCCACATCTCCCCCTCATGCTCCACTTCCCGATACAACAGATCATTCTCTTAAACAAAGTGAGGACCCTGTGGCATGGGCTGATGACTGCACTGGCCATTGACAAGAGCAACTGCATTTTTTGCAAATTTAAGGGAATTGGCATTCCATTGCTCTGTTTTAAGGGAAGCTGGTGTTTCTCTAAATTGGGAGAGAGGGTCAGGACCGACCTCAATGGGCATTTTCCACCATGGTGCTGGATGATGACGTCTCCACTCGCGATGGTCCTGGAAGTATCACGTCACACTGAGCCAACGCTTCGCTTCTCTCTGCCAGGCTGTTTACACGCCATGGAGGCAGCTTGATACTCTATTTCTCCATCAATGGCTAGGCCTAATTTTACTCTAGGAGTTGAAAGTGCTGATTCTCTTTTGATTTTCGACCAGTCCCACCCCAGTATCAGCACAAATGTTGGATTTGGAAGGACCATCATGGCTAGTTTCACTAGCGATCCTTCGTAGCTGATGAAACAGGTGGCAGACCTGTACCACTGGGTTTCCCCATTGATACAAGTTAGACTGGTCAATGTTTTAAGCCATTGTCGCAGAAGCACTAATCGGCGGGGAACAATAGAAATGTTGCTACTGGAATGGAGCAAGGCTTTGGTTTTATATCCGTTTAAAATCACCAGAGGTTTTATCAGAGCACACCAACCCCTCCCCCCACTCCACATGCATTCCTCCTTGTCTCCAAGTAGGCTGCACGACCACAAATCCGGACACAATGTGCACAGGTTCTGGCTTACAACAGATGGGCTGAAACTTTGGGACGTAATCCATCTGGGCTCGACTAAGGAATGGTTCTACCCTCTCAGATTGTGAGGCCATCCTGTGTTGTTCTTATGTTTGAGTGGACGTTTCTTGCAGGGAGGACTTCTGCTCTCTTTCTCCGATGTAGAATCCTCTTCCTCATCTGAGTTCACCTCAGTTACCATAAATTTACACTGGCTGTTACAGACTCAAATCAAATGTATGCTGTTATTGTATAATAGTAACACTAAGAGCAACTCACTACTAAAAACGGTAATACAGAGACGCTGCCAGGCTCAAACCTGCAAACTCTTGATTATGAGTCAGCAGTTCTTACCGCTGCACCACCCAAGTGGTCATTTCAGTGCCATACCCTAACCCGATTTCTATTTCTTCTGTTATATTAATAATAGAAGTGCACATGTTTTGTTATATGTGTACCTTTTGTGAAAGTGTTTATTTGATATTTGGACTTCAGTCTTGACACATTATACAATTTTGTCTTTAGAAACTTTTTTCATGTTATAGTACAATTTTAGGTATGTGTTTGACATTTAGTTTCCTCCCACAATCCAAAGACATGCAGGTTAGGTGGATTGGCGATTCTAAATTGGCCCTAGTGTGTGCATGGTGTGTGGGTGTGTTTGTGTGTGTCCTGCGGTGGGTTGGCACCCTGCCCAGGATTGGTTCCTGCCTTGTGCCCTGTGTTGGCTGGGATTGGCTCCAGCAGACCCCCGTGACCCTGTATTTGGATTCAGCGGGTTAGAAAATGGATGGATGGATGTTTTGTTATATGTGTACCTTTTGTGAAAGTGTTTATTTGATATTTGGACTTCAGTCTTGACACATTATACAATTTTGTCTTTAGAAACTTTTTTCATGTTATAGTACAATTTTAGGTATGTGTTTGACATTTAGTTTCCTCCCACAATCCAAAGACATGCAGGTTAGGTGGATTGGCGATTCTAAATTGGCCCTAGTGTGTGCATGGTGTGTGGGTGTGTTTGTGTGTGTCCTGCGGTGGGTTGGCACCCTGCCCAGGATTGGTTCCTGCCTTGTGCCCTGTGTTGGCTGGGATTGGCTCCAGCAGACCCCCGTGACCCTGTGTTCGGATTCAGCGGGTTAGAAAATGGATGGATGGATGTTTGACATTTATTGTGTTTTTTGCATTTCCTGTCATCCAATATTTACATAGATCGTTGTAGACATGGAACACACATGAAATGCATGTGTTCCAAATAATGATGTATTATTTACCCTATACAACTCCAGGCATCTCGCATGCAGATAAGCAAGACTTAAGCTGGGAGAATTTTTTGCCTGAGTTGAGCTTTGGCAGTTGGGGGATGGGATAGCAGGCTGCTTGCTGCTTGTGCTGATCAACACATTTGCAAAACAAAAGACGCTAATGGAGAGGTGCAAAGGAATTTAAGGTGGCCTGGGATTACAAGTTTTTTCATAGGCTTCATTGATTCTAGTATTCATTTTTCAGTTAGGCCTTGTTCACACGGACGTTAAGTTTTTGGATAAACAAACTTGCTCTGAACGTCCTAGACGTTTATGTTGCATTTTGTGGTGGCGATCGATTGACTTCTACACCGGCGTTCGTTTGTCTCTGTCTAACGCCAGCCTGCAGCCCAAATTGTAGTTTGTGTGTTAACCTGTGGAGGCAGTGTTGGGAACTGGATATGAAAGCCCTTGTCGTTTTATTTGAGGTGCCTCCTTTCAATATGGACCATTTTGCTATGTTAGATATTAATCTTCTTGTTTTAAAAATACTCGTAATACGCGACGTAGGGAGAGAAAAAACGCCGCCGCTACTTGGTTCATCCTCTGACTGCACAACGTCGGGTTAAAGGAAGTTTTTTTGTGCTTTATGAAGAAATGCGATGTAACGGCCGACCCCTTTACCCAGCCGGCAGCTACACCTCCAAGACCTGTGGCCTGGATAATTTACTGAGAAATCTAACTATCAAGCCGTACTTCTACACAATTAAACTTTTCCCCACAATCGACGGTATAAATGCAAGTACACAAAAGCAGGATGTAGAATTAAACGGATTAAATGTATTAAATGAAACAAGACATGCCACAAAACAGATATAAATATAAATATCCCTCCACCCCAGCAACAACAAGACAGCACCAAATATAAATATAAAAACCCTCCCTTGTCCCTGTAACATATAACACACAACACGAACAACAAAATGACTGATAAACAGAATGATTGTGAACTTGACTCCGAATATAAAAAATGTCCCGAATACGGATGACTGAACTAGCGGCAATTGTGGTGTTTGATTTTCCCCGCGATTGGAGCAACCTCACAGTGATTCCTCGGCGTATGGTGGATGGTGAATCGACCCCAGGGTCTCAGCAGATGCAGGTTGAAAGACAGTCCGGAAAATGAAAAGCAAACTGGTGAAAGGCGAGATGTGAAGAAACAGCAAGCAAGTTGAAGTGGTTGAAACAAAACGGTCTTTTTTTTCCTTTCTCCTCCCTCTTTCCTCTCTTCTTAAATAGTCTGTGACGGCTGTGTTTGATTAATTAAGAACAGGTGTTTTCCAGGTTTGCGGCTGTGGTCTCCTTCCATCATCCGTCCTCCTTTACGGGGACGGCATTAACTGATACACATACAAACAGCAAATGGGACAATGAAACGAGACGCACTCAGAACTGACATTTAAACATTAACTATGTGGCCCCGCTACAGCGAAAATTTTCGCGCAAGTTTTTTAATTACTGTCGGATGTCGGTTTCCACTTTTGATTGTCTGCTGCAGCTGGTGCAATGCCACATTGCACGCCGATCAACCAATATGTGACTTGGTGTTAGCGAGAGAGACTACTTGTCACTTTGAGGTAAGGAAACAGTAGTCGAGTGTGCGCTTACACCGGTGTTATGCACTGAAATGCCCCCTCTCCTCCGGCGTAAAATAAGCGCGAAAACGAACTAGAAGCGGTTTCCTTGCGTTTGTTGGGTTTTGAACGCCAAGAAAAAGCTGCATGCAACGTTTTTTTGATGCCGTATAAACGCGCAGCCGGACAAACGCACGTCACCAAAGCCCGTGTGAACACTCTCATTGACTCCTACGTGTAGAAAACACTCGGCGCTTGATCAGTGCTCACTGGACGCTACAAACGCAAAAAAAACGCTCGATTTTAACGCCCGTGTGAAAAAGGCCTTAATGATTACTTGTTGCACTAGCATCATAGGTGGCTTTGGTGGTAAGCTGCAGTGCATAGCTTCACTAATGAGGGCCAAGCTGCGGACGGACTTGAGCGCTGGTGCTTGATGCTTCCTTATTGCATGGAAGAAAGAATAAATACAAGCCTTTAACAATTAATTCTTACATACAGTAGCTTAAAGCTAATTAGTTTAACACATTCTGCTGTAAATTGATTTATTATTATAATGACTCATAAAGAAACATTGACATATAGACTTGAATGCTAACTTAAATGTATGTATGTGTGCTAATGTGAAAAGCCTATGAATACAAGCAGATGCTCTGTTAATCAGTGGTGCATCTCTGCACACTGCATGACATGCCAGTACAGGGACTGAGCTGCTAGGGATGGGAATGCATGCAGCCCTGAGCTCATAGGCATCTGCTTAAATAAGAGAAAGACCCTGGCCTTCAATAATCAACTCTAAAACTCCTACATAGCTAAAACTAGCTAACACAAAGCATTTTGCTTTAACTTCATCGCTTAAGGTATCGATCAGCCTTGTTATATAAATTTTATTTGCCACTAAAAATTGTTATATGTTTATGCACTAGGGTGAGAGCTTCCTTGTGGTTCGTAAGATTAAAGGTCTTGAATGCTTGAAGAAGCAAGGGTAAATTATTTAACTGTAAAATGATTTTGATAAATGTTTATGCACCCAATGTGGATGATAGGGAATTTATGCAAAATGTATGTGCATCCATTCCCAATTTAAACATTCATAAAATTATAATGGCTGGGGGACTTTAATTGTGTTTTAAATCCGGACCTAGTTAGGTCTCCTGTCACAGGGGTGATAACATATAACACTGCAAAGACAATTACACAGTTTGTAACTTATCACAACCTATCAGACCCCTGGAGATTTCTAAACCCAAACTAAAGAGCATATTCCTTCTACTCAGCAGTGCATCATTGATACTCAAGAATTGATTATTTCTTTGTTGATAACAATTTCTTGCCTACGATTAAATCTTGCAACTATGACGCTATTTTTATTTCTGACCATGGCCCTCTGATCTTGGAGCTAAAATCATTAAGCCCCACATACCCATCTCACAGATGGAGTCTCAACCCACTTTTATTAGCAGATGAGAACTGTACAGAATTTATATCAAAACAAATCAGTTTTTTTTTTTTCTATAGACAAATAGATCCTCAGAGTTCTCTGCAGTAACTCTCTGGGAAACCCTGAAGGCCTTCTTAAGAGGACAGATTATCTGATATCTTTCCCACAGAAATAAATTGGAAATCAAGAAGGTATCAGAGCTAACCAGTGGAATTACTAGAATAGATCAAGAACATTCCAGGTGTCCAAGTGAGGCTCTTCATAGAAAAAGGCAGGCTGTGCATTCAGAGCTCAACCTCTTGACAACTAAAGAAACTGAACAACTCATTTTTAAATCAAGACATCATTACTATGAACATGGAGAGAAAGCTAATAAGTTCATAGCTCAACAAATCCACAAGCAAGAAGTTCACAATGCAATCCAAGAAATCACCAACACAAACTTAGACAAAATCATTGACCATA
Source organism: Polypterus senegalus (assembly GCF_016835505.1). Lineage (NCBI taxonomy): Eukaryota > Metazoa > Chordata > Cladistia > Polypteriformes > Polypteridae > Polypterus > Polypterus senegalus. Next base: position 103,460,608 of record NC_053157.1, on the reverse strand, counting down.
AAAATATAATGCACACATTTAGAGACTACTACAAGTCCTTATATTCTACTGAATTTAAAGAAGACAAGACACAATCTAATGCATTTTCAGATGCATTAAAGATACCACAAATAGATACTCTTAATGCAGAGGAACTGGATAAACCTTTGGCACTATCAGAATTACTAGATGCTGTAAAGTCATTTCAGAGTGGGAAAGCAGCAGACCCGATGGCTACCCTGTCAGCTAGCTCCACTTTTATTAGCAGCATTCATAGAAGCTAGAGACAATAAAATTCTACCTCAAACTTTTCGACAAGCATTAATCATCATCTTTCCTAAACAAAATAAGGACATATTACAATGTGCATCATACAGACCAATTTCACTTTTGAATAATGATGTTAAGATACTCTCCAAAGTCCTAGCTAGAAGGATGGGGAAAGTGCTGCATTTGGTAAAATCACAAGATCAAACTGGATTTACTAAAGGCTGACACTTAGCTTCCAATCTTCAATGCCTATTTAATGTAACATATTCACCCGTAAAGTCAAACACCCCAGAGATATTATTATCCTTGGATGCAGAAAAAGCATTTGATATGACTGAATGGAACTACCTTTTCACTAAATTGGAGAAATTTGGGTTTGACCCGAACATTTGTGCATGGATCCAACTACTGTATACCAATCCAGAAGCTTCAGTTCATATCAGCAACATTAATTCAGACTACTTTAAACTAGAATGTGGTACCACACAGGGATGCCCCTTGTCACCACTACTTTTTGCAATCGCCATTGAGCCACTGGCAGTTCACTCTCAAAATGCTTATGAGATAAAGAGGATTATCAGAGAAGGACTTGAACAGAAAAGTTCTATATGCAGATGATATGGTACTCTAGATATCAGATCCACAAAATACTGTGCCTGCAGTCCTAACAGCACTAACAGAATTTCAAAAGATTTCTGTTCTCAGAATTAATTTGACTAAAAGTGTGCTCTTTCCAGTGAATTCTCAAGCACACAATATTAGATTGGACACCTTCCCTTTTATCATTACAGATCAGTTTAAATATCTAGGGTTAAACATAACAAATAAACATAACGCTCTTTATCAACAAATTTTCGCTGTCTGTATGGAAAAAATTAGGCAAGAATTGCATAGATGGTCAACCCTTCATCTCACTTTAGCTAGAAGAATTAACATTGTTAAGATGAATATCCTTCCTAAGCTTCTCTTTTTATTTCAAAACATTCCAATATTCATCAATAAATATTTTTTAAGAAATTAGATTCAACCATAACCTCATTTATTTGGATTTCAAAACATCCACGTATCCAAACATTGATCCTACAAAGACCTAAGGCAGAAGGTCTAACTTTCAGTTTTATTACTGGGCAGCAAACATACAAGCTATAAAAACCTGGGCACAGACACAAATAGATGAACATACACAGGCCTGGTCCGCAATAGAAATAAAATCCTGCAATATTTTTTTTTATATTCCTTGCTTTGTGCCCCAACAAATGCAAGTTATCGCCAATATTCTAACAGCATAATTGTACTTCACTCACTCAGAATATGGAACCAATGTAGGCAGCATTTTATGACAGAGAAGCTTTTATCTGTGGCACCTCTGCAGGAGAACCACCTTTATCTACCATCTCAAACATATGCAGTTTTTAATATCTGGAAAACATTTGGGATTAAATCATTTACAGATCTGTACATAGACAATGACTTTGCATCCTATGAACAATTTCATTCCAAATTTAATTTTCCAGCAACACATTTGTTTCACTGACTTCATATTAGAAACTTTGTTAAACAGAACCTGCCCAATTTTCCTAACCCCCCACCTCCCTGTATGCTGGAAAAAATATTGATCAGTCTTGAGGACTCAGAGAGCATTTCTGTAATACATAAAACCACTTTACAGTCCCTCCCTTTCAAAGATCCAAGAGGACAGTGAGAAAAGGATCTCTCACTCAACACAGAAAAGAAGTGTAATGTAGCAATGCAGAGAATTCACTCTGGCTCCATATGTGCAAAGCATACAATTATTCAACTCAAAATTATAAATCAAGCACATCTGTCTCGTTTAAAATTATCCAAAATGTTTCCAGATCAAGATCCAACCTGCAAATGCGCAATCAAGTTTCAGCCTTACTAGGTCACATGTTTTGGGACTGCACCAAATTAACATCATTCTGGACCAAAATCTTTAAATGCCTTTTAGACAGCCTTGGTGTCACCATCCCGCCTAACCCATTAACAGCTGTGTTTGGTGTACTTCCAGATGGGTTTAAAGTGGAGAAGGACAAACAATCCGTGATTGCCTTTACTGCACTATTGGCACATAGACGTATCTTGCTCAATTGGAAGAATCCTAACTCTCCTTTATTAAGTGAGTGGGTATCTGATGTCATATACTATTTGAAATTGGAAAAAATCCAATTTTCACTGTGATCTGTGCAGAATGTTTTCAAAACCTGGTAGGATCTAATCAATAACATTTTAGAATAAGCATTTAAAGCATTGAGGAAGCATTACTCTGCTGGCCATGTTCTCTTTCTCGGGGTGGGGGTTGATTTGTTTTCAATCCTATTTTTGTAAAAATTGATCTATTTGTATGGAATGTTGTTTGATTATAATAAAAGCAATAAAATTATAAAAAAAAAAATGACCCTGAACTCCCACTTCTTTTAGCTTGAAGTCCAACCTCTCATGTAGCACCATATCAAATGCTTTCTGAAAGCCAAGATAAATAGTACCATATGCTCCACTTTGATCATATCCTTTTGTTGCCTCCTCATAGAATTTGAGGGTAAATATTATCTTGTCCTGGGGCCTCATGTATAAACGGTGCGTACGCACAGAAATGTTGCATAAGAACTTTTCCACGTTCAAATCGCGATGTATAAAACCTACACTTGGCGTAAAGCCGCGCACTTTTCCACGGTACCTCAAACCTTGTCATACGCAAGTTGTCCGCTCGGTTTTGCAGACTGGCGGCACCCAGCGTCAAAGCAGTGCTACTGTTCCTGTGTGGTTACTCATTATTTTCATGACGCGGCTTTATAAATACACCAAAACTAACAGCATATTGTTTATTAGTGTAACGCATCTGATTGTAATTAACTCTTATCAATATAATGGTCCAGGGAACAGCCATAGTATTCCAAATACCATAACTGATTTAGCGTTGTTACTCTCACTGCACCTTCCTCTTCTTATGTTTCTTCTTCTTCTTTCAGCTGCTCCCGTTAGGAGTTGCCACAGCGGATCATCTTTTTCCATATTACTCTCACTGCACGACTTGGAGTATTTATATCACTGTATCTGAGTGTGAATCACAGCAGCAACTGATCGGAAAGAGAATTATCGGTATACAGCTTCAAGGACACGCTGTCTCAGCCACTGCAAAACGTTTTAAAGCCTTTCCTGTACGGACCTCGCGGTTCAGAAACAGTTTAATCCCAAGAACTTTAAATATACTCAAGCAATTGCTCCTTGTAGAACTGTTTGTACTTATAAGTACAATCACCCCACTGTAAACTTGCACTATAGTTATAATTATAATGTATTTACATATGGTGACAATATCATTTTTAAGGTGAAATGCAGCAAAATATGTTTGTTAAATTATATACAGATAAAACTTTAACTTTGTTTAAACAATCTATATTCTTCACTGGGAGTGTCGTTAAGGATAGAATAATTAAACATGTACTGCGAAGATATTTCAATGTTCTTTAAACGTTTTGAAGAATCGGCGCTAAGCTTACAGATGGCTTAACTTTTATTACAGAGCTAATTGTGTGGCGATCAGTTACTTGGGGAAAGAAAAGCACTGACTGCAGTGACAGCCACGCCAATATATATTGAATATAAAACAGAAAGAGAAAATAACAACATAGCTAAAAACGCAGCGACATATTTCGGCAAACGTTAAATGCTTGTGTCATGAGCACGAGGCGGCTATGCAGTGTCTGCAATGGACGTGGCCATCCACCGTGCATACGCTGCCTTACTGACACTGACGGAAGAAGGAGCCACCGATTCTTTCTCTGCCCAGTGTCACCACAAGCCAAGAGCCGCCCCTGAGTACTGCTGCAATAAATTATTTAATCGAAGTGAAACACATGTTTAATAACGTGCTTTAACTCCTATCATCATGAAAATGACATCATGTATACATCTCAGTATTTTAGTTATTCAGAGAGCTGTAATATCATGAATGTAATGGACTCTGTGTCCAGTTGGAGGAGGAGAGCCAGTTTAAGAAGCAAGTAGTGATTCACACACATAGAGCACATAGAAGATCAAATACAAAACAAAACATTTAACGTGCTACTTTAATTACAATGTGATTTGAGAAACTGGTTAATTAAACGATTTTAAGATTAAGTTTATGATGTTCTACTTTAATGACAAAATAAACTACGTGATTAAAGTGGAAATGTCGAGACTGAAGTTGACATTTCGTGCTTTTTCCCCACCATGTGCCTTTTTTCTCTGTACCCTAATAAGCTTTCATATGACAGTGACATCAGACAGTGGGCTTACAACTCGGCTTCTCACGGCGACTTTGATATGTGACTTCTTTTTTATTTCAGAGACTGTGTGATTTTGTGAATGTGAGCTTTCAAGTTTCTCCAACACGCTATGTAACTCAATCAACTTCCTTTTGTTGATTACTAGCAAAATACCCGCGCTTCGCAGCGGAGAAGTAGTGTGTTAAAGAAGCAATGAAAAAGAAAAGGAAACATTTTGAAAATAACGTAACATGATTGTCAATGTTATTGTTTTGTCACTGTTGTGAGTGATGAGTGTTGTGGTCATATATATATATATATATATAAATATAAATATATATATATTTACACACACACACAAACATATATATATACACTAGCAGAATACCAGCCAGAAAGGAGAAGTAGTGTGTTAAAGAAGTTATGAAAAAGAAAAGCAAACATTTTAAAAATAACGTAAGATGATTGTTAATGTAATTGTTTTGTCATTGATATGAGTGTTGTTGTCATATCTATTTATATATATATATATACAGTATATATATATATATATATATATATATATATATATATATATATATATATATATAGTGCTGTGAAAACTATTTGCCCCTTCCTGATTTCTTATTCTTTTGCATGTTTGTCACACAAAATGTTTCTGATCATCAAACACATTTAACCATTAGTCAAATATAACACAAGTAAACACAAAATGCAGTTTTTAAATGATGGTTTTATTATTTAGGGAGAAAAAAATCCAAACCTACATGGCCCTGTGTGAAAAAGTAATTGCCCCCTTGTTCAAAAATAACCTAACTGTGGTGTATCACACCTGAGTTCAATTTCCATAGCCACCCCCAGGCCTGATTACTGCCACACCTGTTTCAATCAAGAAATCACTTCAATAGGAGCTGCCTGACACAGAGAAGTAGACCAAAAGCACCTCAAAAGCTAGACATCATGCCAAGATCCAAAGAAATTCAGGAACAAATGAGAACAGAAGTAATTGAGATCTATCAGTCTGGTAAAGGTTATAAAGCCATTTCTAAAGCTTTGGGACTCCAGCGAACCACAGTGAGAGCCATTATCCACAAATGGCAAAAACATGGAACAGTGGTGAACCTTCCCAGGAGTGGCCGGCCGACCAAAATGACCCCAAGAGCGCAGAGACGACTCATCCGAGAGGTCACAAAAGACCCCAAGACAACGTCCTAAAGAACTGCAGGCCTCACTTGCCTCAATTAAGGTCAGTGTTCACGACTCCACCATAAGAAAGAGACTGGGCAAAACGGCCTGCATGGCAGATTTCCAAGACGCAAACCACTGTTAAGCAAAAAGAACATTAGGGCTCATCTCAATTTTGCTAAGAAACATCTCAATGATTGCCAAGACTTTTGGGAAAATACAGTGGTGTGAAAAACTATTTGCCCCCTTCCTGATTTCTTATTCTTTTGCATGTTTGTCACACAAAATGTTTCTGATCATCAAACACATTTAACCATTAGTCAAATATAACACAAGTAAACACAAAATGCAGTTTTTAAATGATGGTTTTATTATTTAGGAGAAAAAATCCAAACCTACATGGCCCTGTGTGAAAAAGTAATTGCCCCCTGAACCTAATAACTGGTTGGGCCACCCTTAGCAGCAATAACTGCAATCAAGCGTTTGCGATAACTTGCAATGAGTCTTTTACAGCGCTCTGGAGGAATTTTGGCCCACTCATCTTTGCAGAATTGTTGTAATTCAGCTTTATTTGAGGGTTTTCTAGCATGAACCGCCTTTTTAAGGTCATGCCATAGCATCTCAATTGGATTCAGGTCAAGGACTTTGACTAGGCCACTCCAAAGTCTTCATTTTGTTTTTCTTCAGCCATTTAGAGGTGGATTTGCTGGTGTGTTTTGGGTCATTGTCCTGTTGCAGCACTCAAGATCGCTTCAGCTTAAGTTGACGAACAGATGGCCGGACATTCTCCTTCCGGATTTTTTGGTAGACAGTAGAATTCATGGTTCCATCTATCACAGCAAGCCTTCCAGGTCCTGAAGCAGCAAAACAACCCCAGACCATCACACTACCACCACCATATTCTACTGTTGGTATGATGTTCTTTTTCTGAAACGCTGTGTTCCTTTTACGCCAGATGTAACGGGACATTTGCCTTGCAAAAAGTTCAACTTTTGTCTCATCAGTCCACAAGGTATTTTCCCAAAAGTCTTGGCAATCATTGAGATGTTTCTTAGCAAAATTGAGACGAGCCCTTATGTTCTTTTTGTTTAACAGTGGTTTGCGTCTTGGAAATCTGCCATGCAGGCCGTTTTGCCCAGTCTCTTTCTTATGGTGGAGTCGTGAACACTGACCATAATTGAGGCAAGTGAGGCCTGCAGTTCTTTAGATGTTGTCCTGGGGTCTTTTGTGACCTCTCGGATGAGTCATCTCTGCGCTCTTGGGGTAATTTTGGTCGGCCGGCCACTCCTGGGAAGGTTCACCACTGTTCCATGTTTTGCCATTTGTGGATAATGGCTCTCACTGTGGTTCGCTGGAGTCCCAAAGCTTTAGAAATGGCTTTATAACCTTTACCAGACTGATAGATCTCAATTACTTCTGTTCTCATTTGTTCCTGAATTTCTTTGGATCTTGGCATGATGTCTAGCTATTGAGGTGCTTTTGGTCTACTTCTCTGTGTCAGGCAGCTCCTATTGAAGTAATTTCTTGATTGAAACAGGTGTGGCAGTAATCAGGCCTGGGGGTGGCTACGAAATTGAACTCAGGTGTGATACACCACAGTTAGGTTATTTTTTAACAAGGGGCAATTACTTTTCACACAGGGCGATGTAGGTTTGGATTTATTTTCTACCTAAATAATAAAACCATCATTTAAAACTGCATTTTGTGTTTACTTGTGTTATATTTGACTAATGGTTAAATGTGTTTGATGATCAGAAACATTTTGTGTGACAAACATGCAAAAGAATAAGAAACCAGGAAGGGGGCAAATAGTTTTTCACACCACTGTACCTTGTGGACTGATGAGACAAAAGTTGAACTTTTTGGAAGGCAAATGTCCCGTTACATCTGGCGTAAAAGGAACACAGCATTTCAGAAAAACAACATCATACCAACAGTAAAATATGGTGGTGGTAGTGTGATGGTCTGGGGTTGTTTTGCTGCTTCAGGACCTGGAAGGCTTGCTGTGATAGATGGAACCATGAATTCTACTGTCTACCAAAAAATCCTGAAGGAGAATGTCCGGCCATCTGTTCGTCAACTCAAGCTGAAGCGATCTTGGGTGCTGCAACAGGACAATGACCCAAAACACACCAGCAAATCCACCTCTGAATGGCTGAAGAAAAACAAAATGAAGACTTTGGAGTGGCCTAGTCAAAGTCCTGACCTGAATCCAATTGAGATGCTATGGCATGACCTTAAAAAGGCGGTTCATGCTAGAAAACCCTCAAATAAAGCTGAATTACAACAATTCTGCAAAGATGAGTGGGCCAAAATTCCTCCAGAGCGCTGTAAAAGACTCATTGCAAGTTATCGCAAACGCTTGATTGCAGTTATTGCTGCTAAGGGTGGCCCAACCAGTTATTAGGTTCAGGGGCAATTACTTTTTCACACAGGGTCATGTAGGTTTGGATTTTTTTCTCCCTAAATAATAAAACCATCATTTAAAACTGCATTTTGTGTTTACTTGTGTTATATTTGACTAATGGTTAAATGTGTTTGATGATCAGAAACATTTTGTGTGACAAACATGCAAAAGAATAAGAAATCAGGAAGGGGGCAAATATTTTTTCACACCACTGTATATATATATATATATATATAGCAAAATAGCTGCGATTGGCAGCGGAGAAGTAAAAAGAAAAGGAAACATTTTAATAATAACGTAACATGATTGACAATGTAATTGTTTTGTAATTGTCATGAGTGTTGCTGGCATATATATATATATATATATATATATATATATATATATATATATACACACACACACACAGACACATATATAAACATATATATACATATAAACATACTGTATATATACACACACACATATATACATACTGTATATACAACATATACATATCTACATATATACTGTATATACACATATATATACAAATCTACATATATATATTAGGTGGGACTCGATTAAAAAATTAATCCAATTAATTAGAGGCTGTGTAAGAATTAATCTTGATTAATCGTATGTAATCGACACGTAAATTTGCCCCAAATCGCAAATGTTTTTTTTTTATTTAAAACGGTTTTAGTGGGCTTACAGAATCAAATAATAGACATGGACATGAATATTGTAAACTGAAGCTGTTTTAATTTCTGAAAAAAAAGCTTTTAAACTGCATTTGAATTCAAAACAGAAACAAAAATATCATCCCTGGTTAAAATTGGGCAGACTTAAAAATAAAGTGGTAGTTTAAGTACTTTAAGTACATTTTCAGAATAGTATTGTCTTTAAATAATAATAACCAAAATTTCACCATAAAGTGCAGTTTTTCTTCTTAAAAAATAAGTCAGAAACATAAAAGGTAATTTGACCAGCTTACTCTTTAAACTCTGAGTAACATTAGCCAAAATTATTTTGTACATTAGGCTAAAACAGTGTGATCATTGAACATTTTGTAATTAGATGTATTTAGAATTACTAACGGTCACGGAAGTCCAATGATCCCCAGTAAGAGCCACAAAGTCCGCTTTCTGTAATGCATCTAATTTTGCTTGCTTTTCAGTGTGCACAAAACCATGCTTTTATCAAGGCTTCACTCGGGTAGTCGAAATGATCAGTCGTAGGAACGCGCTTTATTCCGACTCTAACATTTTTGTAGCTGTGATGTGTGCATCAGTGTAATGGATGTACCAGGAAATCATGCATTGACAAAAGTTCCCGTTTGCTTGGAATTGAAAGTGTGATTAAATGCGTTATTTTTTAACGCGTTATGGAGTACATGCATCGAAGCTTCTCAACTGTGCTTGTGCTAAGAAAGGGAAAATTTTAAAATAACGTAACATGATTCTGCGTTAACCTAATATTTTTCATACGTCCCAAACCAAGGAGATGGGAAGGTAAAATGAATCGGGTAGCGCGTACATAGTCAGTACATCCCTCTCGGGAATCGAACCTCGGCGTTAGAGGCGAAGACTCTACAATTGCGCCACCGCTTGTCTATGCTAAAATATGTATTGTAGATCGGGCTATAGATATACATTTATATATATACCCGTATCGCAGTGGAGAAGTAGAAGTTATGAAAAGAAAAGGGAACATTTTAAAAATAACGTAACATGATTGTCAATATACAGTAATTGTTTTGTGAGTGTTATTGAATGTTGCTGTCATCAAGGATTTGATTATCATTATTTCTTTCAATCAGGCTCGTATTTGTACGATGTGTTCAAGTTACATTCCGTGTTTGTCAATCGTTGTAAAGATAAGAGGTTTCATTCATCGATTAGTTCCTTACTGCATCAATAAACAGCTCGTCTTCCTTTTTATCTGTGATGTGACAAACTGCATGCACGGGTTTTTTTTTTTTACGCTGTCTTCCTTTAGCGGGACATTCACTTTTTCCACCGTGTGCTTTGTTTCCACAGTAGCTGCATTTATGAATATGCTTATCAGACGCTTCATATTTTTTGCTGCCTTTTCAATTGTGTAATTCGGTTTTGTTCAGCTCTTTGGAACTGTTGCTTTTATCTGTGCACTGCATCAGTTCACGTGAGCCACTCGGTGTACTTGCATCGAAGGTTCCCAGCTGTGCTGGTGCCATCTCGTGCTATGTCCATAGCTTTATTTAATGTTACCTTAGTCCTGGCACTTAAAACTTTCTCTGGCAGTTTCGCTGAGTTTGTGTCAAACACCACCCTGACCATCTCATCTTCCTCTCCATAAGCACAGTCCTTCACCCGTGAATATTTACCCGTGGCAGTTTGCTATTGGATTGCCGCTGACGGATGGCCTTATATGGGCAGGCACTAAATTACAAACGCCAGCGGCAGCCTGTCTATGAACTTAATTTAAAGTGTAGGTTTACATCGTGCTTTGTTTCCGAAGTAGCAGAACTCGCTTCTTATTGTTTCGCTGCCTTCTCAATTATATAATGCATGTTTTCTTGAGCGCTTTTTGAGGTCTTCCTGGTTTTCTATGTACTGCGTGATTACGTGGGAGGCGTGATGATGTCACACGAAACTCCGCCCCCACGGCGTTGAAGCTCATCTCCATTACAGTAAATGGAGAAAACTGCTTCCATTTATGACCATTACGCGTAGAATTTCGATATAAAACCTGTCCAACTTTTGTAAGGAAGCTGTAAGCAATCAACCTGCCAAATTTCAGCCTTCCACCCACACGGGAAGTTGGAGAATTAGTGATGAGTCAGTGAGTGAGTGAGTGAGTGAGTGAGTCAGTGAGTGAGTGAGTGAGTGAGTGAGGGCTTTGCCTTTTATTAGTATAGATATCTATACATATACACATACATATACATACACACATACATACACACACATATATACACACAAATACATATCTACATATATACACACACAGCTATTTCGTATCAGTGCAATACGCTGTTTGTTAAAACGGATGACACCCGCTCTTACGTGCAAGTCTGCGTGGATATTATGAACTATCGTATTTGTTCAAGTTCTATTTAAATTTTAAATAGAAGGAATTTTTATTTAGTCGACAGAAATATCTTTGGTAGGAATGGTAAAAACAGACAGGAATATTATTCCTGAATAAATCAACTCAAACCTTAAACAACTTATAATATTTTGCTCTCCATAAAAATATATCCTGTCTAAATTATACAAGTTAGAAATAAAGTAAACGTCAAAAGAACAAACATTCAAATTTCTTTACTCTTATGTAATTTTATATTTTATAAAAAATAAACTTAGATTTTAAATATCCCAAAAGATTTTGCTCTCCATAAAAATATATCCTGTCAAAATTATACAAATTCAAATATGAACATGCTGCATAACAAAACCTAGAAATATAAATAAAATGTGTTCCTTTCAGCAATAACAAATCAAATCATTCAGTTGTCTTTGCTCATATGTCATTTTAGAGCTGGACGCCTGGCATCTTTTTTTGGCCACAGGTTCGTTTCTGTTTGGTGTGAGGTTCTGTGTTGTGGAGATTCTCAGGATGGATTGCAGGTGCTCATCAGTGAGGCGACTCCTGTGTGCTGTTTTGTTAGTCTTTATCACTGAGAAGAGCTTCTCACACAGATATGTGCTACCAAACATGCACAAGGTTCGAGCCGCATGTAGACGGACTTTTTTTGTTCTTCAAAGTCACCAAAGCGCCGTGCAAACTCAGTGCGCTCAGTTTATCAGCAAAGTGCGTATTTGGGAACACCGTAGTGACGACTTGGTTTAACATTACTTGGTAATAGGGAAAGTGGGGCAAGTGGTTGTGTCTCCCATAAAAGCAGCCTCAATTGAAATCACTTTGTGATTGTGCACAGGTAAAAACGTCCGCTGAAGTGTCAGATTCTTATTTAATTCTTCTGCTTTCTGTATCTTCTGCATTGCATTCAGGTCTTTCAGGTTACCCTGATGTTTTGTTTTATAGTGCCGTCTTAGATTAAATTCTGTAATTACAGCCACATTAGCTCCACAAATGAGACACACGGGTTCAGTAAACATATACTCAGCCTCCCATCGGTTTTAAAGGCTCTATTTTCAGAATCAACTTTTCTCTTCAGCATCGTGTGAGCTAGCTTCGCAATAACTTGCAGCATCTTAAGGTAGACTTGATTAACGCGGTAACTGTTCGGCAAGGCAGCTGAAGCGCTGCATTATGGGATCTGTAGTTTATTGTGTTACCAGCGCTTCATATACCCGGGCTTTAATAACAATAATACAGTATATAAAATGATCTCGCGGGCGGATATAATTACACGCCGGGCCGGATGTGGCCCGCGGCCCTTGAGTTTGACACATATGGACTAAATAGAACTTGAAAAGATATATTTTTTCAAATGTGATCGCGCAATTCAGATAGAGTTGACGCGCACTACAGCCTGCATGCCTCAATAAGTCATCCTCCCCTTGCCCTTACTTTTTTACCGTTCATCTAATGAATACACTGAGTATGGCTTTACCAAAACAATCACTGATGGCAAATAAAGTATCCATTATTCGAGTATGTAGATCGGGTTATATATATATACATATATATATACCCGCGTATCGCAGCGGAGAAGTAGTGTGTTAAAAAAGCTAGAAAAAGAAAAGGGAACATTTTAAAAATAACGTAACATGACTGTCAATATACAGTATTTGTTTTGTGAGTGTTACTGAGTGTTGCTGTCATCAAGGATTTGATTATCATTATTTCTTTCAATCAGGTTCGTATTTGTAGGATGTGTTGTGTTCAAGTTACATTCCGTGTTTGTCAATCGTTGTAAAGATAACAGGTTTCATTCATCGATTCGTTTCTTACTGCATCAATAAACAGCTCGCCTTCTTCTTTATCTGAGACCTGACACACTGCATGCACGGGTTTTTTTTACACTGTCTTCCTTTAGCGGGACATTGACTTTTTCCAAGGTGTGCTTTGTTTCCGCAGTAGTTGGATTTATGAATATGCTTGTATGTATGAGACGCCTGCGGTGGGTTGGCACCCTGCCCAGGATTGGTTCCTGCCTTGTGCCCTGTGTTGGCTGGGATTGGCTCCAGCAGACCCCCGTGACCCTATTCGGATTCAGCGGGTTAGAAAATGGATGGATGGATGGGTATGAGACGCTTCATATTTTTGCTGCCTTTTCAATTGTGTAATTCGTTTTGTTCAGCTCTTTGGAACTGTTGCCTTTATCTGTGCACTCGTCCGTTCACGTGAGCCACTCGGTGTACATGCATCGAAGGTTCCCAGCTGTGCTGGTGCCATCTCGTGCTATGTCCATGGCTGTATTTAATGTTACCTTAGTCCTGGCACTTAAAACTTTCTCTTGCAGTTTCGCTGAGTTTGTGTCAAACACCACCCTGACCATCTCATCTTCCTCTCCATAAGCACAGTCCTTCACCCGTGAATATTTACCCGTGGCAGTTTGCTATTGGATTGCCGCTGACGGATGGCCTTATATGGGCAGGCACTAAATTACAAACGCCAGCGCAGCCTGTCTATGAACTTAATTTAAAGTGTAGGTTTACATCGGCTTTGTTTCAGTAGCAGAACTCATGAATATGGTTGTATATGTCACTCGCTCGCTTCTTATTGTTTCGCTGCCTTCTCAATTATATAATGCATGTTTTCTTCAGCGCTTTTTGAGGTCTTCCTGGTTTTCTATGTACTGCGTGATTACGTGGGAGGCGTGATGATGTCACACGAAACTCCGCCCCCACAGCGTTGAAGCTCATCTCCATTACAGTAAATGGAGAAAAACTGCTTCCAGTTATGACCATTACGCGTAGAATTTCGATATAAAACCTGCCCAACTTTTGTAAGGAAGCTGTAAGGAATGAACCTGCCAAATTTCAGCCTTCCACCCACACGGGAAGTTGGAGAATTAGTGATGAGTCAGTGAGTGAGTGAGTCAGTGAGTGAGTGAGTGAGTGAGGGCTTTGCCTTTTATTAGTATAGATACCACGGTTTATTTGAACAAATAGTATGTTTTTCCTTTGCCTCCACTTGGTATTCGCTGAAATTCTTATATTTTCCCCCGTGCTTTTCCCATTTTTTTTTTAACAGAAGGCTGAGCTTAAGGGCGATTTATATTGATTTGCATATTCAAAGAGGCGTAATTCTGGGTGGAGTTGGGGCGTTACATAATGCGCGTGCACGAGCGTTAGTTTTCACGCTGATCGGGATTTATGTAGCGGAAGAACGCGGAAGTTGAGTACGCACAGATTCCTGCATCTGGATTTTTCTGTGCGTAAGCACATTTCGGCTTTTGTGCTTACGCCATGTTATAGTGCGAGTTCTACGCATGGTGTTATACATGAGGCCCCTGGTGATTAATTTGATTTCAGCCTATTTAATCTGAGCAGTACTTCTCCTTCTACAATTTCCAAATCCTTCGGTACTTCCTTAGTAGTCCTGTTTACCTCTGGGACATTATCCACTTCCTCTGCATTGATCCTTAATCCTTTAATCTAAATTCTCAATACTTATACCTCTTATTTACATTTTGCTCATTTTCATGGATTGTATCACAAGAAAATTAAAGTCTTTTTAGTTTTATTTTATTTTATTTAAGAAACAAAATAAAACCAAAGCAGCAAAATTAATGCAATACTACATTCCCAAATTCAGAGTTTCTCCTGCAACCAATGACGAGGGGTGAGTTTCCCAAAGATGTTCAGAGCTAGTGAGTAATGGACGACTTAAAGAAGTATGTAGGTAAGGAGAAACCAAAACTGTTAGTTGGTTTCATGAAAGGCTTCTTAAGATGGGAATCCTACAAATGAAAATAAAGTAGGTAGCTGCTGCAATGCAACAAAGCTAGCAAGTAAATTGAAAAATATCAATTGAGTACATTTCCAATGCAAAGTGTCATTATTAGTCCTATAATAGGATAAAGTAATAGTGCCAAAAGAAATGCAAATTGAGTCACATTAAAGCAATTATGAAAATCCTGCATAGTAGCACCTAAGTAGATACCTTTTCTGTATTCTGCTAAGTCTGACTCAATGTAACTATTCATTACTATGCTCTCTTTGCAGATGGATAACCACCAGGAAGGAGACAATCCTTGACAATTTATAGTTCAAATATCTTTCACTTTTACTGTTTTTTATTCTTCATTTATTTTTTTCAAATGTACATGGTTATACATAATTACCGAAAACCAGAAGTACTCCTTCACTATATTAATTTTCACATAAACAATATGAATACATCTCCTGCACCTCTTATGAAATCAAATATAAACCAAGCAAAATATTGGTAGGCATTCTGGTGTGTAAGAGATTATTTGGTTGTTGCTAACCTCTATAGCCACCACAACCACCTTGTCCTCCTCCTACTTGTATTTGCCATCCACAATCGGCAGTGAAGCAAACCAATATTGTGCAGCAAGGCATGTAAATTATGGATATGGTTGCAAAGCCCTATCTGAAACCATTCCTAACATAGAATACAACTGCAAATAAGATAAAAAGGTTAAGCACAGACTCAGTATGTATTCTTTAGAATTGTATTAATGAGTGCCTTCCGGGTTTTAAAAAAAAAATTATAGAAATGAATAGATCCTTATTAAGAGAATCTAATTTATTTTTCTCACTGAGTTATAGAAGATGAATTGGTATTCTGCCTTTTAAGCATAAATACAGCAAGTCATCATGTAAGTAGGGGGTATAGAATATTACAATCTATTTTTCCAAGTATACTTTATTCCTTCTGGTATTATTCCAAATATTGCTGTTTATGGAGTTATTTTAAATCAAAGGATATCCAAGTAATATACATATATTTTTTGCTCTCAGAGATTTAAGAGTAGGATATCTCAGAACATGTGCCTAATGACATCACTCATAGGTCTTGTGGTTTCACATCTACATGTTTGAGTAATGCCCCACACTTGTGATCTAAAGAATGCTTTAAGTGCTCACAGACCCCAAAATTGTTCCAGTTCCTAAAATAATTGTATCTAACAGGGAACACTAGTTCCATAAACAGACCAGGGGCCTCATGTATAAAGCCGTGCATAGAACTCGCACTATAACATGACGTAAGCATAAAAGCCGAAATGTGCTTACGCACAGAAAAATCCAGATGCAGGAATCTGTGCGTACTCCAACTTCCACGTTCTTCTGCTACATAAATCCCGATCAGCGTGAAAAGTAACACTTTCGTGCAGCTTTATGTAACGCCCCAACTCCTCCCAGAATTACGCCTCTTTGAATATGCAAATCAATATAAATCGCCCTTAAGCTCAGCCTTCTGTGAAAAGACAATGGGAAAAGCACGGGAGGAAATATAAGAATTTCAGCGAATACCAAGTGGAGGCAAAGGAAAAACATACTATTTGTTCAAATAAACCATGGTATAATCAACAAAAGGAAGTTGATCGAGTGACATAGCGTGTTGGAGAAACTTGAAAGCTCACATTCACAAAATTGCACAGTGCCGGAAATAAAAAAGAAGACACATATCAAAGTCGCTGTGAAAAGGCGAGTTCTAGCCCACTGTCTGAGTGTCATATGAAAGCTTATTAGGGTACAGAGAACAAAAGGCACACAGTGGGGAAAAAGCACGGTGCATGGCCACGTCATGACACAAGCATTTAACTTTTGCCGAAATCTGTCGCTGCGTATTTAGCTGTGTTGTTATTTTCTTTTTCTGTTTTATATTCAATATATATTGGCGTAGCCGCCACTGCAGTCCTTGCTTTTCTTTCCCCAAGTAACAGATCGCCACACAATCAGCTCTGTAATAGAAGTTAAGCCATCTGTAAGCTTAGCGCAGATTCTTCAAAACGTTTAAGGAACATTGAAATATCTTCGTAGTACATGTTTAATTATTCTATCCTTAACGACACTCCCAGTGAAGAATATACAGTAGATTATTTAAATGAAGTTAAAGTTTTATCTGTATAATTTAATAAACATATTTTGCTGCATTTCATCTTAAAAATGATATCATCATCATATGTAAATACGCGCTTAATAAAGTGGTACAGGTTGTGCAATATCATAACTGTAGTGCAAGTTTACAGTGGGGTGATTGTACTTATAAGTACTAACAGTTCTACAAGGAGCACTTGATTGAGTGCGTTTAAAGTTCTTGGGATGAAACTGTTTCTGAATCGCGAGGTCCGTACAGGAAAGGCTTTAAAACATTTTGCAGTGGCTGAGACAGCGTGTCCTTGAAGCTGTATACCGATAATTCTCTTTCCGATCAGCTGCTGCTGTGATTCACACTCAGATACAGTGATATTAATACTCTGAGTGGTGCAGTGAGAGTAATATGAAAAAAGATGATCCGCTGTGGCAACTCCTAACGGGAGGAGCTGAAAGAAGAAGAAGAAGAAGGAGGAGAAGTGAGAGTAACAACGCTAAAGCAGTTATGGTATTTGGAATACTATGGCTGTTCCTTGGACCATTATATTGTTACAAGTTAATTACAATCAGATTTGTTACACTAATAAACAATATGCGGTTAGTTTCAGTGTATTTATAAAGCCGCGTCAGGTAAATAAGGTGTAACCACACAGGAACAGTAGCACTGCTTTGACGCTGGGTGCCGCCAGTCTGCAAAACTGAGCGGAGAACTTGCGTACGACAAGGTATGAGGTACCGTGGAAAAGTGCGTGGCTTTACGCCAAGTGTAGGTTTTATACATCGCGATTTAAATGTGGAAAAGTTCTTACACAACATTTCTGTGCGTACGCACCGTTTATACATGAGGCCCCAGGTTCGATGCTGGGAATCATGTCATGCAAAGGTTGTTCTGCTAACAGTGCTGCCTTAAAGCCATAAATAATGAGACAATATCCATAAGAATAATAAAATGATGCAAGAAGAATATACTTACAAGTAGTGTGTAAGGTATTTTTTCACTATACAATGTAGGTCAGACATTGCAGGAAGAGCTCTATTTTGAATAACAACAGGTTGAATGCACATACATTTTCACCAGGGTAGCTGCTGACTGGAGTTTGTGTTTTCCTGTTCTCTGTTGCCAACTATATGTAGTTGAACAATTAATTAATGGACAGGTATTGTTGGTTTTCATGTATATATTATTCTTACATTTTACCTCAGTGCTCTCTGCCTGCGCTCAGTGAACAGCACTATATACAGTAAGAGTAATGCACCACCCTTATGATCTAAAGAAATCTAAAGAATACATTAAGTGCTCACTCTGGAGAGGGAAATTCTAGTGAAGTGTAAAATGAGTAACATCTAGCATATAAATTGATAAATATTCTATATGTCTTTATTTGTAAGCTAGATAAACCAAATGTAATATTTAATAGTGTTTCAGGAGGCTGGTTTTACTTTATTCATAAAGAACAACAGTGCTTTGATTATACCTAACCAATATTTATAGGATATTAATCAGGAAACTGGGAGAAAACCTTTGATCTCAAAATAAAGAACTTAATGACAGATTCAAGAAAAAAATCACATTAATTGGATGAGTCAAAAATTTACTTTTGTTCATAATTAAAATTCCATATTTGTTGAAAACAAACTGCTCTCTAAAAATATTATATCCCTGTGCTCCCCTGTACCTTTGTGAAGCAGTTTCATTGTTTGATAATCCTCTGCTGCACACTGAGATGGATAACTTTCCATCATTGATGGAATTTGGAATGTATAAAAAAATCAGGCCCCCTGTCTGTGACTGGCTGGAGGATGTATTTTTGCCTCAACATAATGATGATGGTCTTGAATATGCCAGCAAATATAGAGGAAAAGATTTTGTCTCAGAATGGCAAATGATATGTTGTGGCATCACCTGCACAAGAAGTACTTGACTGGACACTGTAAGCACAAAACGTGTAATGCTATGACCAATGAAACAGGGAAAGGTTAAATAGGGGAAATACAAAGTATGTAGGAAACACTTCATCATTACAGTTAAAACAGACATTACCTAGGTTATTTCTGGGTTATGTAATTCGGTTATCCTGCACACCAAGTCTTTCTCTTAACTTGTCATTTATCTTTCTGACTCCTTCAGACTCCAAACATTTATCTGATCATTCTTATCTCTTATTTTTTCTCAAGCTTTGTTTCACGTTATGCTACATTTACTGTATTCCTCTATAGCATATTAATCCTCACATACCTTTTGTACTGCTTTTCCTTCAGTACAGAGAAGCTCCTTTAAAAAGTACAGTGGAAAAACAGAAACCAAAAACCCTGTTCCTAGTTAGGTTGGTGCCCTTGTCTGCTAGGTGCCCCATCGCAGTATGTTATTTTAATCAACTGCAAATTGTATAAAAATGAATACGGAATAATATTCTACATATATTTTTTAAATATTCATTGCATATTTCAACTGTTAATATATAGATTTTATAATTTAGGTATATTTGAAATATTTGTGTTAATAAATTATTCAATTAACAATTTTATTATGCTAAGGTACAATTTTATAGTACTACAGCAGCTTTGAAATGTCACTGAAATATTCTAGCACTTTTATTTTCCCTTTTTAAATTTTAAAATCCACTTTAACGGACATCATGATATACCACACCAATGCAGTTAAAAACAAAGACAGTAAAAATAACAGAAATTTTAAATTACTCTCAGTCCAGGTGCTTGTGCTAGGGCAGACTGTCCAGATCTTTGCATTGGTAGTGTTGCAGTTGATTCATAGCTCCAAAAGACTAGGTTCACATTACTTCCCTGTTCATAGTTGCAAGCTATTCATTTGTGTGCACAACTTTTTCCTTCTGCATTTAAAAGATGCATGCTAGTTTGAATGGGAAGAGTAAGTGTGAGTGTATGCACGTGAATTGCCTTCTTCAATGGACTGGTATGCTACCTAACATTTAATCCTCCTTTCTCCTCATCCAGGGCTGTCTCTCTCTTATGCACTAAAATTGGAATGGGACTAGATGAGAGATTATGCATAGTGACCCTGTTCAGGACTGAGCAAGTTAGAAAAAGACTGACTAACAACATCAAGATTGCATGGAATGTTTTTTTTTTTAGCCACGTGTATAGAAGTAAACATTTATTTTTTTCTTGGTTGTATCCACATAGACAAGATCAAATAGCACATGGACAACAGGTCAACATTTGTAAAATGTCAGATACATAAAAACAGTTCTTTATGATGACATCTAGCTTAAAAGGGCTACACCTTTGCCATGCTTATGAAAACAAACCTCATAACCCTAATACGGGTTATTCAAAAAGCTTTTTTAAATTAGTTTAATTGTGGTAGTTTTCACCTTAAAATTTTAACTTATACCAAGTGATAGGTAAACAGTCCAAGCTTCATCTGTTATACAAGAGCTTCTTTTTTGCCACCAGACAGCTCAGTAAAATAAATGGTGATATGGATGGCAAAAGTGAATTAACACAATGTAATCTAGGGCATTTAAAATCCACATGCAATCATTGAACACCAATGTGATTCACTGATAATAGTAATTGAGTCTTGTGCCATTTCATGCACAAAGGTGTGCAGGATTTTTTTAGTTAGACAACAGTGGTTGCATCACTAGTAGTACTGTCTTATGATGAAGATTCTGATGATTATATTTTATAGCAGGGTAAAACACTCTCTCATTTTTATCAAAGGGTTCACCATTTTGTAAGTGATGTGCTCCCATACTATATGTTACACAACTCAAATCCCCGGACCTAACACTGCACAGTTTGTTCTTGTGGAGCTACATTTAAATGCATTGTCTACATGCTACTCATGCCAAATAGAACCTGAAGAACTGATCTTGGCTACTGTGAAAGCAGCAATATGAAACATGTTGAACTGAGTCTGGGAGTAACTAGACTTCCAATTTTACATGTGTTGTGTGACATGATAGGCAAACATTAAGGGACTATATGGACAGAGATTAAACATGGACAGTTTTCTTAACACTTGCTGTAAATGACATATTTATAAGTTAGGAACAACCATAATTGAACTGATTTTAAATGGTGGTTTATGGTGGAAGTCTCTGAGTTTTTTCTGTGTTTTTGCAAGCAGAGCCAAAGAGATAATTTCTCATAGATTTATGCTGCAAAATAATGAAAACAAGGGCAAAAGATGTGTAATAAATAGAAAAAAGCACTAATAGTAATAGGCAGAAATATATATATATATATATACAGTATATATGAATATATATATATATATATATATATATATATATATATATATATACTGTACATTCATTAGAACATTCATAGTACATTCAATAGAAAGCAGGTTAAATTAGTATAAAGCTTGTTAAATACACAGGTCACAGTGATGCATTGAATATTATTATTATATTTATTGCCTCATGCAACAGTCATGCTAGTGAATTTGGCACCCAGTATAATACTCTGTTGTCATCTTGTTTCTTAGCCCTTTTTCATTAGTTATAGAAGTGCAATATATTGCTACCTGTAGTAAACTGCGTTGTCTATCCCGGTGGCAGTATTTCAAAGAAATCAGTACAGCTAAGTAAATCTTGGCTGACATTTACTGGAACTGTGTTGGAGGTAACCTTCTGTGGGCTCTAATTTTCAGAACGATGAATAACCATCTCAAATCTTCTATCTATTTGTTAAAATAAAAGGATTTCATTGATTTAAGACAACCAGGGGCCAAAGTATCCTGTCATATTGTAAATGCTCACTGAGAAGAAGGGTGAAAGGTTAGTAATGGAGAAGCTTATCGAATATTCATAGGTAGCAATTACAGAATATTTATGCAAGATGGGAGATGACCCAGGAGTATTTGGATTATTTGGTTTATTTTTTGCAAATCATTGATATTCAATGGGGTTTGATAATATTCAGTAATGATAAATAATGTAGTTTGTTTGTGCAAAATAAGTTGAATGTATATAGTAGTATACATGTATATATAGGATATAGTATATATCTTTTTCACCTCTCTTCCACAATTCCCATTACTCTGTACTGTTGATCCCAAGTATTTAAAGTCATTCAACTTCGCCAACTCTAGTCCCTGCATGCTCACCATTCCACTGACTTCCTCTCATTTACACACATATATTCTGTCTTTTCCTACTGACCTTCATTCCTCTCCTCTCTAGAGCACATCTCTGCAGCTCCAGGGTCTCCTCAACCTGCTCCCTATTACCGCATTATACATTATACACTATATTTATATTATACAATATATTTTTGATTAGTAAATCTAAATTTAGGACCAAAAACTTTTCTCTATTTACGTTTGTTTTTGACTTTATTCATGTACTTCTTGATACTATGCTTAAATTACAAAAAGAGGCATCAGTTAACAAGCTACACTCAAGAAGTGTTCTACTATTCCATGCCACTGAATTACACTATAGACAATATATATAATTTAAGAAAGGCACGGTTAAGTTCTCACACTGTTACTGCACCTCTCTTGGCAAATTAAACTCCTCTCCATTCCTTTAGGCACTTGCCTAAACTACAGTGCATTAAAGAGTAAAGAATATCTGACCTGCTGCCCATTATGTAACCTCCATTTTAAGCAATAAACTGTCTAACTTTTTAACATTTGGCAATATGGTGTTGTGGTTAAGACTTAGGATTTCTAACTCTAAGGCTGTGGTTTCTAAACTTTCTATTGACACTGTGACTGTCAACGAGACACTTCATTTGCCTGTGTTCCAACTGGAAAACCAAAATAATTGTAACCAATTGTATCTCATAAGTTGTAAGTTGCTTTGGGTAAAAGTGTCAGACAAATAAGTAAATCTAAAGTGTTTTTAAACATCATACAAAGACTTTGCATAATTAACATGACCATGTTCAGTACATTTTACAGTTTAAGTCTAGGGCAACACTCATGAGGACAGGTCTTCAACACCTTTTGCTGACCCTTTCTCTCTATGTAACCTTTCTGTGCATAAAATCAGATTAGGAACAGTTGCCTGTCCTGTGCCAACTGGGCGATGCCCCTGTCCCAAGCAGCACTTCATAACACTAAAATCTTTGATCAATCTGGATTTTCTTCAATAAAAAACAGAAACAAAATTATTTTCTTACTTTTTATTCTCAACCTGCAGTGGTGTGCCTTGTCAAAAAATTTATCACAACATTTATATTGGGAAAATGAGAATTATAACTCCATAAATGAGCAAAAAGAAAACAAAGTACACCAGGCCCACTTGTCACCATTTTCAGTGTTTTATGTGTGACTATTTAAATATGCCATGTCCTAAACATACATTTTCAGCATCATATGAAATTAACTGTGATTGACATGTGACTCAAATCTTTGTGTTGGGTAGAAGGTTATAGGTTTATGGGGCACTGAGACTCCTTTTGGAACAGATGGGACCTGTTCTGCTGCAATGGGTTACATCTAAAATGGAGGGGGTTAGTTCAGGATTGTTTGACATAGGGTATGTTAGTGGCAGGGAGTTTAGAACAGACCAGGTTTAGAACTGTTCATGAAGGAACAAACAATAGTGTCAAAATAAAAATGCACAGTAATGTAAATTCTAACCCATTTAAATGGTAAAGTAAATGGGTAACAAATTAAAAATAGCTTGCCCTAATGTTAGAAGTATCAAAAATAAAAAATGAGTTTGAATTGTATGTAGAAGAGCATAATTATGATATTATAGCAATACCAGAAACCTGGCTAAATAAAAAAAAGATGTAGATACACATTTTTTTTAAGGATAGGCAAAACAGAAAAGGAGCTGGAGTTGCTGTTTATGTCAAACAGAATTTAAACACAATTCCTCTACATTTGGATGATGAGATCCATCTTAGTGAAGAGGTGGCTTTATCTGGAAAGCATTAGGAAAAGAGGCCTTATTTTAGGAGTGTGCTATAGACTGCCCAAAGCAGATTGTAATTTCAGTACACATCTTTTTTAGTAAGCAAGTTTAAAGGGAGATATTATAGTCATTAGGCTTTAACTACTTGAATATTAACTGCAATAACCTTGCAAATTGAGGAGCACAAGAGCAGGAGTTTTTAGAAATAACCAGTGACTGTTTTTTAACACATTATTTTAAAGCACCAACATGGAGGGAAGCCATTCTAGATTTAGTATTTGGTATTAATCAGGATAGATTTGAGGGTGTAGAAGGCAATTAGAGAAGAATATAGCAGATAGGATAAAAGATGACCCAAGGAGATTCTTTCAGTATTTTAGTAGTAAATGAACAGTCAAGGAGGCGGTGAAGTGCATCAGGAACAGCAAATAACAATTAAAAAATACATAGTGTGAAATTGCATATTTTAAAATTGCATTTTCCTAAGGTGAGGTAGTGGATAACCCCCCAACAATACCAGTGACTACTAAGGAGGCATTGAATGATTTGGAAATTGCAAAGGGAGAAGTACTGCTTAGATTAAATAGGATGAACTAATAAAAATATCATCTGGGCCATATAATATTTACCCTCAAGTTCTTAAGGATGTTAGCAAGTACATACATGAACCCTTGACGCATACTTTTATATTGTCACTGTGCACTGGGGAAATTTCAAAGGACAGAATAGAGGAGTCTAGAAAATCAAAATGTGGAGGTGTGTGTCTGATGATCAGCAACAACTGATGCAACACCAGTAATGTAACTGTCTTATTATGCTACTACTCGCCTGATTTGGAGCTCCTGATGAGTGGTTCCGGGACACTTGACCATTGCTACTGTATAATTCATTTACAGATGGCTATAAGACAAAGCTAACCATGGCACCTTCTTTTGTATGACAAGATACAAACAAAGGGTAAGGCAGGAAGCTGCAGTTACACGTGAAGTCATGAATTGGACAGACCAATGACAGGTCATTCTCTAGGACACACTGAATGTTGCTGACTGGGAAATGCTCAGACACAGCTCTGATAACAAGTTATGTTGCTACAAGTTATATTGGATTTCTCACAAATGAAACCACACCAAAAGTCATCATTGAGACTTACCCAATCCAAAAACCTTGGGTGGACAAAACCATTTATGAGACACTGAACAGTTACACCACGGTATATAACTCACAGCTTGTGTCTGGGAAAATGTACAATGTTTCCTTGTAATCATCCAATCTAAGGAGAGCTGTGAAAGCTGCTAAGTGACAATATGGGGAGAAAGTGAAATGTCAATTTGAACTTTCTGATTCTAGGCACATGTAGCAAGTTCTCCAGACAATAATGGACTATCAAACAATTACTCCCAGCATGGTGAGCTAGTTTCTATGTTCGCTTTGATGTGAATGTTGTAATGATAGCCTGTGGTCTGAGACATTTGCAGTGAACACAGTGAACACAGTGCACAGTGAGGAAACGGTGTTGACTATGTTGAAACATGACTTGAGGAGAGCTTCTAAGAAAGCTAACACCAGGAAGGCAGCAGGTCCAGATGGGATTCTGGGATGTATTTTCAAGATCTGTGCTGATCAAGTTGCACGAATGTTCACAGTAATATTTAATCTTTCCTTAACCTACATTGTACCAACGTATCTATGTATCGTCCTGTCACACTAATCCCTATAGCAATGAAGTTCTTCTAGAGGCTAGTCAAATGCTCTTCTTCATACACATAGCTCTGTATTTAACACAGTAAACCCCTCTAAGCTCATCACCAAGCTCAGGGACCTGAAGATGGGCACTTTATTGTGCAGCTGTATTTTTAACTTCCTGACAGACCTCAGGTGTTTCGAGGTATTATCCCTCACTCTCAACACACGCCCTCCACAGGGCTGTGTCCTGAGTCCACTGCTGTATTCCTCTACACATATGACTGCACAGCTGCACACAACTCTAACATTATTCTCAGGTTTGTTGATGACACAGCTTTGGCAGGCCTGATATCTAATAACAATGAGCAGACTTTCCTAAATGAAGTGGAAAATCTATCACAGTGGTGTCAGGTCAACAGTCTTGTATTGAATGTCAGCATGTGGACTTTGGGAGGAAATGGCAGAGGCACTACCATCCCCTCAGAATTAATAGCACTCAGGAGTGGGTGGACAGTTTCTGATACCATGGTTTCCACATCATTGAGGATCTAACTTGGCCCAAGCACATCAACACCTTGATGAAAAAGGCATAGCATCATCTGTACCACATTGGACAGCTAAGGGATTTAGGGCTGCCCTCTCAGATACTAAAGAACTTCTATACATACACCAATGGTGAGGTCAGCTGAACACATCACAAGGTGTGAACTCACTAACCTCAAGGACATGTTGACAAGTGATGTTGAACTAGGGCAAGAAAAATTGTCCATGACACCAGGCATCCCAACAAAGGCTTGTTTCTGTGCTGCGGTAAAGTTCAGTTCAGAGAAACTGAGGAGGAGCTTTTTCCCAGAGTTCAGCCACATGTTAAATGAGGAAAGTATCTAGAAATACAAAATTCCCTATTGTTACTGTAACTCTCTCACATTAAGTTATCTAAGTTAAGTCATTTATTTGTTTATTTATTACATAGTTTTATAAAATTGTGTATTGTTATTGTTCCTCATATTCATCTCAAGGTACTCTCATTGGAGTTGGAGTACAATATTCCACTGCATATTGCATTGTACATATTTGAATGTGACAAATAAAATGTGATTTATTATTAAACTGCTGTTGAACTCTTTATAACAACATTCATAGATCTCAGTTTTGAGAGAGTGTAACTTCAAGGACAATTTTTGGCCTATTTATTGTTCTGTAGACATCAATGGATGGCATTACTAACGTGTCTTGTTTGCTGTGGTTTCAATCACCGCTTTACCTCACATCTCTTATTTTGCAAAGATTGAGCACTAAGTTATAGCAGAGCATGAAATAAATAAATAAATAGTATTTTTTCTTTATTGCTCGTCTCATTTTTTCACATAGAACCATTAGAGACACTAGAAAACTGGGGTTCCAGTATGCCCATTTTTAATGTCATAAAGCACAATGCAGTTTATAGTTCCTATATAGGATAGCCTGAAGATTAAGAGACCAATCACAAAGATTTTGCCAAAATGCAAATGGCAAGAAGAAAGCATTGCATTTTCAAATACTGTAGATTAATATGTGAAAAGGTTTTTTATTTTCTTTTTTGAAATTAACAAGATTAAAATAAATTTTCCTACTGTTTGGTTTATGAAAACCTAACTTTGTGTCAACAGTTAGATGCATCTTACTTACCATCTAAGGTACCAGATCTTGCTTAATACTTAATATACTTTGATGGTCATGGAGAAATGAGGCCTATTCTGTCTCCATTAGGCTAAAAGTAGGAAACAATCCTAGATGGGGTACCAAACCATTGAAGGCCTATTTATGTGCATGGCCAAATTATAAGGGAAATTAAACAATGAGATTGTTCAAAAAATGATCCTATTCAAAACCACATAAGAAAGCTTTATTAGCACCTCACCCAAGATACATGTTTGTGTATCTTTTAACATATCTGCAGTTAAGTTAAACAGTGTAACAGCTGATAATATGACAATGTATTATTTAATGTTAATAAGAATATAAAATATTTCGTTAAAACAACTAAGTTCCTTCTGTGGCTTATTAAAATAGTATAGTCAACAAAAGCAAAAGATATTTTAAATGATTTTTACCACGTGCATATAAAAATTATAAAGAAAAACAAGCAAAGTTTTTTCTTACTGTTCTCAAACCCACTTAATTTTATTCAGTCAGTGCTTCACAGAAGGCAAGAAATATTCCTAGACACGATGCGAGTCAACCACTGGGCAAATTCACATACTTGATCACATTGAGCTAATTTTCGAATTTTTCAAAACTAATCATAATGTTCGCAGACAGTGGGAGTAGCTTTAAAAGGCAGCAGGAAGACTACAAAACACAATCCTGTAGATTTTTTTTCTAAATGTATTATAGATTAAAATTTTGAAAATAATTAGTACTGCAGTGAAAATGTATATGACATCCCACAATGCTATTATATTTGTAACAAATATAGCAGATTTTTTTTGTTAAAATAACTGAAATCCAAACTTTCTTTCTCATTCATTATTTGTTTCTTAACAATTCATACATTTTTTTCTCTCTACAGGTAGTAGAAACTAACCTTGTTGCATTTGACTGTCATTGGATCATCATAAATGAGGTAACTAACCTGCATTTTTCAATTAAAGTGAAAGTGAGGAGTTTGAATGTATGGTGTTTTCTGAATTAGTATGTGGAAGTTACATGCTCCTCATTCATTATTATCCTAAGAGAAGCTGAATATACAATGTAAAATTTCTTAATCAAATGTTTATTACTGATGTGTCCAATGGAAGTTTGTCACTAAACCAGCAGTCTAAGATTATATCCTACAATTAGAGAAGACAGGTGTAATGGGAATCTTTTTGTGTTAAGATCAGCAGAGAGGTACAAGAGATTGTAATGTTAACTTAATGTACTTGAATTCTCATTCAGATACCATCCCGTATGCTTACTTTGTGGAATTTGCATGTTGTTCTATTTTGTCATAAATTTCCCTCAGTTTCCTCTCATAGTCCAATGATGATGTTAAGTTGATTTTTGGTGTTACATTGACTTAATGAAGCTTTGTGATTGAGTATGCTTTGATAAAGAAAGGTGTTACATTTACACTACAAAAAATGTATGTGTAAAAACAAAAAAAAACTTGGAAGTTTACTTTTATTAAGAAACATCATTTGACAAAGGAATAAGCACACTTGACAAGATTTATGAAAACCACCCTTTAAATCTTAACACTAGCAGTAAATAGAATCAATAATGCATTGTCTCTTGATAAATGATGCATATTTAAGCTACATTAAACAATTATAAAACACAAGTTCTCAATACTCTAATGCTGGCCTATTCAACTTGTGGCTCAGAAGTAACCTCTGAGAGACCCAGCCCATGGTCCCACCAGAAACACAGAGAAAACCGGGAAAAACACATTTTGTGAGCCTTCAGCAAGCCAAGCAACATTCAGCCCATAGTGCAACAAGTTGTGTTTCTAAAAGTGGTGGTAGTAGTCTATGATACAGTGAATTTTTTTTTTTTTTGGTTATGTGACGGTATGCGCTGGTACATCGTACTGGTACCTTGGCTGCAACAGCTGGTCATGGTATCGACTACATATTAAATAATTCTGTAATCGTGTGCAGTTTTATTGTACTGGAATATTTGTATTCCAGTTTCATCAAGTAAGTGCGAATGTGGGTTTTTGCAAATTGATTTATTACTCCAATGATAGCCTCATTATTGTCAATCACTGTCTCCTCATTTCTTTTCAAATGATTGGTTGGCCCTCCACTTACACACTTTGATCTTGCAGATTCATGGCTATTATGAAGATGACAATCAGCCATTGACACTCAAAGCTAATAATGAATTAGAAAGACTGCATTCGATGAAAACATGCGAAAGGTTTTGCATTTTCTTTAAAACACAATCAAATTAAGCACTGATTGCTTTGCGGGACTACATAACTTTTTTTGTAGAATGTATAGCTTATTATTAACCTGCTGTTAATATTCTTCAATTTTGAAAATTCTGTGTTTGTAATTTTAACCTATTATGCAGTACAGTAAGTACACCTACGCATATGATGTAATGGTAACTCCGCTGCCTGGCAATAAAGACATCATGGGTTTGCGCCCCGGGTCCTCCCTGCATACAAGGCTGAATTTGGCCACTTATTTGAATAGTAAGTAAAGTGATACCTAAATGTAAAGAATTATTATTATACTTGACAATTTGTCAGTTTCATATTTTAAATGTTATGTTACCAAATAAACAAAACATTTAGCACTAGGACTGTCTGCCTCTATATACCTTTACAGTACCTCAAACTTGATTCAAACGCAACAAATTCATACCACAAACTTTTTGTTTACAAAAAAGGCACTGCTAATCACACACGTGGTAATTTAAAATTAACCTATGTTCTCTCACTGTGCAGTAAACATTGTATTCATGTGATTCATTTACTGTTATCACTTGTTATGGGTTTGTGCAGTGATAGCTTTGATAGTCAGTCAGTCATTGTCCAACCCACTGAATCCAAACACAGGGTAACGGGGGTCTGCTGGAGCCAATCCCAGCCAACACAGGAACCAATCCTGGGCAGGGTGCCAACCCCCCACAGGACACACACAAACACATCAAGCCCAATTTAAAATCGCCAATCCACCTAAACTGCATGTCTTTGGACTGTGGGAGGAAACCCACGCAGACACAGGGAGAACATGCAAACTCCACACAGGGAGGACGCGAACCTGGATCTCCTAACTGCGAGGCAGCAGCGCTACCACTGCGCCACTATGCTGCCCTAGCTTTGATAGATCTTTTTTTATTCTGTTAAATGCACTTTGTGATGTGCTTGGGGCATATATGACCAAAATACTAATTTTATTTCAAGAGGTAAATAAATATTATTGCTAATACTATGCACTTTTTTCTGATTTTATGCACCTTGAGATGTGCCTGGGTCAGATGTGAGCAAAATGTTTATTTTATTTTTATTATTTTATTTTATTTCAAAAGGGAAATGAGTGTTATTCCTAATACTGTGCCCGATTTTGTCTTTATGCACTTTTAGATGTGCCTAGGTCAGATATGACCAAAATGTTTTGTTTTTTTTTATTTCAAAAGAAAAAAAAATATTGCTACTACCTCAGATTATGTTCAGTTACTGCTGCAAATAAAGAATTGCAATAGTCAGTTCCACTACACTATATATGAATATTTTGTTTTTGATTCTGGAATGGTTAATATACATCGCTATGAATTTGCCTCTCCCTAATTTCAAGTCAAGTCAAGTTTATACAGTAGTTTGTTTACAATGAAATTTTTACTTGGTTGTCTCCTCAGAACAGTTGACAATACAATAGTTACAAAAAATAACTACAGTCCCTGACAAAAGTCTTGTCGCTTGTGTACAAATTGACCTGAAGTGCTGCTAAAATATATTTCTAATCAAGATTTTGTTACAAGAAAAGGGTCATTTTAATCCCATCAGCTTTTGTAATAATGTTTCAATGCAAAATGAAACTGACAAAAAGTATTCTAATATTCACAGCTTTGTAAAGCCCATTGAGTCAATTTTTGGCAAGACATAAGTGTTGTCGCCTTGTCATATGAGCTTCACCTGTGACTAATAATGGAAAAATTAGGTTTCAGGTGTGTATAAAAAGAACCCCAGAACACTAGACCTTCACATCAACTGCAACTAGACCTCTGCAAACATGCCTAAGATTCACCCTGAGACTAAAGTGTTGATTATCAAGAGGCTGAAGACCAAATCCACTGCTGATGTGGCAAACACCTTCAATGTGTCTCAGCGTCAAGTTCAGAGGATGAAAAAAAGATTTGAAGAGACTGGAGATGTTTTTGACAAGCCTAGGTCAGGAAGACCCCGCAAGACAACTGCTCGAGAGGACCGTTTGTTGGCTTGAAAATCCAAGGCCAGCCCATTTTCCACTGCAGCAGAGCTCCACGAGACCTGGTCACCTGAAGTCCCTGTGTCAACCAGAGCAGTTTGTCGGATTCTGTCTCGAAATGGCCTCCATAGTCGAATCAGTGCCCATAAGCCAGCACTAAACAAAAGACAATTGAAAAACCGTGTGGCATTTGCCAAGGCCCACAGCCTGCTAAAAGGATGGACGCTGGAAAAGTGGCAGAAGGTGGATTTTTCAGATGAATCTTCTGTTGAATTACACCACAGTCACCACAAATATTGCAGGAGATCTACTGGAACACGCATGGAGCCGAGATTTACCCAGAAAACAGTGAAGTTTGGTGAAGGTAAAATCATGGTCTGGGGTTACATCCAGTATGGGGGTATGCGAGGGATCTGCAGGGTGGAAGGCAACATCAATAGTCTAAAATACCAAGAAATCTTAGCTACCTCTTATATTCCCAACCATAAAAAAGGCCAAATTCTGCAGCAGGATGGTGCTCCATCGCATACTTCCATCTCCACATCAAAGTTCCTTAAAGCGAAAAAGATCAAGATGCTCCAGGATTGGCCAGCCCAGTCACCAGACATGAACATCATTGAGCATATGTGGGGTAGGATGAAAGAGGAAGCATGGAAGACGAAACCAAAAAATATTGATGAACTCTGGGAGGCATGCAAGACTGTTTTCTTTGCTATTCCTAGTGACTTCATCAATAAATTGTATGAATCCTTGCCAAACCGCATGGATACTGTCCTTCAAGCTCATGGAAGTCATACAAGATATTAAATTTAGTTCTCACAGCACCACTACTTAATTTGCTGACATATTTTTGGATTTGCAGTAAAGTTGTTCATTTTCTGTATAGGTGACAAAACTTTGTCTTGCCCAAATTTGACCTTTCTGTCTTGATTAAATGATAAATCGTTTTTCAGTGAAACTAATTTATTTCAGTGCATTAAACATCATTTGGGAGGGCTTTAGCTTTTCATATGAACTATTTCTAACACCAGTTGATTAATTAAAAGTTAGGTTAATAGCAGGAGTTTCTACAAAATAGAGAAGCGACAAAACTTTTGTCAGGGACTGTAATAAAAAGTATACAAAGCATGCAACGCATATAGGTTACAGTATTAGTACAATTATATACAATATATGCAATATGTATTTGAAAGTATTACATATACGTATTGTTTGTTTTGTCACATTATTTGTTCTTATGATTGAGTGTTTAGCATCTGTATTCTTCAGGGGATGTATGCTCCCTGAGAATGTATTTTTTTAAGATTGTAGTAATACTAGAGACAATATATCCCTCCCCTAACCACAATGAGATATTCATACTAGAAAATGATGGTACAAAAGAAATTATACTTTTAACTTGCTTTTAAATGCTGGATTTACTCCTAATATTAAAAGACAGTACAGTTGTGTTACAATGTTTCAGTTTGGTCTTCGATGATTGCATGTCCATTTTGATAGGAGTGGAAGGCGTTATACAATGCCACAGTCAGAAAACGGGTGTTGTTCAGCTGTCCGTAAGAATAGTTTGCAGACCAAGGTTGTGTATATTCATCAGTTTATCTCAATTTACAGGTCACACAGTGATAAAATTGAAAGTTAGGTAGTACCATACCATTTTCTTCTTTAGGTCTTTCTAGAGTTGCCTTTTGAATATGTGAATTCCAGATAAATGTGGTTATAATTGAGACTAATACATATAAGAATGCCCTGAAACAGAAATACCTATAACCTCTTATAAGCTAAAATCATGCACATTGTATGTCTGATATCCAGTATGATTTACCATCCTTGTGCCCCCTGTGGAATGTAGCAACCTTACGACCTGTGGGAGGAAACTATCCCTGAATCTTGTGGTGATTTCTTCTGTTATTGCAAATTTATCATGCTAAATATTTTCAGGTCTTCAACCAAAATCCTAACATAGATAAAGGACACCAGAATAAACAAATATATAAGTTCAAAAACCGTGCTACCTGATAGACAAATTTACCCAGGTATAAAAAAAAAGAATAATTTTTCGTTAGTTAAAGTCAATCAGAGTAAAGGAATACAAAGTCAGCTAACTGAACATAGTCACAACTTTTTTTAGCATGCGTTACAGGCCTGAAATGCAGGAATGGATTTATGGACAAATGATATGAAGTTGACCAGACAAAACATGGGTTCATACTGTCTGAAATGAAATGAAAGTCATTGCATTTTTTACATTCATTTTCCATACAGTCCCAACATTTTCTGATCTGGGGTTGTGAATTAAAGAACACTTTCTAAACTATTTATGTCATTTTAATTGCTCCCACATTTTATTGGAGGATGCTGATAAAGGCTTTTTTGGACTCGCTAACAATTGTAATTATCATTCGTAGTCTTTTATAAGAAAGAGACCATCATTAACCTATTAATGATAACAGAGCATAGTTGAAAATGAACACTTCAGATATTTGGGGTCTATTACTGAAACAGAGATGTGTTGTAATGAAACAGAATAAGCAAAATGTCTAAGAAATATGTGTTCTTCTTATGGATATTGAATTATATTAAATTAGACATAGCAAAGAAAACATTGTAAAGCAAAGTAGGAATTGGTCATTGTGCTAGGCTTTTGTGGAACACTAGGCCTGTTAAGTAAGTAGATTTAACAGGGATGCAAACATCCAGCTGCACAAGTTCCCCACTTACATTCCAAACTAAGTGACTGAACTCCAGCTTGTATCAGGATAGTCCTGGACTTCATCTGATAACAAGGGTGTAAATCAGATTTGCACTGACATCCTTCCAGAGGACCCTCTGCAGATCTCCTGGGCCAGTTGGTACAAGATGGAATCAAGCAAGTCATATATATATATATATATATATATATATATATATATATATATATATATATATATATATATATATTGTAAGAGCCATTTTCCTAGTTCTATAAAATGTATGAATATTTACTAGATGATAATGCATAAAATATGTGAGGTTCCTAAAACCCCCGTGAATAGAATTGAGTTGGTATTTTCCTGTCATTTCTTAACAGTTTTTGAGTAAACAATGTTCTTTAGTAAGTGTTTAGCCTTGCCTTGTGTAAGGTATAGAGGCATACGGTTTTTTAACCGTGTCCTTGAACGAATTCCTTTTTGTGCTCGTGTTCGTGCATATGCACGTCACTGAGCCTGGCGCATATCTAAGTGCCAACGGCCTAAGGGTCTTTTGAGTGTGAAGTGACTCGTAAATTAAAAGATTTAAGTTTTGAACCGTATGTTTAAAGCATACAGAAGAAGAAATAAATAACCTTTAAGTACAGAAGTAACCAAAGCTTCATAAGAAAAACTAAGTTTATAGAAGATACATTTTTCCCCTTTTTTGCCTTTATTCTTTGTGTGTAACTATTTTTCTTTTTATTCTTGTATGGATTATTTGCCTTTAACTTTCACTAAATATTTTTAAAAATGAACTTTTGGACTGAGAGATTTCTTTGACACGCGTCTTACCTGTGCCTGACTTCGCCTTATGCAAAGGCGGCTACATATATATATATAAATATATATATATATACAGTAATCCCTCCTCGATTGCGGGGTTTGCGTTCCAGAACCCCCCGCGAAAGGTACAAATCCGCGAAGTAGAAACCATATGTTTGTATGGTTATTTTTATATATTTTAAGCCCTTATAAACTCTCCCACACTATTTATAAATATTCCCCGCACAGTTATACAGCATAAACCCTTTGTATTCTCTTAGATATTAGGTAAGATTCACTGAAATTATGTATGTAAACACACTGTTTATATACAGTAAAACATTTACCTTTTCGGCAATCGTTAACATCTTCCGTTGGCGCTTGGGCACGGCCCCTGAAGCAGTAGCAGGAGCAGATTGTTTTGGAGCCATAATGAAGGGCTTGACTATGCACAAAGATAAACACAAAAGAGCACAAAAGTTAACTCTTTACACAGCGAAACACGTTGATGCTGAATGAGCGAGACAAGACTTCCTGGTTAACGCCGCAGAATCGAATTCGATGCTGAGCCATTCAGCACACAGGAACCTAACTGCGTGCTCTGATTGGTTAGCCTCTCAGCCATCCGCCAATAGCGTCCCTTGTATGAAATCAACTGGGCATACCAACTGAGGACGAATATACAGGAAGTAAAAAGACCCATTGTCCTCAAAACCCGCAAAGCAGCGAAAAATATGCGTTATATATTTAGATATGCTTACATATAAAATCCGTGATAGTGTGAAGCCGCGAAAGTCGAAGCGCGATATAGCGAGAGATTACTGTATTTATATATATATATAATAAGTAAATAAACCAAAAGTAAGGAAAAAATGTCCAAAGGTGGTGCTCACCTAATATTACAAAGTAGACTATTCCAAAAGTCTAGAACTTGGCACAACCAATAACTTCTACTCAGAGGACATCTGTGATTGTGAAGGAGAGTAAGATAGAAGGGAGCTAAATCATTCAGGTATTATAAAACAAGCAGTAAAATTTTGAAATCAATCCTATGGTGAAAAGGAAGTCACTGAAAAGAAACTAAGACTTCTTCTACTTTCACCTGCTCCTGTTAGGTGGATTTTCTTCTTCCATATCTTTCTGTCCTCTGCATCTTGCTCTGTTACACCTATCGCCTGCATGTCATCTCTCGCCAAATCCATAAACCTTCTCTTAGGCCTTCCTCTTTTCTTCTTGCTTGGCAGCTCTATCTTTAAGATCCTTTTCCCTATATACCCAGCATCTCTCCTCTGCACATGTCCAAACCAACGCAATCTTGCCTCTCTGACTTTGTCTCCCAACCATCCAACTTTAGCTGACCCTCTAATATGCTCATTTCTAATCCTATCTATCCTTGTCACACCCGGTGCAAATCTTAGCATCTTTAACTCTGCTACCTCCAGCTCTGTCTCTTGCATTCTGGTCAGTGCCACTGTCTCCAACCCATATAACATAGGTGGTCTCACTACCATCCTGTAGACCTTCCCTTTCACTCTTGCTGATACCTGTCTGTCACAAATTACCCCTGACACTCTTCTCCACCCATTTCACCCTGCCTGCACTCTCTTTTTTACCTCTCTTCCACAATCCCCATTACTCTGTACTGTTGATCCCAAGTATTTAATGTCATTCACCTTCGCCAACTCTAGTTCCTGCATGCTCACCATTCCACTGACTTCCTCTCACTTACCCGCATGTATTCTGTCTTGTTCCTGCTGACCTTCATTCCTCTCCTCTCTAGAGCATATCTACACCTCTCCAGGGTCTCCTCAACCTACTTCCTAATATCGCTACAGATCGCAATGTCATCAGCATCATGTAGTTACTACAGTCCTGCACATCCCCCTTATTCTTAAATATCGGCACCACTACACTTCTTCTCCACTCTTCAGGCATCCTCTCACTTTCCAAGATTCAATTAAACAATCTAATTTAAAACTCCACTGCCACCTCTCCTAAACACCTCCATGCTTCCATGGGTAAGTTGTCTGGACCAATGACCTTTCCATTTTTCATCCTCTTCATAGCTGTCCTTACTTCCTCCTTGCTAATCCATTGCACTTCCTGATTCACTATCTCCACATCATCCAACCTCTTCTCTTTCTTGTTCTCTTCATTCATCAGCCACTCAAAGTACTCTTTTTGCTCAACAAACTCTCCTCGCTTGTGAGTATGTTTCCGTCTTTATCCTTAACCCTAACCTGCTGCACATCTTTCCCAGCTCGGTCCCTCTGTTTAGCCAATCGGTACAGGTCCTTTTCTCCCTCCTTAGTGTCCAACCTCTCATACAACTCATCATACACCTTTTTTTTAGCCTTCGCAACCTCTCTCTTCACCTTGCGCCTTATTTCCTTGTACTCTTGTCTACTTTCTGCATCTCTCTGAGTATCCCACTTCTTTGCCATCCTCTTCCTCTGTATACTCTCCTGTATTTCCTCATTCCACCACCAAGTTTCCTTATCCTCCTTCCTCTTTCCAGATGTCACGCCAAGCACCCTACTTGCTGTCACCCTTACTACTCTCCTGTATTTTCCCAACTGTCTGGTAACTCTTCACTGCCACCCAGTGCCTGTCTCACCTTCTCCCTAAACTCAACCTTGCAGTCTTCCTTTTTCAACTTGCAACATTTGATCCTTGGCTCTGCCCTCACTCTTGTCCTCTCCTTGATCACCACTTTGCAGTCTTCGATCTCCTTCAGATTGACTATTCTGCATAGGATGTAATCTACATGTGTGCATCTTCCTTCACTCTTGCATGTAGCCCTATGTTCCTCCCTCTTTTTAAAATATGTATTCACCACAGCCATTTCCATCCTTTTGTCAAAATCCACAATAATCTGGCCTTCTTCATTCCTTTCCTTGACACCATACCTACCCATCACCTGCTCATTATTGAAATCCGCTCCAATCACCATTTTCTGTCCCTTGGGTACACTGTTCATCACTTCATCCAACTCACTCTAAAAATCTTCTTTCTCATCCATCTCACACCCAACTTATGGGGCATATGCACTATCAACATTCATCATCACACCTACAATATCCAGCTTCAAGTGTCTGACACTTTATTCATCTCCAAAACACTCTTGACATACTGTTCCTTCAGAATAACCCCTACCCTATTTCTCCGCCCATCCACACCATGATAGAACAATTTGAATCCACCTCCGATCTACCTGGTCTTACTCCTCATCCATTTAGTCTTTTGCATGCACAATATATCAACCTTCCTTCTCTCTATCATATCTGCTAACTCTCTCCCCTTACCAGTCATACTGCCAACATTCAAAGTTCCTACCCTCAGTTCCACTCTCTTTACCTTCCTCCTCTCCTCCTGCCTCAGGACACATCTACCCCTCTTCTTCTCCTTCTTCGGCCAACAGTAGCCCAATTTCTGCCACCACCCTGTTGGCTAACCGTACTGGTGGCAGTCGTTGTTAACCCGGGGCTCAACCAAACCGGTATGAAAATTTGTATTGTTAACTGCATATTGATTTGGCAAAATGTTACACCAGATGCCCTTCCTGATGTAACCCTCTCCATTTATCTGGGTTTGGGACCGGCATGAAGAAACACACTGGTTTGTGCATCCCCTGTGGCTAGGTTGAAGAGAAGTGAAGACTGGTATGATATTATTTTGTTTTGGTGTGCCTGTTAGAAGCCTGGCACAACAGCATTGTAGACTAGCTGAAGACTAACAAGGCATGACTGATTAACTCCAATGTATAATGAGGTACAGTAGTCAAGCCATGAGGAGACAAACACATAAAGTAGTGTTTCAAAATCATGCACAGAGAGAAAGGGCTTGACTTTAAGCACTAACCTGAACTGGTAGAAACAGGCTTTAATAATGGAGTTAATTTGTTTTTTTTTTAATTTGAGGGTAAACATCTCACCAACATTTCTTCAGAAGGGTTTATAGTAGGTTATCAAAGGACCAAGATTAATTTCTGTATCACAAGTAATATCAGAAAGTCCAAAGCACACAATCTCTGTTTTTTTTATTTAGACTACAGTATTTAGAAAATTAAGTGACATCCATGTTTTAAGATCTTCCAGACATTCCAATAAAAGTTTAAGAGAATTTGTTTTGATCTGTTTCAGTGGAAAATATATCTGTGTACCATCTGTGTAGCACTGGAAAGAAATATTGTGATTTTTAAAATTGGATCCTAAGGGCAACATGTACAGTGAAAAAATAATAGGCCCCAGAATAGGTGCTTGAGTGGCCAAACAGCTGATAGACACGGAGGATGAGGAGAAATCACCACAGCTGACTGAAAAGCTTCTGTCTGTGAGATTTGACCTGAACCATTCCAAAGCAACTCCTTGTATACCTAAATACTGCTCAAGACAGGCGATAAGGATGTCATGGTCAATTGTATCAAATGCTGCAGTTAGATCTAAGACAGCAGTATCCCCAGAGTCACTTATTAAAAAGAGATGCCATAGTTTAGAACACTTAAAAGTGCAGAATCTATCCTGTTGCATATCTTAAAACCAGACTGAAATACTTCAAAAACACTATTTTCATTTATAAAAATTTGAAGCTGTATAAAGACAACCTTCTCTAGAATTTTAGAAGGAAAGGGCAATTTGGAGATGGGCCTGAAATTTGACAAGTCTGTAAAGTCCACATTTTTTTTTTTAATTAAATGCTGAACCACAGTATGTTTAAAAATGACTGGGACTGAACCTGTCTCAAGACATCTATTTATAATGTCTAAAATCCTAAGCCCAAACACTTTAAGAAGACAAGTGGGAACAATATCTAGTGAACATGTTGTGAGTTAAAGGTGCCTAATTACTTCTGCCATAAAAGGGAAAGATACAGACTTAACCTGATAAAAAACATTTGTGCACATAGCAGGGACAGACAGGTCATGAACAGAGGGTGTAATGTAGAATCTAATTTTAGCAATTTTTTGTTGAACAAAATAAAGAATCCTCTCAGAGTGTTGGTTTCATGTCAGGCCATGTTTTTTTTTTCAATCTTGCCTGTACTCTGCATTGTGATGCCTGATACTGAAAATGCAGTACAAATGTTCAAATGGCATAACATTTTCAAATAGTGATGTTTTCATGTATGATAGTGTGTGTGTGTTTGCGCAACACAGGGAGAAAGATTCAGTCTCATTGAAATGGTTACTGGAATATAAAATGAACACTTTTGCAAAGGTATATTTAAATGAGAGTGCTTTTATTCAAGAGTAAAACTGAATAACAAAAAAATTCAAGTGACAAGATACCAAGAACTGCAGTGGGCTGGCACCCTGCCTGGGATTTGTTTCCTTCTTGTGCCCTGTGTTGGCTGGCATTGGCTCCAGTAGTCCCCTGTGACCCTGCAGTTAGGATATAGTGGGTTGGATAATGGATGGATGGAGTTACCAAGAAGACATGATCACCTGCATTTCTGTGTCTGCATATATCCCTTCAACGATATCTTTTACAGGTAGCAAAACTTTACACCGGCTGTTACAGACTGAAATCAAAGGCTTCTTCTTTTTATGCGCATACACCATCAGCATGGCACTGCCAGATCTAAACAACATGGCAAATTATTCACATACCGAAGTTACTTTTAGCTGCAGGTGGAAGTCCCATTTTATTTATGATGCCAAGCAGAGTTATGTTGAGGTGCAGCAGTCTATTAGCCAGTGAAAGCGCTGTGAAGAACATGTCTGTTGTTATGGTTTTGCCTTTGTCCAGAAATGGTTCCATAAGCTTTATGACCACAGACTTTGAAAGTCTTTGCCCTGGGTTGCAACTCAAAAGACAGTTCTCAACAAAATATTGCCAGATGTCCGGGATCACAGAAAATCTGTCGTTTTTCACACATTCTGCATGGATGTCTTTGTTGTCATAGCACAAATGCTGCATGATAATTTGATAGAGGTCATGGGACATCGTATCTGTGATTGCTGGTACAACAAATAGTTCTGAGCAGGCATCAATCACAGCAGCAACTGTGGTCATCAATTGATAAGAGAGATAAATGCCATCAACTCAGAGAGGGAGAGGCAAGTTCGTGAACATCTCTGACAGAATAAAACTGAATAATAGCAGCTCACTAATCAAAATGCAGAGTGCCCTGCCTTGAACCTGGAACCTTTGGGTTATAAGGCAGCAGTTCTTACCTCTGCGCTATTCCAGAATCCATATCAACTTCCAGTTAATTGACATTTGAGCTTGGGTTTTTAACTTATTGACAGCAACATGTAAATTGAATGATTTTTTTTTCTTTGGTTATAGTCTTAAATAAAAGTGCACATTTTTATTTGATATTTGGACTAAAGTCTTTACACATTATACACTTTACGTCATTATTAGTATAACATGGAAAACGTTTCTGCTTTAGGTATGTGTTCAGCATTTCTTGTCTTGCATTTATTTCCTTTCATCCTACATTTACCCAGATCTTTGTAGACACGGAACACACATGAAATGTATGTATTCCAAATAACGATATATTATTTACCCTATACAACTCCAGGCACCTCACTGCCAGATAAAGAGACTTGAGCTCTGAGAATTTTGCGACGGACTTGGCTCCGTCAGTGAGGGGATGGGATAGCAGGCTGCTTGCTGCTTGCACTTATCGACACATTTGCAAAACAAAAGATGCCGATGGAGAAGTGCAAAGGAATTTAAGGTCACCCGGGATTGCAAGTGTTTTCATAGGCTTCAGGGATTCTAGTGTTAAAAGAATCAATGAGGTTTAAAAAGTTTTGTAATTCTAAGATGGAGTGACTGTCAGTTTTGAATTACCAACAGTAAAAACAGCTTTTAAATATTGTCGCTAATCCACCCCTCTGACCAGAAGACCTTGGGGAACTAAAAATCTTATAGTTTGGGGGTATTAATTCTGTGAAAGGGGTTAACTCACTAACAGCCATTTATCAGTCACAAATAAAATGTCCAGTCCTTGTGAAGTAGAGAAATGTTTTAAAATAAACATTTTGTTAGCTAGGGATCTATCATTTACTAGAGTCATCTTCAGTTAAATCAGTTGAATGGATTGATGAGGTGCACAGCCCAGCAGACAAAGGTTTCCAAGATCCATTCCACTCCTGTATAAGTGTGGCAATTGCCAACAGACAAGCTGAACATGTCAGCTTGAAGCAACAGGCCAGATCCACTTATACATAGGTTTCATAGAGCACCAAGAGTTGAAACAACTGTAAGTCGAAACATAGCAAGGATCAATCACGATAGAAGACACCAGGTAGTTTTAAGTCTCAC
This sequence comes from Polypterus senegalus, assembly GCF_016835505.1. Taxonomy (NCBI): domain Eukaryota; kingdom Metazoa; phylum Chordata; class Cladistia; order Polypteriformes; family Polypteridae; genus Polypterus; species Polypterus senegalus. The sequence goes on along the minus strand of NC_053157.1, from coordinate 103,418,337 downwards.
ATGTATATCCTCGTGCTTTCTTTGTCTTCTGTGACGATTCCTTTGGGGTCAAAAGGCAGGGCTTACTGTGCAAGAACAAAGAGCTATAATTCAAGGGATGACAACCAGGATTAACACAACAGCTGACCTATTAGAAGACACTGATTTTATAATTGGAGGTGACTTTAATCAGGAGAAGTTATACATTCCATTCAAACACTCTGCATCATCATGCTATCTCGAATATTCACTGTACACCCATTAAACTTCCTGGAGATTCTCTTTGGGATTCGCTCACTGAGGGGGGAGTATGCAAAACAACCTTTGGATACCTGGTCTCTGAAACTGTAAAATTTATGAGCCACTCTTCCTTCAACAGTCAAATCTAACACAATCTTCTCTTTGTGAACCTGAGAGCTGAGATCCAGTTTGCCAAGCTAAACAGTAAGCCAATCTGAAGGCTGACAGGCAGCATCACTTCAAGAAGTGAACTTCAGCAGCTAAACCTTTGTACCAGGAAGAGTAATGCACTTCTCTAAGTTACACACAGCACAGCAAAGAGCCTAACAGCAGAAAGCAAAATGAGAATGCTGCATCACAGAATACCACAAAGAAAGGATTGTGCAGCAAGGAGAAAGAGTGCAGTTCAACACAAGAATTCAACAACAAATCAATAACTCATCGAACATCATCTGTAAAGACTTGGTATTGTAGAACTATTTTTCTGTATCTATGTGTATGTGTGTTTATATATATATATATATATATATATGCACATATACATTGCCGCTCCCACGTATAAAAAAAGGCAGTGTGCTTCATGGTTACTCTCTCAGGTGGGCATTAGCATATCATAATCTCTTGGACCAATAACATGAGTTTTCCAGATTCGACTTATACAACTGACATTATAAAATACCAGAGATTATACGATAAAATCAAGTCCCAACTTATCTGCAGGAGAACTTATCTGTGAGTTTATGCGGTAATTAAAAAAAAAAGCTATAAAAAGTGTCAATTTTCTACACTGATCTTAGTATTTAGAGTGAAGTTTTTAAAATCAGCTGAATTGAACTCAACAATTAAGGAGTTTAACTATATTTCAGAATTACTGTATCCATCTGAGATATAGCACAGATTGTTAGCACAATTCATAATAAACAGTAGGTGTCAGTCTACCCTTCAAAAGATGTCATCACTACTATCACTAATGCAAGACACTGGCCCTTTCCAGGGATACATCTGATTTGCAAGAGTTGTACCCATGCTTCTTACTGATGTTAAAATTCTTCTGTCACTAGCTGGGATTCTTGATTCATATCTGGGCTTTTCAATTCATATACTGTAGACTTATATCCACACTGCATAAAACAGTTATCTCTGATATGCCCATTTAGTACTGTTTGACTGTTTTCTATATTACTTTGTCCCAAGGAGGCATAAGATTAATTATCTGTTTTGTACTGACACCAATAGCTATTTGTTAATACAAATAGAGAGATAGTTTAAACTAAGTTGAGACACTCTGGTCTTGAATGACCCAATTCAGAAAACACTGTTAAATACCATCCACTAAGCTTTCTCCCATTTTTATTTATTAAAAAATTTCTCTTACATTTCACTCCCTTAATGTTAAAACCTATAGTGTACCCTGTAATAATAACATCAACTACAGGTTGTGTATCCCTAAACTGAAATTCCAAAATCCTCCGAAATCCTAAGCTTTTTGAGTGCAGTCCATGACTACACCTATGTTGCCTCTAATTCTTTTTTTTTTTTAACTGCTAAGCGAATGTGACCAACATATGTGCTTTTTCCAAATGTATTTATTCATTCTAAATGGGGAAGCTCAGTGGTTCTCCCGTTAAGCATCCAGTACTGTCATTCGATCATCTGTCAGGGACAGGGGGAACCCAGTGAAGCACCACAATTGCTGACAGATGCTTCGTAGCAGTTTCAATATGCTGCATGACAGAGTTTGGGAGGTGCGAAATGATAACACCTGTGCACCAGTTCAAAAGTGCTGTGCAGCACCTGTGAAAAACAACACAGGATGCTACAAGTGGAATATTGAGAAGTGTCCAGGTAGGGCTGGGCAGTTTTTTCAGTTAGCATTAATTTGAATTAAATTATTTTTTTAAATGACATTTAAATGTGAATGTTCTTTCTTTCTTTATTTATTTTTTACTAAATGGTACAATGAAACAGTCAAGCAAACACCTTAGTTTCATCGGCCGGTCAGTGATGTACAGTCAAATATTGTAATGACTTCGCCAAAAGTCATCATAAAACAGAGTGTCTCAAGTTCTTAGTCCTGTCAAGAGGCATAAAAGTAGGTGTACTCAGAGCACTGTGGAAGGGGGTCCTGTGCAGTGGAGCTGCATCAGCTCATTGTTGACCAAGGTACAGAGGGGCAGAAATTAGGAATGAAACCGGGGAACCAAGGCAAAATGGCAGCCTTTTGTATAGTGATAATGCCACAAGAAAGGCTGTGTTCGGACTGCGAAAACTTCAAAACAGGAGGTTGAAAAAAGGATAGAGTAACGTCCTAACTGACGACATTTTCCATGGCCATAACAATGGAAAGATTTGAAATAGTCACTGATAGCATAATTGTTTCTTTGAGTGTTTCCATTGGTAGAAATAACCTGTTTGCTTTCTGAACTGCAAACTGTTAGTGTAGTTTTGTTTCTTGCTTCTGGGAAGGGGCATTCTAATATTAAGGTGAGAAACATGATAAGTGTCACTTCTCTCATGAATGTGCTTATTCTAAAAAAAAGGATGTAATGTTATGTCAAATGTCTATTCTTACTTAAAGTGCACTTGTTTTTTTATATTTGTACCTTTTGTGAAAGTGTTTCTTTGATATTTGGACTTCAGGCTTCACACATTATAAACTTCATGTTTACATTCTGTCAATTATTACTAAAACATGAAAAACATTTCTTTTTTAATGATGTATTTACATAAATATTTGTAGACACTGAACACACATGAAATGCATGTGTTCCAAATAACGATATAGTATTTATAAAAGGTGTGATTTTGCTTGACTTCTCACTCTATACAACTCCAAGCAACTGACACGCAGTAAACAGACTTGAGCTGAGAAAACTGTGTGCCAGTGGGGGATGTGATAGCTTACTGCTTGCTGCTTATCAACACATTTAAAGGACAAAAGACACTAATGGCAAGGTGAGAAGCGATTTAAAGTGGGACGGATCTATGAGTTTTTTCGTAGGCTCTGGTAATTCTACTGTTAATCCCTCTTATTATCAGTGTACTTCTTCATCCTGTATTGATTTGTGACAATGCTTTTGCTTATAGTTGCATTGTCTTGTCCATCAAATGTTGTCAAATGCAACACATTTCATTTGGTACAAAATCATATGCCCATGAAGCAGTTTACACAGAGAAATACCAATATGTGCTTGCTGCAAGGTTCTGAAAACATACTGGAACTTTGTAATAAATGATCTTCATGGCCTGTAGTTTAAACAAAAGGTTTCATTGGTTCCTTGAGAATTCAATTAAATCTTTTGATTTTCTCATTAACTTGAGGATAAAAAATGGCTGATCTAATGTGCTGAATGTCTCCCTCTTGTAGAAATGTAAGAAGCACAATAGAAGTGACCTGAAGACCTTTATTGGAAACAAGTTTTTGGAGCTTCTATAAATACTTATAGCTGTTTTACCTAGAAAGGAACTACATCTAAAAAGTAACCTGTTAAGTAAAATTAATTAATCAATTAATCAATCAATTAATCAATTAATTAATTAATTAAAATTAATTTTAATGCAGTTATAAAGTCTGATGACAATGAAGCTGTCTGCAAAGAGCTCTATCATATCACTCACCAGTTTCTGCCATTGACTGTTTTGCCAAGTGTTGGCAGTAATGGCACAGCATATGCCTTTGCTGTCTTATTAGATTGGTAAGGTTGACAGGACTCGATCACTGCCATGACAAGATCATCCATGTTTAGCATCCAGTATTGGTTGCAAAGCTTCTATTTTCCTCATGTGCCAGGTTTACTTGCTTGTTTACTTGCTTGCCAGGATTAACAGCTTGTCACACTTTTATTTGCGCAACTAACTGATCCAATCTTATGAACATAAAGTCATCTTTAATTGACACTTCATACCTTATTTGCTGTACAGTTCAAGCTTGTCAGGAACACATTTAATTAATAATGTCTTTATAGCCAAAGAAAGAAAGATAGCCAACTCTGACTCCAAGGCAAATGCTGCATTAGGAACAGATCCATTTCACAATGATCTAATGTCCAGACAGATGCCTACACCATTAGTATAAATGCACAATAGTGACTTCCTTTTAAACTGAGGAATGAAAGCATCCAAGTGTTCTTTTCAACATAAATTTGTGTGCAAACACTGCACAAAGTTGCAACAGTAGTCTGAAGCACTGAATGCCACAGCTGATCATAACGCAAAAACATAAAGCTGAACATATCAAAAACTGCAAAAGCATGCCTGTTCAGGATTAATTAACCTTCTGTAAGCTAAGCTGCACTTCTTTAGTCAACTTAAAATCAGATTGTTGACATAAGTAAACATGTACAGGATCAACCATAGTGGCAGGTTGCTTTAAAAGCTTTTAATACCACAAAGTTTACCCTAAACATGAATTCCTCAAAATCACATTTTAATTTATAAATCATACTCCTATCACTCCTATTTTGCATTCTTAGGCATTGATTACTAAGTATTATATTTCCAGCACCTCACAGATAGACAGGTAGGTTAGTAGACAGACAGACAGGTATATAACATTTTAACCAAACCTGTATCTTGCGACTGTAGTGAAATCTTTGAAGTATAAGCATTATTAAGTTATGTAAGTTTAAAGGGGACGAAGCAATTTACAGCTTCATATATAAAGTAAAAAGTAGAATTTAAGAGGAAAGTTTATGATTACCCTTGCAAGTTTCAGGTAAGATAACTCGTTGCTGTGATTTGGCTTTAGACAAATAATCAAATAGTTTGAAGAGATTAATGGTGTAGGAATATGACAGTCAAATGTAATTTAAATAAGTTTTTTTGTTGTTCAGCTTGTTAAATTGTTCCTTTGTTTTGCAATAATTTAACTATAGAAAACGTACTGTTGAGAAAATTTGCATCTTTTTAACATCTTAATCAACAGTACAGATTACTGGTTATTTCTGAACTGTAATATAAAATGCTTGAACATAACAAAGGAGCATTTCATGAAAAAAAAACACACACACACAACAAGCATTAGTATACATTTAAGAAAATGGTCAAAGACAATAAAACCCAGGTAATAAATAATCTCTACACTCTAAATAATCTCTCTCTTTTATTTCATTTTATTTTATTGTGCATAACATGTGCTACATTTGAAGTTTAATATTTTTCATATACAGTAATCAGGGGACACAATATTTATTATACCAAATTAAATTGTCTGTTATATGTTTTACATCAATTCACACAATGCAAGTTTAATTCTTATCCATTCTTATAAACAGACTTGAAAACACAATCAAAGGTGCCATTGCAGTGTTAAATATTACATGTCTGAAAGCAAAGGCCTTTAAAGTTAATTATTATGATTTTAACAAAATCAAGTTAAGTAGAGTAGTTTAAATGAAAGCTTATTACATGCACTGTATGACACAATAAGCATGCCTCTTAATGCTTTTCAATAAAAACCTCTAGATCTATACTAATAAAAGGCAAAGCCCTCACTCACTCACTCACTCACTCACTCACTCACTCACTCACTCACTCACTCACTCACTCACTCACTCACTCACTCATTCACTCATCACTAATTCTCCGACTTCCCATGTAGGTAGAAGGCTGACATTTGGCAGGCCCATTCCTTACAGCTTACTTACAAAAGTTAAGCAGGTTTCATTTTGAAATTCTACATGTAACGGTCATAACGGTCGATAACGGTCAACAACGTCCGCCATGTTGAACTTTCTTATTTATGTCCCCATCTTCACGAAATTTGGTAGGCGGCTTCCCTGCGCTAACTGAGACCGATGTACGTACTTATTTCGATGGTATGACGCCACTGTCGGCCGCCATATTGAACTTTCCAACGTCACTAATTTTCCAACTTCCCATGTAGGTAGAAGGCTGAAATTTGGCAGGCTCATTCCTTACAGCTTGCTTATAAAATTTAAGCAGGTTTCATTTCAAAATTCTACGCGTAACGGTCATAACGGTTGACAACGTTCGCCATGTTGAACTTTCTTATTTATGGCCCCATCTTCACGAAATTTGGTAGGTGGCTTCTCTGCGCTAACCAAAACCGATGTACGTACTTATTTCAGTGGTATGATGCCACTGTCGGCCGCCATATTGAAGTTTCCAATGTCACTAATTCTCCAACTTCCCGTGTAGGTAGAAGGCTGAAATTTGGCAGGCTCATTCCTTACAGCTTACTTACAAAAGTTAAGTAGGTTTCATTTCGAAATTCTATGCGTAACGGTCATAATGGTCAACAGCGTCCGCCATATTGAACTTTCTTATTCATGGCCCCATCTTTATGAAATTTGGTAGGCGGCTTCCCTGTGCTAACCAAAACCAATGTACTTACTTATTTCAGTGGTATGACGCCACTGTCAGCCGCCATATTAAACTTTCCAATGTCACTAATTCTCCAACTTCCCGTGTAGATAGAAGGCTGAAATTTGGTACTTATTTCGGTGGTATGATGCCACTCTCGGCCACCATATTGAACTTTTCAACAATCTTTGTTACTTATGGGCCCATCTTCAAGAAATTTGGTACGCGGGTTCCCAACGTTAACTGAATCCTACTTACGCATATATATCGTCCATAGCCTGCAGCTCGGTCACCGTGTGAGGCGACGCTGAGTCCCCCATCCCAACACCTCCCACGTTGTTGGCTGCCTGCTTATATAAGGCCGTCCGTCTCTCCAGTCTACATTCCCTTCCTTGCTTCGCCACGGGATTCACGTCTCCCTGCTGATAACTACAGCCTTTTTATTTAATCCACGGCTTCTCTGCTGTTTCATTGTTCATTTATTACGATTATAGTTATTGTGTAGGTATTTTAGACTTACTTTACATTGTTCAGGTACCCATTTCTTTTATCATTCCAACCGCATTCCCCATTAACATGTCTATCGAGGTGATCACCATCGATCAAAGAACTGTCACTTACCGAGTGGTTTCCATGCCCGGAGATGGCACCTACCTTTTCCATTCTCTTTGTTACATATTGCACGGTCATATCAGGCTCACTTTTGATATCCGGAGGAACATTGTGTCTTATGTATTGAATTACTGGGACAGGTTCAAGGTGTGGACTGATGACGGTACAGGAGATAATTATTCTACACAGGAGCACTAGAAGAGTGAAATGCTTAAGCCCTTCACCTATGCATCTGCATGTGAGTTGATGGCTGCCGGTGAATTGTTCGGTTGTCGCTTTCAAGTGTACCGAAATGTCCAAATATTTTAGAACCTTTTAACAACCGACAATGTCTCTTAAACATCTTAGATTGACAGGTGACGATTTCAGTAGTGGACACTTTGATATTTATGAATGTTTAAACTCTCAAAAGCTGGATGTGAAGTTATCGATAAAACCGGTTGTATACTTACAACGCTTGTCAGATGCCGAATGTCTCTTCAACACAAGTCCTGCAAATACTGTCGTAATTGAAACAAACCATGAAACTCAAACCGATTATGACAGCAGCAATCCAAGCTGTGAGATTTGAAACAAGATTACTGTTCACATGGCCAACGGTACATTGCATGCTCAAGAGTAAGCTCAGCGCACAGCTTGGTCATATTACAACCGGAGGGCTAAACTCACAATGTGGTATACAAAGAGATCCTTAATAAATAATTATTGGTATATTTTCCCTCAGTTTAAAAAGGTTTAATTTTCTTAATAAAAATTTTAAGGCAGTACTTCGCCGCTGCGAAGCGGATATTTTACTAGTGTAATATATATACTTAACTGCATTTTATCTTAAAAATGATATCAAAAGCTCTAAGAAGATAGCGCTTGTAAATCTAAATCGACTTAGAAGCCAGTCGTCATCATCTGTAAATACACACTCTCTTCTATTCAGTTGAATTGAATTCCTGTATGGTTATTGTATGGTACAATGAGATTTAGTATGCAAATCGTCCATAAGCTTATTTTCCTATAGAATGATAAAATAACAGTAATAATAATAATATGATAAAAAAAATGAGAAATATACAATATGAAAGCATAAGTACAATATACATTTACATATAGTGCAGATAGTGAAATGGTTCATAAAGTGGCTCAGGTTGTACAATATTACAACTGTTAGGGCAAGTTTACAGTAAGGTAATTGTACTTATAAATACAAACAGTTCAACTGGAGCACTTGATGGAATGACTGAGTACCAAAACATCCTCTGACAACAACTTCTTCCAACAATATAAGAACATTTTGGTGACGAACGATGCCTTTCCCAGCATGATGGAGCACTGTGCCATGAGGCAAAAGTGATAACTAAGTGGCTTGGGGAACAAAACATTGACATTTTAGGCCCATGGCAAGGAAACTTCCTAGACCTTAACACCATTGAGAACTTGTGGCCAATCCTCAAGAGGTGGGGGGACAAGCAAAAACCCAGAAATTCTGACAAACTCCAAGCTTTGATTAGGCAAGAATGGGCTGCCATCAGTCAGGATTTGGCCCAGAAGTTGATTTAAAGCATGCCAGGGCGAATTGTAGAGGTCTTGAAAAAGAAAGGCCAACACTGCAAATATTGAAAAGTGAAAACTAATACTTGTGTCATTCTCAAAACTTTAGGCCATTACAATATAGATTCAAAACAGGGCATAGGTTGATTATGGTATCAGAATATCACATCTGCTGAAATAAAGGTCATGCACTTTTCTGTTTCAGAAATAGTCATAAAGCGGAGTGGTGGCTCTGAGGCTAGGGATCTGCACTGGCAATTGGAAGGCTGTTGGTTCGAATCTCACAAATGCCAAAAGGGACTCTGCTCTGTTGGGCCCTTGAGCAAGGCCCTTAACCTGCAATTGCTAAGTGCTTTGAGTAGTGAGAAAAATGCTGTATAAATGCAAAGAAAAAAGAATTCAGTTTCTAATTTATTATATAAAGAATATAAGCTTAAGGACAAAAACCTTAGTTTAGCTCTTAAGATACACAGGGAACCAATCAACACAATAGCTGAACACTGGCAAACATAACATCTGTCAGTTTGAGGCTCAGTGAATGTTCTCACATTCCCCAGGCATGCTAAAATACTTCATCCCTACTGCAATTGTCACATCTTCTAATGTTTTTTTCTTTTTTCAGATTGTTCTTTTAGATCCATACTATATTTGGTTTTAACGCCCTGAATAAACTATCTAATATCTGATGCACACTGCTTTTGTGCTTTTTTTTAAAGATGAAACTTACATACTGCAGATGCAATAGGGTTTTTTGGTTTTAATAAATGGAAACTAAAAGGTTGGTAAAAACATTTGAAAATGTAGGTACTCTTAATAAGAAAATAAAAGTCTTCCTTGTGGTAAAATTACAGTGTACATACTACTATAGACCATATTTACTTAGTTTGACTCTCTTCCCATTGTTTTAGCCTAACTAAGTAATTTTTCTGAGTGGATGAGCACATCTGAAATAGTATGTGGATTTGGGTGGATTTAGCAGAAACCTAATAATGCTTATCACCTTAAATGAAATGTGTGCAGCTTAGTAAATTCACTTTGATGAATTATAAAGCTTCATCATTAAATTATAGCTTACATTTGCTTATTGAATGATTTTTCATCTGCTGTTTGTAGCTTAAAGTAAAAAAGTAACTAATCCCAATAATAATTTGCAGGTAACTGGGGATTTTGCTTTTATTGTATGTATTATGTCTCTTTCCAAACTGAACAAAGATGTATTAAATAGTTTATGTATACTAACATCTAAGCTAAGCATAAATTTTCTCAGTGAAAACTGTTCTTAATAAGAAGTAATAGTGACTGGTATATAAAATAATTGTTTTACTTTGAAGTATTTTGCATAGTTTACTCAGTTCTAAAACACACAGTATTTAAAGAAAATAAACAGGTTCCAACTCTGTCCCCATGTTCTTGATGACTCTCATTTTAAAATAACAACCTCAATCCACTGTACTAATTCCCTTCACAACTTTTAATATTTTAATCATGTCTCCTCTTAATTTTCTTTTGCTTAATCTTTGCTTAATCTTTCCTCATAACTCATTCCCTGTAGCCCTGGAATCAGCCTAGTCGCTCTTCTCTGGACTTTTTCTAGCACTGCTTTGTCCTTTTTGTAGCCTGGAGACCAAAACTGTTCACAGCACTCCAGGGGCCTCATGTATAAATGGTGCGTACACACAGAAATGTTATGTAAGAACGTTTCCATGTTCAAATTGCGATGTATAAAACCTTAAACTTAGCGTAAAGCCACGCACATTTTCCATACCCTTTTGTAAGCAAGTTCTGCACTCAGTTTTGCAGACTGGCGGCACCCAGCGTCAAAGCAGTGCTACTGTTCCTGTGTGGTTACCCTTTCTTTTTTAGATCCACATCCCTGCCACGGCTTTATAAATACAGTGAAATTAACCACATATAGTTTATTAGTTTAATGCATCTGATTTTAATTAACTAGTAACAATATAATAGTCCACAGAATGGTCAAACTATTCCAAATACCATAACTGCTTTAGCGTTGTTACTCTCACTGCACCTTCTTCTTTCAGCTGCTCCCGTGAGGGGTTGCCACAGCGGGTCATCTTTTTCCATATTACTCTCACTGCAACACTCGGAGCAGCTGATAAGAAAGAGAATTATTGGTATACAGCATCAAGCACACGCTGCCTCAGCCATGCTTCCTATTTGAACTGCTTCTCACACAGCAAACACTTCAAACCTTTCCTGTACGGACCTCGCGGTTCAGAAAAAGTTTTATCCCAAGAGCTCTAAATGCACTCAATCAGTCCATCAAGTGCTCCTTGTAGAACTGTTTGGACTTATAAGTACAATCACCTCACTGTAAACTTGCACTACATTTATAATATTGCACAACGTGAGGCACTTTATAAAGTGCATATTTACATATGATGACAGTATACTTTTTAAGATGAAATGCAGCAAAATTTGTTTATTATATTATACAGATAAAACTTTAACTTCATTTAAATAATCTATATTGTTAATAATTAAAGGACACGGTGTCACTACGCTAGCAAGGATCTGGCGCTGTGCTCACGATTGTTCCTGCCTCGCACTGTATATGCTTCACTGGGACTGGCATGAAGGAAAGAATAATTAAACACGTACTATGAAGATATTTCAATGTTCCATAAAAGTTTTGAAGAATCGTCGTTATAAGCTTACAGCTTACAGGCTTAACGTCTATTACAGAGCTGATTGTGTGGCGATTGGGTATTTGGAGAAAGAAAAGTAAGGACAGGAATTGGAGGTTAGTAGATTTGAAAGAGACAGTAGTGCAGGGGTGGCCTTAGGCATGTGCAAACTGTGCACCTGCACAGGGCTGCCAAATCCCAGGGGCCACCACGCCAATATATATTGAATATAAAACAGAAATAGAAAATAACAACACGGCTAAAAACACAGCAGCAAATTTTGGCAAAAGTTTAAATGCTTGTGTCATGAGCATGAGGTGGCTATGCAGTGTCCGCAACGGATGTGGCCATCCGACATGCATAAGATACCATATTGACATTGGCGGGCGAAGAGGCCACCGATTCTTTCTCTGCTCAGGGCTGCCATGAACCTAGAGCCCCTGAGTACTGCTGCAATAAATTATTTAATCGAAGGTCACACACAATCACTGCGCCACTGTGTTCCCATGTTTAATAACGTGCTTTAACTCCTATCATCATAAAAAGATATCACATATACATATCAGTATTTTAATTATTCAGAGAGCTGTAATATCACGAATGTAATGGATTTTGTGTCCTGTCGGAAGTAGAGAAAGCCGTTTTAAGAAACACGTAGTGATTCACACACATAGAGTACATAGAAGAACACATGCAAAACAAAGCATCTAACGTGCTACTTTACTCACGATGTGATTTGAGAAACTAGTTAATTAAACGATTTTAAGATTAAGTTTATGAAGTTCTACTTTAATGACAAAATAAACTTCGAAATTTCGAGATTAAAGTTGACATTTTGTGCTTTTTTTCCCACTGTGTGCCTTTCATATGACACTCAGATGGTGGGCTACAACTCCCCTTTTCATGGCAACTGTGATACCTGACAACGTCTTTTTTATTTCAGGCACTGTGTGACTTTGTGAACTTGAGCTCTCAAAATTCTCCGACACGCTATGTCAGTCGATCAGCTTCCTTTTGTTGTTACTTTTCACGCTGACCGGGATTTATGTAGCAGAAGAACGTGGAAGTTGGAGTACGTACGATTCCTGCATCTGGATTTTTCTGTGCGTAAGCACATTTCGGCTTTTGTGCTTACGCCATGTTATAGTGTGAGTTCTATGCACGGCGTTATGCATGAGGCTCCAGGTTAGGTATAACCAGTGCATTATACCACTTGAGCATAACCTCCTTGGACTTGAATTCTATACATTGTGCTATATAATCTAACATTCTGTTAGCCTTCTTAACAGCTTCTGAACACTGTCTGGCAGTTGATAGTGTCAAGTCCACTATGACTCCTAAATGCTTTTCATAAGGTGTACTTTAAATTTTTAGACTTCTCATTCTGTATTCAAACATAACATTTGCCTTTGTGTAATATTTTACATTTACTTACATTACATTTCATCTGCCACAAATCAGACCAAGCCTGTATGCTACCCAAGTCTCTTTGAAATGATTCAATGGATCCTAGATTATCTGCCAATCCACATGGCTTGGTGGCTTTGATTACCTTTCATTTCTGCCTGTTATTTTAAATAGCACTTCTCCCTCTACAGTTTCCAAATCACTAACCTTCTTAGTAGCCCCTGTTACTGCTGGGAGTTTGTCTACTTCTGTACATGTGACCTCAAAAAAATGTGAGGTTAAAGAATCTACTATTTATTTTACTGTATTTTTTAAATTCCCTTTTAATATTCATTTCACCTCCTCCTTGACATCTCTTTTACTACTAAAATACTAAAGGAATCTCTTTGGATAAAATTTTGCCTTATCTGCTGTACTCTAACTGCCTCATTAATATCCTTCTTAATGGTTGCTCTCATGTTCTCATATGCCATACAATTCACATTGTAGTTATTAATCTTATAAACCTTATACAGCTGTTTTTTCCTTTGAAGCTTCTTTTTTTAACAATTTATTAACCCACTGTGGAGTTTTTTTTAAACTTCCTACTATTTGCAAATTTAGGTATGCATTCGTCCTGCATTATATGTAAAATGTTTTTAAACCTATTCCACTGCTCCTCAATTGTCTCCACACTGAATGGCTGTTGTGGTGTGAAATTTCACATATACTGTAAGTTGATAAATATTTTGTGTGTCTTTATTTGTAACTTATAACACTAATGTCTATCATTGATAACAACAGCGTGGTGTAATGGTTAAGAACCAGTTCTTTGTAATTTCATGACAGGGTTGGGGGAAGTGCCTGAAACAAGTTTGGCAAGTGTTACATCTGCAGAACTCTCTTAATCAACCTCCAAAGGAAAGCCAATCTACCAACCTGGCAAGCTTCACCTTAACAAGTGGTTTTGGGGACAGGTGTGAAGGTGTTTTGTGCACGATTGGTATAAAGTATGGCTGTTTGGAATTGGCTTGAATTAGAAGCTTTTAAGTACAACAACGCCCTATGGGCTGTAGGGTTTGGACAAAGAATGTATACATTTGCTTGCTTTACCCCTCCCTGTCTCTCTTACAAACATCTGATGAAGAAGCATCTCACACACAATGAACTGAAAATGCTAACACAATGAAGAACAGATAGATAGATAGATAGATAGATAGATAGATAGATAGATAGATAGATAGATAGATAGATAGATAGATAGATAGATAGATAGATAGATAGATAACTTTATTAATCCCCAAGAGGAAATTCACATACTCCAGAAGCAGCATACTGATAAAAACAATACTAATTAAAGAGCAATAAAAGCACAGTGCAAGTTAAAAAAATGTAAGGTGGAGAGTGTGAGGCAGGTATAACAGTCTATAATCTTGTATAGAGTTGTATTGGAAGTCCGATGTATATAGGCTGAACAGGACCGGAGAAAGCACAGTCCCCCCGGGCGGAATTGAAGTGTCGCATAGTGTGGGGGAGGAACGATCTCCTCAGTCTGTCAGTGGAGCAGGACAGTAACAGCAATCTGTTGCTGAAGCTGCTCCTCTGTCTGGTGAAGATACTGTTCAGTGGATGCATTGGATTCTTCATGATTGACAGGAGCCTGCTCAGCATCCATCCCTCTGCCACAGATGTCAAACTGTCCAGCTCCATGCCTACACCACCACTGTGTAGAAGAGAGTGCAGCATCTTATTGCAGATGTTGAAGGAACTATTTCTAAGGAAGTATAATCGGCTCTGTCCTCTTGCACAGAGCATCAGTATTGGCAGTCCAGTCCAATTTATCATCCAGCTGCACTCCCATAATCTCGGAGTCTGGGAGGGGCCTGGACCTCCTAAAATCCACCACTAGCTCCTTGGTTTTGCTGGTGTTCTGGTGTAGGTGGTTTGAGTCACACCATTTAACAAAGTCCTTGATTAGGTTCCTATACTCCTCCTCCTCCTGCCCACTCCAGATGCAGCCCCTGATAGCAGTGATGTCAGCAAAATTTTGCACGTGGCAGGACTCCGAGTTGTATTGGAAGTCCGATGTATATAGGCCGAACAGGATAGGAGAAAGCACAATCCCCTGCAGCGCTCCTGTGCTGCTGACCACAATGTCAGACCTGCAGTTCCTGAGACGCACATACTGAGGTCTGTTTGTAAGATAGTCCAAGATCCATGCCACCAGGTATGAATCTACTCCCATCTCTGTCAGCTTGTCCCTAAGGAGCAGTGGTTGGATGGTGTTGAAGGTGCTAGAGAAGTCCAGAAACATAATTCTTACAGCACCATTGCCTCTGTCCAAGCATGAGAGGGATCGGTGTAGCATATAAATGATGGCATCCTCCGCTCCCACCTTCTCTTTGTATGCGAACTGCAGAGGTTTGAGGGCATGGTGGACCTGAGGCAGGAAAGGCTGCCACTCACAGCAGCACCTAGTAGCTCGGCAGAAATATAGAGACAGGCATGTGGCCTGTTCTGAAGAAAGCTGACCAAAAATGAAGACTTAACTAGAGACATTCTAAGTAACTAACAAGTCTGTGTGCCACCTGAAAAAACACATCAGCATTTATCAGGTTGTACGGTTGCCAATATTCAAATGCACTTTGCTTATTTTTATTATTTATGATTATCAGTAATACATTATTTAAAATGTAACTTAACTCATGCTTGTCTTTTACTACACATAATTGCCTGAGGTTATAAATGTAGAAGAGAAGAGAAAGTGGAGAGAGGTTATATACTACAATACCTTATAAACAGTGGTGAGTCTGTGAGATTTGATGCATTCTGAAAAAGGCTACATATTAATAATACAAAAGGTGAAAGTAGAGTAGTATGTTACTCTGCCACGAGAAAACAAAGCCTTATCCCAGTCTATTTTCCTTAGATTTTGCCAAATCTGCCTAAATTTACTATACCAAAGTTACATTTAACAGCTTTAGTCTTTAGTCTTTAGCTTTTGTCTAGATATGTACGAGGGAAGTGTGACAGTGGTGAAGCCTGCGGTAGGAGTGACGGATGCATTCTATGTGGAGGTGGGATTACATCAGGGATCGGCTCTAAGCCCTTTCTATTTGTAATTCAATACATTATGATCTGTAACGAGAGTAGGGGGCAGGTTGAGGAGACCCTGGAGAAGTGGAGATATGCTCTAGAGAAGAGAGGAATGAAGGTCAGTAGGAATAAGACAGAATACATGTGTGTGAATGAGAGGAAGGTCAGTGGAATGGTGAGGACTCAGGTAGTAGAGCTGGCAAAGGTGGAGGAGTTTAAGTACTTGGGATCAACACTACAGAGTAATGGGTATTATGGAACAGACATGAAAAAGTGAGTGCAGGCAGGGTGGAATGAATGTAGAATAGTGTCAGGAGTAATTTGTGACGGTTATCAGTAAGTGTGAATGGGAAGGTCTACAGGGCGGTAGTGAGACCAGCTTTGTTATATGAGTTGGAGGTGGTGGCACTGACTACAAAGCAGGAGACAGAGCTTGAGGTGGCAGAGTTAATGATGCTAAGATTTGCTTTGGGTGTGATGAGGATGGACAGGATTAGAAATGAGTACATTAGAGAGTCAGCTCAGGTTGGAATGTTGGGAGACAAAGTCAGAGAGGCGAGATTGCGTTAGTTTGGACATGTGCTGAGGAGATATTCTGGGTATATTGAAAAAAGGATGCTAAGGATAGAGCTGGCAGGCAAGAGGAAAAGAGGAAGGCCTAAGAGAAGATTTATGGATATGGTGAGAGAAGACATGCAGGTGATGGGTGTAACAGAGCAAGATGCAGAGGACAGGAAGATATAGAAAAAGATGATCCGCTTTGCCAAGCCCTAATGGGAGCAGCCGAGAGAAGAAGTTTTGTTTTCACACTCTTCTAAAACACTGACAACTGTATTACATTTTGGTCATTTGACCCTGGTGATTAAATAACCTCTACAACTTCAATTCTATCCTGATTAATACAAAATACTAAATCAAGACAGGCTTGCCTTGCATTGTTGCTTTAAGATATTTTATTTAAAAATGGTCACTGATTACTTCTAAAATAACCTGCTCTTGTGCTCCTTTGTTTGCAAGGTTATCCTAGTTAATATTCAGGTAGAAAAAAGATGTGCCATGAAATTAGGGCTGGGCGATATGGGCAAAAAATAAAATCTTGATTTTTTCAATGTTATGGACAATTTTCGATTTTAATCGATTTTTTTACATGAACTCAAGGCAAAACAGAACTCAAAAATAGCTTCCCTTATTTGAAACAATATGGAAACAACAAAAATAAAAAAGCTATACTTCTGGGGTGTTATAAAAATTAAATATGAATTAAATATTAAATAATAAATATAAAATAAAACATAAGATGCAGAAAAATAATTTAACAAATAAACTGAAATACATATACATAAAATAAAGCACCATGGGCAGGCAATAACAAAATAAATAACAAATAAGAAAGGTCTTCCGTGACATTTTTTTCCCCCCAACATTGTGTAGCAACGCAATGATTCAATCATTAAAGTGCAGAAGACTAATGAGAACAACACCAAATGACTAACATATGTCTGAGGCTGTGTTTGATCCAAACAAAATAATGGTATACAATATGTGAAACGGCTATACAATCAATGTTGTTTTTTGTCTCAGATTTATTTAATCTAACACTCTCAACTAAAAAACTGTAATGTTTCTAACAGAGTGGCTGCTCTGTCCTGAAATTGTACGGCTGAAAAGTGAAATGCAGTATTTATTTTATAAAATGTTGCATAAATGGACACAGTTTATTGGTGATTTCATGTTTGTGAAAGCTTATGCTTTTTAACAACTGTACAAAGTAATATTATATATATATATATATATATATATATATATATATATATATATATATATATATATATATATCAACTGAAGTGAAACAAAAAACATATGTTTTCAGGGTTTGCCAGCTCTCACGCATCTGGTGTGACACTCTGGCTTTCAGATTCTCACACTCGTGCAAGAAATCTCACGCCAAATCTATATTATTCCATCACAAACCTAATATTAGCTACATCAAAAGCAATGGGGTATTTTGCAAGCCCTTCTGATTATTTACAAGAAAATAAAACTGTTACATACATGCAAATGTTTGTGTAGACTTCTCATTCCAAACAGCTGATCAAAGTTGGCAATGCTGTGTTTTATTTGAAATAGCAAAATACCCGCGCTTCGCAGCGGAGAAGTAGTGTGTTAAAGAAGCAATGAAAAAGAAAAGGAAACATTTTGAAAATAACGTAACATGATTGTCAATGTAATTGTTTTGTCACTGTTGTGAGTGATGAGTGTTGTTGTCATATATATATATTTACACACACACACATAAACATATATATATACATATCTATACATATACACATATATACATACATATATATCTACATATATACACATACATATACATACACACATACATACATACACACACATATATACACACAAATACATATATATATATATACATACACACACACATATATAAACATATATATACATATACATACATATCTACATATATACACACACAGCTATTTCAGATCAGTGCAATACGCTGCTTGTTAAAATGGATAACTCCCGCTCTTACGCAAGTCTGCGTGGATATTATGAACTATCGTATTTGTTCAAGTTCTATTTAAATTTTAAATAGAAGGAATTTTTATTTAGTCGACAGAAATATCTTTGGTAGGAATGGTAAAAACAGACAGGAATATTATTCCTGAATAAATCAACTCAAACCTTAAACAACTTATAATATTTTGCTCTCCATAAAAATATATCCTGTCTAAATTATACAAGTTAGAAATAAAGTAAACATTAAAAGAACAAACATTCAAATTTCTTTACTCTTATGTAATTTTATATAAAAATAAACTTAGATTTTAAATATCCCAAAAGATTTTGCTCTCCATAAAAATATATCCTGTCAAAATTATACAAATTCAAATATGAACATGCTGCATAACAAAACCTGGAAATATAAATAAAATGTGTTCCTTTCAGCAATAACAAATCAAATCATTCAGTTGTCTTTGCTCATATGTCATTTTAGAGCTGGACGCCTGGCATCTTTTTTGGCAACAAGTTCGTTTCTGTTTGGTGTGAGGTTCTGTGTTGTGGAGATTCTCAGGATGGATTGCAGGTGCTCATCAGTGAGGCGACTCCTGTGTGCTGTTTTGTTAGTCTTTATCACTGAGAAGAGCTTCTCACACAGATATGTGCTACCAAACATGCACAAGGTTCGAGCCGCATGTAGACGGACTTGTTTTGTTCTTCAAAGTCACCAAAGCGCCCGCAAACTCAGTGCGCCAGTTTATCAGCAAAGTGCGATTTGGGAACACCATAGTGACGACTTGGTTTAACATTACTTGGCAACAGGGAAAGAGGGGAAAGTTGCACTGGTGCATTTGTGTCTCCCATAAAAGCAGCTTCACTTGAAATCACTTTGTGATTGTGCACGGGTAAAAACGTCCGCTGAAGTGTCAGATTCTTATTTAATTCTTCTGCTTTCTGTATCTTCTGCATTGCATTCAGGTTACCCTGATGTTTTGTCTCATAGTGCCGCCTTAGATTAAATTCTGTAATTACAGCCACATTAGCTCCACAAATGAGACACACGGGTTCAGTAAACATATACTCAGCCTCCCATCGCTTTTAAAGGCTCTATTTTCAGAATGAACTTTTCTCTCCAGCATCGTGAGCTAGCTTCGCAATAACTTGCAGCATCATAAGCTAGACTTGATTAACGCGGTAAGTGTTCGGCAAGGCAGCTGAAGCGCTGCATTATGGGATCTGTAGTTTATTGTGTTACCAGCGCTTCATATACCTGGGCCATTAATAACAATAATACAGTATATAAAATGATCTCGGGCCGGATATAATTACACGGGCCGGATGTGGCCCGTGGCCCTTGAGTTTGACAAATATGGACTAAATAGAACTTGAAAAGATATATTTTTTGAAATGTTGACGCGCACTACAGCCTGCATCCTCCCCTCGCTCTAACTTTTTTACCGTTTATCTAATGAATACACTGAGTATGGCTTTACCAAAACAATCATTGATGGCTAATAAAGTATCCATTATTCGAGTATGTAGATCGGATATATATATATATACATATATATATACCCGCGATCGCAGCGAGAAGTAGTGTGTTAAAAAGCTAGAAAAGAAAAGGGAACATTTTAAAAATAACGTAACATGACTGTCAATATACAGTATTTGTTTTGTGAGTGTTACTGAGTGTTGCTGTCATCAAGGATTTGATTATCATTATTTCTTTCAATCAGGTTGTATTTGTAGGATGTGTTGTGTTCAAGTTACATTCCGTGTTTGTCAATCGCTGTAAAGATGACAGGTTTCTTTCATCGATTCGCTTCTTACTGCATCAATAAACAGCTCGCCTTCTTCTTTATCTGAGACCTGACACACTGCATGCACGGGTTTTTTTACACTGTCTTCCTTTAGCGGACATTGACTTTTTCCACCGTGTGCTTTGTTTCCGCAGTAGCTGGATTTATGAATATGCTTATCAGACGCTTCATATTTTTGCTGCCTTTTCAATTGTGTAATTCGGTTTTGTTCAGCCTTTGGAACTGTTGCCTTTATCTGTGCACTGCGCCAGTTCACGGAGCCGCCGTGTACATGCATCGAAGGTTCCCAGCTGTGCTGGTGCCATCTCGTGCTATGTCCGTGGCTGTATTTAATGTTACCTTAGTCCTGGCACTTAAAACTTTCTCTCGCAGTTTCGCTGAGTTTGTGTCAAACACCACCCTGACCATCTCATCTTCCTCTCCATAAACACAGTCCTTCACCCGTGAATATTTAGTGGGAGTTTGCTATTGGATTGCCGCTGACGGACGGCCTTATATGGGCAGGCACTAAATTACAAACGCCAGCGGCAGCCTGTCTATGAACTTAATTTAAAGTGTAGGTTTACATCGTGCTTTGTTTCCGAAGTAGCAGAACTCATGAACATGGTTGTATATGTCACTCACTCGCTTCTTATTGTTTTGCTGCCTTCTCAATTATATAATGCATGTTTTCTTCAGCGCTTTTTGGAGGTCTTCCTGGTTTTCTATGTACTGCGTGATTACGTGGGAGGCGTGATGATGTCACACGAAACTCCGCCCACGGCGTTCAAGCTCATCTCCATTACAGTAAATGGAGAAAAACAGCTTCCAGTTATGACCATTACGCGTAGAATTTCGATATAAAACCTGCCCAACTTTTGTAAGGAAGCTGTAAGGAATGAACCTGCCAAATTTCAGCCTTCCACCCACACGGGAAGTTGGAGAATTAGTGATGAGTCAGTGAGTGAGTGAGTGAGTGAGTCAGTGAGTGAGTGAGTGAGTGAGTGAGTGAGTGAGTGAGGGCTTTGCCTTTTATTAGTATAGATGAACTGTAAAATGCACTGTTTTCATCTGAAGTGGATTGTCATTCCATTTGCGTTACTTCAAGAAATATAAAAAGAACACAAGAGAAATATTACTGGACATGTTTTATATCTTTTTGAAATAATAAGACCACCCATACCCAACTGTAACAGTGATTAAAGTGATAAGTTCTTTTGGTATTTATGTTAAAGAGAGGTTTTCATTTTATTACCAGTGTGGGATAACCAAAACCAATTGTTTTCTTGATGGGTGAGTGAGTAGTATGCTAATGCAATGGCCCAATAACAAAAACGAAAAGTGTGATACATACTGCTGGCGGTTAAAGGTGGTTCCAGTGTTCTGAACACCGACGGTTCTAGTGTTAGCTGAGACTGGCAATAGGCCCAGTAGGCTATACAACCCATTTACCTATGGTGTTGTGCAGTCTGTGTCCAAAGCACTGAAGGTGACTCCACTGATTCACTTTCAAGGCCTTGATCATATTTGTCCCAGCATCGGTGGTCATGCAGACCATTTGGTCTTTTGTGAGCTTCCAGGACACCAGGGATTCATTCAGCCCTTGAGCTATTATTTCCCCGATATGGTCATCAGGGAAGTAGGACGTCTGGAGGCAGATGCTTTTCAGTGCCCAGTCTTTGTCAATAATATGAACACTCAGGATCATGTAAGGCTGCATGGTTCTGTTCATCCAGAGATATGTTGTTGTGGAGTAAAACAATGCTTTTTTCAACTGCACTGCAATTTCCACCTGTGTTTAGCATTTAATTAGACCTGATGTTCGATGTAAACATTTGTCAAATTGATTTAAAACAAAAACTCAAATTAATTGGATCAATTTGATTTATCACTCAGCCCTAAATGAAATTACAATCTGCAATGGGCAATCTATAACACACTCCGAAAATCATCCCTTTTTCCTAATGCTTTCTAGATGAAGTTAGATCTCACTAAGATGGGGCTCCTTGTTCAATTGAAGAGGACTTGCGTTTAAACTCTGTTTGACAAAAACAGCAACTCCACCTCCTTTTCTGTTCTGTCTATCTTTCCTAAACCACGGTATTCCTCTATGTTACACTCGTTCCCATCTTTTTTATTTAGCCACATTTGCTAAAATTACTATAATATCATAATTATTCTCTGCTACATACAGCTACAACTCACTTGTTTTATTTTTGATACTTATAGCATGAAGGCAAACTATTTTTAATGTGTTACTCATTTTACTTTTGCATTTATATGATGGGTTAGAATTTACATTACTATGATTTTTTATTTTTACACTATTGTTTGTTCCTTCATATACAGTTCTAAACCTGGTCTGTCCTAAACCCCCTACCATCAAATCTTATTATAAACAATTCTTAACCTATTTATACACCTCCAGAACACATTGGTGCCCCTCTGGTTCAGATATTATACACTATGACAGAACAGGTATGTTTTAAAAGGAGTCCCCATGCCCCATAAATCTATACCCTTATACCCTACACCAAGAGTTGAGCCACAAGTTAAACATGTGTTCCAACATGGACAATGATAACTGGATCAACCCCCACTCTGGCCAGGTCTCTTTCAACTCTTCCAAGAAGGTCTCCCACCTGTGCACCTGGAAGGCAACACACTGTGTGAGACTCTCTGTTTCGGGAGCAAACCTACATTTCATTCCACCTAATGATTGAGTTCCCAACTATTACTACCTCTGTCTTTCTGGTAACTGGTTTTGACGTGGCCCACTCAGACTCTTTATGCTTGCCTACCACCTCAGAATCTTTAGAGACACCGTCCAGCTTCGTTAGGACCTGAAAACAGTTTGACACTACCAATTTTGGGATTGATGTCCCAGAACAGTAAGCACTCTATACGTTGCACCTTGTGACTATGACCCACCTATCTCTGTCTGGTCTAAAGTCTCCTCCTGAGCCACCTTGGGAGTGGAAACTCTCTCTAAAGGACACTTTAGCCAGGTTCTTCACTACAAGGGAGGCAAGTGACCCTTAGCTGGAGATGCTAGATCAGCTGGTATCTCCTGCAGATGTAGCCATCAAAGAAGCCTGGCTCCTCCCAGCCATCCTCTAAAAAGTCCAACATCCAACAGGACTTGCATTATTATTAGAATTTGACTTTGGGTTACTGAAACTACTTGACTTTTTTGAATTAAAATTAAATTATTCAACTTTAAATGGTAAACTAAAATAATAAAGCCAAAAAAATTGATTAAATAATGGTGACAGGTTATTTTAAACATGACACTTTAAGCTGCTTTAATGTTAACTGCCTGCTGTTTGTCCTACAAGGTTAACTTTTCTCTGTCAGTTCTCCTAACTTGGTGCACTTCTTTTTCCTTACTTAAAAGTCCTCCACTTGCACCATTTATATACTTTCATATTTGTGAACACTTACTTTGTTGCAGTCTTAACTGCTTTCATTTCTGACTGCTAGGAACTGCTCAATCTAGAAATCTCTCTAACTGAATATCTGCTGCTAGTTAATTTCTTGCAGTTTTGTCTGCTTCTGCAGCTACTTGTGCCTAATCGGTGACTTAATGTTAGTCGTCTGCTTTACTGCTTTGAACTCAGCAACTGTCATTTTTTCCCCACTAAGTAATCATTGTTTCTGTTGTAACTATTCATCACTACACCAATGGTTATTTACTTGCAGAGATGCCAGTATCGGCTACTGGTGCTTACTGCCCTGCCTTGCTGATGCTAATTTGAGTACAAGTACAAGTAACTTTTCCAAATGCTCCCTCAAACTAAACACTCAGCTGCTTTTGCTCCTGTGTGGGTAAAGAGCAAAAAAACCTAAAAGAGCTTTAAAAATTCCTGCATGACTCCTTAGTGACAGCTAAAACACCTGTTTTAGGAGAAAAATGCAATTTTTAATTAACTTTCACACCACAGGAACAACAATTCTCAGCTGCTTCTTTTCCGGTTGCAGGGATGATGTCAGTATGTCTCAGTCTCTTAAGACATGAATCCTACAAATGAAAATAAAGTACAATGTTGGTAACCCTGCTCCACAACAAAGTTCTGAAGTTGATTGAAAATAATCAATTGAGTATGTTTTCAATGCAAAGTGCTTTTACTTGTCCTATAACAAGATAAAATTACAGTATCAAAAGAAAGGCAAACAGAAAACACTGTCACATTAAAGTACAAATGAAGCAAAAACTGTATATAAGAACCCAAGCAGACATCTTCACTGTAT
Source organism: Polypterus senegalus (assembly GCF_016835505.1). Classification (NCBI taxonomy): domain Eukaryota; kingdom Metazoa; phylum Chordata; class Cladistia; order Polypteriformes; family Polypteridae; genus Polypterus; species Polypterus senegalus. The sequence goes on along the minus strand of NC_053157.1, from coordinate 103,393,937 downwards.
TCCTCTAAGTGTGACACAATGAAACCATTCATTACTGTACTTGCTTTATAGGTTGACAGCCACCACCGACTGAGGTATTGGACAGTCCTTGACCACTTGAATTTCAAGAGTTGTCTTTCAGTTTTACTGTTTTTTTTTTTTCAAAAATGTACATGGATATGCGTAATTTAATGGTAACAGAACTAATAAAAAATTATCACTCCTTCAGTGTATTCATTTGCACATGAACAATATGAATAATAGCACATCTAAGTCTTATGAAATCAAGGATAAACCAAGCAAAATATTCATCCAAATACAATTCAGATGACAGCTTGCCTCAATTTTACACCAGCCTGGTGGACATCCTGTCATGTAAAATGTGACATTTGGTTGATGTCAGCCTCTATAATGATTTCCATCTCCTTCTACTCGTGTTCCTTATCCACAAGGGTGGTTTGACACTTGCTTTTAGAGCAATTTTTTGTGCCATGGCACACACAACAATTATGGCATAGCACCACCCTGGTGAGTACCTGATACCGCTTAAAGATTTGTGGAGATACCTGAAATGTATGTTTTATTTTACTATTGTGCATTCAGCCATGCTGCGTATCTGCTGACATGCAGCATTATATTGCTCTTCGGTCACAGTCACTGCTTCGGTGATGAATATTCGGACAGTAAATTGACTATCTTCACCAGGCACCTGGCTGATTTTGAGTTTACTATCTTCTGTAAGGATGTAACAGTGGTATTCTTGAGTACCAGGTAGTGTTTTGGCCATGGAGAATCTCATTCTCTATTCAGTAAGATGAGATGGGACGTTGTATATTGATATGAAAAAAGTTTGACATTTTTGATAACTTACTGATTGAAAACTCAATGATTACCATTATTGACACATGAATGAAACATGAAAGGTCAGGTCAGGGTGGGGAGCCTGCACTGGTACAGTGCGCTGCTGCACCCACCACATGACGAAACACCTCCGGATCCTGGTTGGCAACCTCCCCAGGCAGACACGTGGTCCCATCCTCCGGAAATGATGCTCTCTCTGCCACAGCCAGGAGTTACATGGGCGTATCCTTGGCCTGGTCCAGCTACTGGGGTCCTCAACAATAAGGATCCTGCAAGCTGGATAACCCTCAGGGAATTGTGCCACATGGCCATAGTGCTGTAACAGATGCTCCCTCACAATGCAGGTAATGTGCCTCATTTGCAACGCCATGATAACTGCTCATTCAACACCAAGTCAAACCAGCGGTACCCAACAACAACAACATTTATTTATATAGCACATTTTCATAAAAATAATGTAGTTCAAAGTGCTTTACATGATGAAGAAAAGAGAAAAAAAAGACAAAGTAAGAATTAAAATAAGACAACATTAATTAACATAGAATAAGAGTAAGGTCCGATGGTCAGGGAGGACAGAAAAAACAAACAAAAACTCCAGACGGCTGGAGAGAAAAAATAAAATCTGCAGATGTTCCAGACCATGAGACCGCCCAGCCCCCTCTGGGCATTCTACCTAACATAAATGAAACAGTTTTCTTTGTATTTAAGGTTCTCATGGAAGGACTTAATGATGATGGTCATGTAGACGTCTGGCTTTTAATCCATCAGGAACATCATGGTGCTTTGATTCCCAGAAAACTGGGAAAAAAAACAGAAGAGAGAGTGGGGGTAGTATGGATTTTAGATCCACCATGAATAGTTATGATAATGAATTGAAAATACAGAGTATCAGGATTAATTTAAATGAAGTTATGAGAAGGCCATGTTAAAGTAATTAGTTTTAAGCAGTTTTTTAAAGTGCTCCACTGTATTAGCCTGGCAAATTCCTATTGGCAGGCCATTCCAGATTTTAGGTGCATAACAGCAGAAGGCTGCCTCACAGCTTCTTTTAAGTTTAGCTCTTGAAATTCTAAGAAGACACTCATTTGAGGGTCTAAGGTTACGATTTGGAATATAAGGTGTCAGACATTTCGATATACAAGATGGAGCAAGATTATTTAAGGCTTTGTAAACCATAAGCAGTATTTTAAAGTCAATTCTGAATGACACAGGTAACCAGTGTAATGACATAAAAACTGGAAAATTTGCTCGGATTTTCTTTTCCTAGTTAGGATTCTAGCAGCTGCATTCTGCACTAGTTGCAAATGATTTATATCTTTTTGGGGTAGTCCTGAGAGGAGTGCGTTACAGTAATCTAGTCAACTGAAAACAAAAGCATGAACTAATTTCTCAGCATCTTTCAATGATATAAGAGGTCTAACTTTTGCTATGCTTCTTAAGTGAAAAAATGCTGTCCTAGTGATATGATTAATATGCGATTTAAAATTCAGGTTACAGTCAATGGTTACCCCTAAGTTCTTTACCTCCATCTTGACTTTTAATTCTAAAGCATCAAGTTTATTTCTAATAACCTTATTATAACCATTATTGCCAATCACTATAATTTCTGTTTTCTCTTTATATAGCATACGAAAATTAATATTCATCCATATAGAAACACAGGTAAGACATTGTGTTAGTGAAACAACAGAGTCAGAGTCATCAGGGGCTATTGATAAATACAGCTGCATGTCATCAGGATAGCTATAGTAACTCACGTTATGCCCCAAGATGGTCTGACTTAACGGAAGCCTGTAGATCGAAAGCATTCCCCGAAGAGACACAGTACAAAAGAAGTCTATTCTTTGTCTCAGGTCACTGGATAACGTCCATGTCTCGCAGCCATATAGCAAGACAGGAAGCACCAGGACTCTAAAGACTTGGACCTTCTGTGACGATGTGGGTTCGACTCCACGCTCCCAACTGCTGTTCAGGAGCCCTTGAATCCAACACCGTCGATGGCTATAACCGAAATGAGCTAGACAGTGGAGGCAACAAAATAGCAAGGGGATGGTTCAAAAAGTGCAAAGTGCTTTTATTTAAAATATCAAACATAAACAGTGTTCCAAGTAAAGTGCAGTGATTCCCAAAGTCTTTCAAAGTTCAATGAATAAATAATCCTTAAAAGTCAAACGTGGAGGTAAAAACAATAGAAAAAACAATCCTTTAACACGAGGTTAAAACGTTCTCTAGGAAGCAGTTTTTAAAACAATGACAAGCTCGGTGCCTTCTTTTAACTGGTGACTCCCCTGCTTCTCCCTGTCCAGACTTCGCAACAGGGGAGCCACTCTACCTGCAGCTGACCTTCTCTCCACTACTGATCTGGAGGCGTCCCGATCTCTGGCTTCGGTTCCACTCCCTTCAAACGGAGACTTGCCTTCCCTGACGACTAGGACACTCACGCCAGGGAGTTTACCGCCCAAGCCTCCCGACTCCCGCAGCCTTCTCGGTCTTACACAGCCAGCCATCCTTCTTCCCGTCACTTCCGCTCTTCAACACATGATCAGCGGGAGCGACCACTAACTACGGCCCTCGGGTGTCGGCCAAACACCCCGCTAGGGCTCACTGTCCAGCTGCCTGCGAGCCTAACTCTCGCTCGCTCGCCCACTTGCTTGCTCGATCTCCTGCACCAACTTGTGCGCACACTTCCTGCTTCCTGCAACCTCCGTCCTTTCTTTTTCTTTCCATTTTGTTCTCTCCCAACCGACTTGCGCTTCTTTTTATATTGCGAGGGGCCATAGCAGCTGCAGCACATTAGCCTCGGGCACAATCACGGATGTGGGCAGTCCCTCACCTGTGCACATGGTAAGAAACGCCCACACCACAGATCGCCCCGTAGCTTGCTATGGCCACCACGCCCCCTCACTAAGCCGCCGCGAGTGCTGTGATTATTTATTTAAAAAAAAACGGCCTTTTCTAAGCGAGCTGTGGACCTATAACACCACACCTTCATCCTTTTGCATAGATATTGGGAGCAACGCACACCCCTTTCCAGCAACCTCATGATTCCCCATGCTCTCCCAGTCCATCTACTGACATCATAGTAAGAGTCACCAGAGACATGAATGTCACTGCTGAGGTTAGTAAACCTCTCGGCAAGGTCAACATTCTCTCCGCAGTCAGACACACTGCTGATGGCTGTGCTCAAGAGGTCATTAAAGGCCCGGATCTTGGTTCTTATCTGGGACACTTGCAAGCCCAGACACTCAAGACTCCTTGCTCAGTCTCTTGAGAGCCCCGATCACAGCCTCCATTGACTCAACAAAGATCACAGCATTGTCAGCAAAGTCAAGATCAGTGAATCTTTCTTCACCAACAGATGCCTCACAGTTGCTGGACGCCACGACAGTAGTATATGCGAGGCAGCGTCTGTCACACTGTCAATCAAATTTGATTGATGACCTTAAGACCCGCCCCCTTTCCTCTGATTGGTGGATTTGAATGATGGCACTGCCCCTCCATCAGGTGGATTTAAAGGATGTGCCCCACCCCCTGGTGGTTAATTGGTGCATGACAATCTGTCCCCACCCCCAACTCCACCTTAATTCCACCTCTCCACCTGATTGGTTAAGCAAAGTGTCAAGGGCAGTTTGTTGGATGTCTGCCCCCCTCCTTAATCCCACCCCCACCCCCAACCACCTGCTTGGCTACCTGTTTTGTGGGCTGACCCCGCACTTCCCGGGCCCTTTCTCCGGAAGACATGCCCAGACATGTTCCTACCGGCTGATCGACATGTCCAGGCATGAAAGGCCTGCCTCTGCCTTGGCCCCCGGTCTGTCAACACCTGTTTGTTGGCTAACCCCCCACTTCCCGGCCCCTTCTCCCCAGGACATACCCAGACATGCTCCTACCGGCCCGATCTACCTTATAGCTGTTCCTACCTATACTGTGTTGAGTCATGCCCCTGTATTTATTTATTATTTTAAAATATCTATCTAATCTTTGATTTATCATTTGTAAACAGCTTTTAATGGCTTTCTGGAAGCCTCAGTTCGAAACGAAACAGCTTTCCATCTCACTGAAAATCCTCAAGTAGCAGTGAATCAGGTTTACCACAGAAAGACAAGCTGCCCTGCTTTTACCTGCAGCGGCAATGAAAAAAGCCTTGCCCTCACACAGCAGGGCTGGGATCCTGCTCTCTCTCTGTCTCTCTCTCTACACACTTGACACATGAGCTCAAAGTTGACAGGCTCTGCGTGTGCACGGAATGCATACATCTGTTTCAAGCTAACCCCCCACCCTACCCCCATGCTGCGATATCACGCAGCCCCTCAGTCCGTGAGAACAAGTTTTGTGTTTAACTTTTAAAGTTAAAGGAATTAAGGCTTAGCGTGTAAAGTACGAAATAACTAGCTCAATATAAGCTCTTTAAAAATCACACAGAGGCATACAGCAGTTTCCTTTTAACTCACGTTTGATATGTATAAAAATTCTATCCTCTGCTGTATAATTTGCAATTTTAATTTATATAAAAAATCGATCTAAAACAAGCCCTTTTCTATCAAATACCTCACATTTTAAATAATCAGATACATGTATTTTCAGCTGCCCTAAGGATACACATTGCAGAAGTAATGCGCTTCTAAAAGTTAGAATTTTACTCAGACACACCCCGAGTGAACGGAGCATGCTTGAATAACCTTGCATTCACCCGCCAAAATGCCTTAAGCAGCTCGGACATTCTGGTGATAGAGTAAAGAAGCTTTAAAAATACCATATCGCTATTCTAAGCATACAATGGTCATTTTCAGCACCTTTCCAAAACATGTGTCGCCCCAGCTCCAGACGCATGAAGCTAAGGGTGAGGGGGTCATGCATCCAGAATGGCCGATTCACACTTCAGCTGTTGGTCCGGCTCAATCATTATGCTGACACAAGAGATGTTCACACATATAGGCCTTTAACCTCAGGGCGTATCTTCCGGGTCTGTGTAAAACGATCGTGGGGACAGACATGTGCTTAAAAAGAGCTCATTATTACAAAGGTGACTTTTTAAAAAATACCGGACTTTTCAGTGTCCGGCCAAAGGCTTAGATGTAAGCCCCCAGTACTCTGACCCATTAAAGACAAAATGGTTCGTCTTCATGATCTTCTTAGAACAATGTTTTCTATTTATTTATTATTTATGGATTGGACTAAATTAAATACAAGTATCGTTAACACAGACTAATCTCCACAGAGCACCGACACCCAGGATCACGGTAGATGGTGTGGCAGTAGGGGGCAGTAGTGCACCCTTGAACCCTCAGGTATGACTCCAAACACCAGGTAAAAGTCCACGACCTTTTTATTTTTTCCCACAGTGCACCAAGCACCTTCCACACTACTCATAAACTCTTTAAACAAACCACTACTATTAAACTCTCCTCCTCGCCCAGACACTTTGCTCCTCCACCTCCCAGCACAGCTCAGTGTCTGGACTGAGGCACCGTCCTTTTATAGCCCCTGACCCGGAGGTGTTCCTGTCCCAGCAGTCCACAGTTCCTTATTCCTTCCGGGTCAGGGCAATCAGTCTTTTACTTCACCCCGGGAGCACGCCATTCCTTCCCGTCAGGTGACTGTGACGTACTCCCGGGTCATAGGGCACAACAGATCCCACAAGTCCCCCCACAGCGACTCCTGGTGGTCCCCAAGGTATCCAGCAGGGCTGTGTATAAACACAACAGAGTTCATAAGGCCCTGCTGGACCTCGGGGCACGATCCTGCTGTCGGGAGAGCTCCTCCTGTCGGCCTGGGGGTGCGGACCGGCCTGGGAAGCCGGCAGTCTTCCACAATGGACATATAAAGTTTTACTTTTGCATCGACGCTCAAGTCACCGTGTTCAAGTATGAATTCTATTTGTTTATCCAGTTCACTTTCTGTAGTGTTTAAAAGGATGCTAGGCAAATCTTGTGCGTGTATTCATATTTATATTCTCAAACCTATTAAACTAGTAATGAAAGGAATGGTCGCGCTTAATAGGGCTCTGAGAGGCCCTCCTTTCTGATTTCCAAGGGTTTTTTTCTTTTTAGCGGTCATTTTTTATTGCTGAGCTTTTTAACGGTGCAATGAGGCTTCTTCAGCAGAGGGTTGAGTGCGTGTGTTACTGGGGTATGTTTTAAGCTACTTCACCAGGCACAGAGTATCCAATATATTAACACGGTACTAGTCAGGGTCTATTGAGGATCAGGATTTCACTTTCTTTTTTAAATCTGGTACCACCTTTTTCCATCTTGTGCATTGTTCAGTAAACCTTATTTTTCGGTGGATCAGAACATTTTGTTTACACTCCACTCATTATTCTCTTTAGGTTTTTAACTGTTATACCTACATTTGTAAGTTTCAGCAGTCCTTTGAAAATGTTTTTGTGACAGTAGTAAGTAGTAACTTAATCATATGGTGCAAAAATCCAGACTACTCACTTTTAAAAGCTCTGTTCTGAATTTACCATTTCAACCAATATGTCTGCTTTGAATCCATCTCACCACTACAACTGGCCTTTCCTCTTTGTAGATTTAGGTTGTAGGGGTTTATTTGTAAAACACTCTGTGTCACTTCAAGGTAAATTAGATTTCCTTGGTTATTCAGCTGTCCATCGGTGTTCCATTTTTGTTATAAATTGTATTTAGTCTCTCTTGGCTTGTTCAGGCTTTAATTTAAAACAACATTTTCATCAACATGCTATAAGCACTTTAGTACTCTGGGTGCTTTGTATAATACAAAGTTTTTAGAAATTCTTTTGGTTTTTGGTAATATCATTCCATTTTACATCAGTTATGAACCCCAGAAAATATGAATGGTATCATATAGTATGTTATATGAGATATACACTACAGGGCTTATGATTAGGCTTGTGAAAAAGCACCCTTTGTTTTAGTAGCATTCAGGGTGAAGGGGATGTAAGTTTGAACTGTGATTCAAAGAGTCAACAAGTGTCTGCAATCTTCTTGAATACGAGTCAAAGGATCAGGGTTTGTGCAGTGATCATGGTCAAGGGCAGAGATAAGCTAGACAGTATTATTCCAAAACGAAATATTGACTTGCCCATATCCATATCAAGCAAATATCACAAGTATAGGATAGTAAAAAACTAAATTTACAAATACTAAGTCACAGAGGAAATTAAAAAACATATTAAGAACGGATCAACAAGGGATCACCCCAAGCTCACAGCACACTGCAACTGTATATTATTAGCTAAACTATCATCTATTTAGGCAGTTCCACGGGGTTGCAAAGCGTAGGGGAAAACATTATTTAACATCTGCTAGTATTATGATAATTAACATTAGTCTGCTATTGTTAGAATATCTTATCTGGCACTAAAAGTTGGGTTTGTGTTCCTCCTGATTCAGGAAGAACATTAAATATTGGAGTTTAGAATATTAACTAGACTGGTAGTCTTGATGGTAAAGACATTTGTGGCAAAATAATTATGAAGTAAATAATCACATGAAGTACCCTGAGTACCAAAGTGGTTATAGCAATTTGATGAAAATGCTATTTTAAATTAAAGCCTGAACAAGATAACTGTTTTCTATTCAACATATAAAATGTTTAGTAAATAAACATGCCTAACTTAATGCTTTATGAAAATCGACAAAGGCTGTAAAGAAACTCTGCCGATATTCGTGTTTGCGCTCCATGAGAACCCTTAGTGTCAGGATACGGTCGATGGTAGACTTCTTAGGCTTAAAACCAGACTTCTCCGGCCACTGGTAGGTAAGATAGTAATCATGGATCCTATAGAGAACGACCCTAGCAAGGACCTTACCCGTCACCAAGAGCAGTGTTATCCCCCTGTAGTTGCCAAAATCCAGGCGATCACCCTTCCCTTTCCAGATAGGGACGACAAGCATGAAAGATCTGCATAAGAAAAGTAAGGTTTGTATTTTGAGAAAGAGGGGACAATATATAAAAAAAATCTGCACATTCCCACATGCCATTAGGATGTTTTGAAAATGAAATCCAAAACGATTTTTTGGATTTGAGAAGTCTGCTGTTCAAACTCTGATACAGTTACTTTTCTGTTTATTGCTTTTTTAGAAAGCCTATGAACTTATCTGAATAGGGAAAAAATCGAAAGTCTGTGTTGGTTACAAATATGTGTTTCTGAGGCCTAAGCATAGCTAAGCCAAAAACTTTTGTTCAATTTCAAGGGGCTGCTTTGACCATGCAGGGTCCTCTGGACCAAATGTTTTTATTTTGTCACATACTATACCAATTACCAGCATACAAAGTCTGAACCTGCTCAGTTTTTTAGTTCTTGAACTATGGACTTTTGAAATTTGATGAAAACAAATCCCTCAGTAAACTGTCTTTATCTTGGAAAGTAATGCATCTTATATAAAAAAAAAGTACAGGGTGCCTCCTGACTAACATGGATACACCTGGTAATTTTTCCAGAATTTTTTGAGTCTGAAGTGCACGGGCCATTGGTTGATTTGACATGGAATGACTATATAACTTGAACATTAATTGCCAAAAACCTTTTATAGAAATTGTATGAAAGCTGAAAAAGGCTTGGTGTACGAATTGATATGCGTGGAATAATGGCGATTGCATAGTACTTTTACACAGAATTTCAGGGGTGGATGGAAATGCTATGTAACTGTTTGCATGGGCGATGAAGAAGCCTGATGACTCTGTGTATTGCTTTGCACAGAACTACCTTGTGCATTCCAGACAGTCTGCTGGAATCCTGTTGTGGCATAATATCTCAGCATTGCTAGCAGCTGAGTGTCAGGACATAGTTGTGATGAGTGGGTCTTGACAGGTTTTTCACAACCAGCTGAAGTAGTGCATTATTTTGGCTGATGGAAACCTGTATCTCTCCAATACTGCACCATCACTTGGGTGATTGAATGCGTTTAATTATGCCTGTACAACTGCATTACCACACACAAGTCGACTGTGTGGACAAAGAAGGCATCCTTTTTATTGTCTCTGATTCAAAACCAGGATTCTTTGCCATGCTGTTATTTTTTTTATAATGTCAATAAAGCCTGATTGTTCTTTTTATAGTACTTGGTTAACCTGAAACTTGTTCTTTTATATTTGTCAGAAGGCATCGATCAACTCCTAAGACCACCTATGGAGGTCTTTTCTACCACTACAACCCAGTGATTTGCCTTCAGAGATGCATTATTGCATTACTTCGTGTACATATATATTTGATTTTGGTCAAATATGACATATAGTAGAGCCTTTTTGTTTTTTGCGAGTGCCTTCAACATTTCAAGCTATTTATCATGTAAATGCTTTTTAACAGTCTCTTTTGGCTGTCACCATCTGTTGATTAAGTTCTGCAGGAGGTGGCCATTTAACATCGTCCTTTAGGATTAACATATCAGTCGGGTTAGACATAGCTACAAAATGAGTTTAACATAGTACTTTAGTTATGAAAAGTTTTGGGAAACTGCTTTTCTTGCAATGCATAAACCTAAGTTTGAGTTTTGGGAAACCCACCCTTGCTCAGATTTTAGAAGTTAGAAAGTACTTTTTGAAGTGGTCAAAACTTATGAACAATTTAAAATAATATCCTTTTAACTATATTTGTAATACAATGTCTATCAGAAATTGTTCATACTATTTTCTAATTTATATTATCTGCATTCCAACAAGAAATTCAAAGAGGGATGAAACAGGGTTCAAGATCTATCCATCCATCCATTATCCAATCCACTATATCCTAACTACAGGGTTACGGGGGTCCACTGGAGCCAATTCCAGCCAACACAGGGCGCAAGGCAGGAAACAAACCCAGGTCAGGGCACCAGCTCACCACAGGGCGCACACACACACAACAACAACAACAACATTTATTTATATAGCACATTTTCATACAAACAGTAGCTCAAAGTGCTTTACATAATAAAGAATAGAAAAATAAAAGACACAATAAGAAAACAAAATAAATCAACATTAATTAACATCGAGTAAGAGTAAGGTTCAATGGCCAGGGGGGACAGAAAAAACAAAAAAAACTCCAGACGGCTGGAGAAAAAATAAAATCTGTAGGGATTCCAGACCATGAGACCACCCAGTCCCCTCTGGGCATTCTATCTAACATAAATGAAACAGTCCTCTTTGGATTTAGGGTTCTCATGGAAGGGCTTGATGAAGATGGCCGTAGAGTTCTGCCTTTTAATCCATCTATCATTGTTGGAGCATCATGAAGCTTTGAGTAGGTGGAGGTGGCGCAGGCCACCACCACAAAGAAACCGGAAAAAGAAACAGAAAAGAGAGTAGGGGTCAGTACGGATTTTAGAGCCACCATGAATAGTTATTATGATGAATTGAACATACAGAGTATCAGGATTAAGTTAAATTGAAGTTAAATAGAAGTTATGGAAAGGCCATGTTAAAGTAATATGTTTTCAGCAGTATTTTAAACTGCTCTACTGTATCAGTCTGGCGAATTTCTATTGGCAGGCTATTCCAGATTTTAGGTGCATAGCAGCAGAAGGCCGCTTCACCACTTCTTTTAAGTTTTGTTCTTGGAATTCTAAGGAGACACTCATTTGAGGATCTGAGGTTACGATTTGGAATATAAGGTGTCAGACATTCCGATATATACGATGGGGCGAGATTATTTAAGGCTTTATAAACCATAAGCAGAATTTTAAATTTAATCCTGAATGACACAGGTAACCAGTGTAGTGACATTAAAACTGGAAAATTTGCTTGGATTTTCTTTTCCTAGTTAGGATTCTAGCAGCTGCATTCTGCACTAGTTGCAAACATTTTATGTCTTTTTTGGGGGAGTCCTGAGAGGAGTGCGATACAGTAATGTAGTTGACTGAAAACAAACGCGTGAACTAATTTCTCAGCATCTTTCAGTGATATAAGAGGTCTAACTTTACTTAAGTGAAAAAATGCTGTCCTAATGATCTGATTAATATGCGATTTAAAATTCAGATTACAGTCAACAATTACCCCTAAGCTTTTTACCTCCGTCTTGACTTTTAATCCTAATGTATCCAGTTTATTTCTAATAGCCTCATTGTATCTAAGATACTAAGACACTAAGATTTCAGTTTTCTCTTTATTAAACTTGAGAAAGTTACTATTCATCCATTCTGAGATACCAGTCAGACATTGTGTTAGTAAATCAATAGAATCAGGGTCATCAGGTGCTATTGATAAGTACAGCTGTGTGTCATCAGCATAGCTGTGGTAGCTCACGTTGTGCCCTGAGATAATCTGACCTAACGGAAGCATGTAGATTGAGAATAACAGCGGACCCAGGATAGAGCCTTGTGGAACACCATATTGGATATCATGTGTCTTCGAGTTGTAATTCCCACAACTAACAAAAAATTTTCTCCCTGTCAGGTAGGATTCAACCCAATTTAAGACTGTGCCAGAGAGGCCCACCCATTGACTAAGGCAATTTCTAAGAATATTATGATCAATGGTGTCTCAGATCTAAGAGGATGAGAACAGATAAATGGCCTCTGTCTGCATTCACTCGCAAATCATTTACTACTTTAACAAGTGCCGTTTCTGTGCTGTGATTTGTTCTAAAACCGACTGAAATTTATCAAGAATAGCATGTTTATTGAGGTGGTCATTTAACTGCATAATGACTGCCTTCTCCAGAACTTTACTTAAGAAAGGCAGGTTAGAGATGGGTCTAAAATTTTGAACTTACCAAAACTGACATCTTTACATTTTAATCGGCTCGAGTAAATGTTAGCCATTCCGCCTCCCTTTTTCCCCTGGCGGTCTGCACGAGTAAAACTGTAATCCGGAGGGCAGATTCGATTAAAACAGCCGCGCCGTCTGAGCTAAGCCATGTTTCACTTAGTGCAATAAAATCTATTTTTTTATCACTAATAAGATCATTGATAAAAAACGTTTTGTTAGTTAAAGCTCTAACATTCAATAGTGCCATATTTAATGTTTCGGAGGTGCCAAGATGAATACTATGTGCGTTATTGATATTTGGAATAGGAACTAAATTATTTTTATTAGCGCCGCTCTGTTTGTATTTTTTGTTTAATCTGTGATCTGTTTTTATAGTTTTAATATATTGTTCCTCTAAAATAGTCATTTTAATTAGATTATTGGAGTTTATGCCGTATTTCCTAGATTTTCTACGTGCATTGAGATTGCTTATTACAGTATTAATGTTGTGCACTTTAACAGAAGATTCTATTAAACACTTATCATGTCCTGGCACAACAGTATCATTTCGGAAAGGGTTAAGAGCAGAGATAGATAGTCAAGAAAAACGAATTACCTTCGATACGTTTACGGAGAGGACCCGGGTGCCGAAACTGTTTGGATGCAGGCCATCACGCTTGAAGAGACGCGGCCTTTCCAAAAAGAGATTCCAATTGTTGATGAAACCGACATCCTTCTTCTTGCAGAAACCCTGTAGCCAGTTGTTCAATCCTAGCAGACGACTGTAGTACTCGTTGGATCGTCTGACGAGAGGTAGTGGACCGAAACGAAGATCTTTGCCGATGGGGTCCTCTCCTTCGTGTCTTTAATCAAAGCTGCGAAGTCAGCCTTCAGGATTTCTGATTGTCGGTGCCTTATATCGTTTACGCCGGCATGCAAGACGATTGCTCCAACTGCCCTCTACTTGTGTTTCTCGTAGACTGCTGGCGCACGTTTCATTACATCTCGGACACGAGCACCGGGAAAACAAGAAACAAACGATTTTGCATTAGGGCATGCGACATTAAGGTTTCTAACGATAGAATCACCTACCACTATTGCATCACCAGGGGCTGAAATCGAAATGGGGACGCGGAGAGGGTCAAACCGGTTCTGAGATAGGATGCTTGCCTGTGCCGATGGAGGTGCTCTGGCCTTGAACCCCCTCCTGCATAGCTGAAATCCACCGAGGTCATCAGCGGCGTCGCTCCTACGAGACGCGGGGGTGAGGTCGGCACAATGCGGGGTTGATGTTTCGCCGGTTCCAGATGGCAAGGACGGTTTATCCAACAGCCGGGCCTTCAGATTTCTAAGGTATCTCCGTCGGGACAGGAGTTTCTGAATCTGTTCGTCGAGTGCCTGGAGTTCTTCAACTACGATTTCAACGCAAGTTACCCCACTGTCGGCCATTTTCTGCTTCGTGCCCTAGGAGAAATGAGAGAGAGAGAAAGAGAGAGGTTAGGTTATGAGGTTATGTCCCTAGAACATCCACACACACACACCAAGCACACACTAGGGACAATTTAGAATTGCCAATGCACCTAACCTGCATGTCTTTGGACTGTGGGAGGAAACCGGAGTACCTGGAGTAAACCCACGCAAACACAGGGAGAACATACAAATTCCACGCAGGAAGGAGTTTGTGTAATTGTGTATAATCAAAATCTTCTGGTACCACACTCATTCAGCCTTACCAAGGACAAAATCAGTTCCAGAGAACTAGTGACTGTGATATTTATGATAATTTGTGGGGAAGGAAGTGTTATTATGGGGAATGTTATTGCAGGGTTTTACCATATTTCTGTTTTATGATTTAAATGAAAATGCGTATATGGTATTTTCTGTTGCAAGCAGATTGCGAAAAGAACGCTAATCCCAACACAATATATTTCAAAGAATGTAATAGGTGCTGTCTACTTAGCAAGTATAACGAAATTATAACATTGTGTTAGATGTCCTATAAATACAAACAAGCATCTGCATTTGGATGAATAATGCACATTTATTTGACGTGTCAACAAGTTGGTACTGGCCGGTGGCAATGGTTGGGGACAGAAGGGTCCTGTTGTATTCATGCCCAGGGGTCCTTAGACTTAAGATTCAGCTCTGCTCGCACACCATATAGTGACTCAAATTGGCACGGAAGATTGTAGATCAGGGTTAGAGAGGACCAACAAAAAATGGGGTCAATGGAGTTTACATGCAGCTGAGGAAACAGACAGATGGCTCCACCACCAAAGTGGTACATTCATTGGAACAATGATACATCAATCACAGTATTTAGGTTCAACTCTCTAGAAAGCATAACTGTCTTTATGAATTTTGAAATAATGTTTAAAGGTGTTTTTGGCACCTGTGAATTTGGACCTTCAGATCATGCAAATGGCTATTTCATTCTTTGCAGTGTATTCTGCAATAAATTTAAAATATTAAAATTTTAAAATAAGAGTGATAAATCCCCACTGTTGATCACTCCACTGCTGTTGCACTCCAACACTGGAATTAGTCCTGATGACTTATGCAAATATGGAACATGAAAAGTATATTAATGGCAAGTAACTGATAGAAATGCATTTTGAAAAATAATTGTGGAACTATGTAAGACATTTATCTTAAGTCTGAGTTAAGCAGCAAGACATCAATAAGCAAGTTTAAATCAACTTGAGACATTTTTTATATGTTGTCAAGCAAGTCAGAAGTCAGAAAAGTTAAGACTTGAGTGAAGTCGTGTGATTCAAGTTGCCAATCTCTGCTAAGAAGTAGTAAACAGGCAATAGGCAATCAGGTATTAAACAAGAGGATCAAATGTTTATGGAATTAAAAAAAGTAAGATCAACAATTTTCAATAAAAAAATGTGTTTGTTCCCTGCTGAGTATTGTTGCAGTACATAAAGTCTTAACTTTTCTTTTTTGATATACAATCTTAAAAATAATGATTCTGTAATGGCACTTTGCAGGGTTGTGTGGTTCTTTCTAGATCCATTGTTTGACAAAGAGTCAAGTCTTTCTGGGAAGAATTCTTTCTCTTTGTATATATTATTATTTTTTCTTTGAACCTTGAAAAAGCCCCTAATATATGGACAAGATAGAAATATTTAATGTATAGTAGGTGACCTAATAGAATGAAACACATCAAAAAAATATGAACTGAACTTGTGTGATTATATGCAGTCCTTTGGTATTTCACACATCTTTTATCATCTGTCCATGGCTATTTATTGAGCCTGTTACAGATCTTAATTAATAAATAAAGGGTTCTTTCTATTACCTTCATGTGGATGGTTCTTTTGGAAACCAAAAATGGTTCCTCTATGACATCGCTTTGAAGAACCTCTCTGGCACCTTTATTTCTTGCCTTGTTGGACAAAGTCGGATTGTTCCATCTGAGCAAAGTATGACATCGAGCTAACAATATAACAAAATCCTCACCCTGGAATGTTAAGCAAGTAAAACTGTTCTATCTAGTAGATGTTAAATGTATGAGAGAATCAAGATAAATAGTAGACATCTGATAAGTAAGTGAAAATTGTAGTACTTTAGAGTGGAAAATGTCAAAATTTAATAAATGTGTTAAAGGGGACAGTCACTGAAAATCAACGTACTCATATACAAGTACCTCAAGGTTTATGTACCATGCATGCAACTTACCTTGAATGGTGGCTAATTTATTGAAGTAGTATGTTCGTGTTTGTTTCATAAAGTGCAATTGGAAATACCAAATCTCTGACTTCAAATCTGTGCTTCTCTATAATTTTTAAGAGGTCCGTTGACAGTAATACTGTAACAGCATTAACAAATTGCATCAGCCAGGGATGAGTCACTGAAGTATGAGCTGGCATTATATCAGCAGTGGCAGGAGCGCCTATATTAATGATAAGCCTGCAAAGTCACAGCTTTTGCCAGCCACTACAGCAAAGGGTAAGCAGTCCTTTAAAGGACTGTGAGCCACCTCAATGAGGGATGTAAAGAGCACCATTGCTACAATACTTTACATTTAAGGTGCTATCACAATTTCTTAGCCCCACCAAAATTTGCCTAAAATTATCAAGATTTACAGAATTTAAAGGACTCACAACCCATTTAGTTTTAAATAAGGTAGTAAGAAAAGTCTTCAATGTACAGTATATTTGATTAATTCATCACAACAAACACTCTTAAACAACATTTACTTGAAATAAAGGTTGGTTGCAATTAAAGCTGCAACCTTTACAACCTCCAGGATAGAAACCAAGTATCAATGTAGCACGGAGGACAGAACCAAGGAAAAAGCAGTTACAGTATATAAATCAGGTGTTATAGGAGACAAAGCATCCTCTGAGTTAAAGATGGCAAAAACACATCTTGAGCTAATACAATTTCTGGAGCTGAACATTAATGTTTTGTTTACATAACAGATTAGTTTAAACATAGAATACAGTAAATAAGTATTCTATTAGTACAAGTATTCCATAAGTATTTTGACAATGGCACAATTTCCATAATTTTGGCACTGTACACCACCACAATAGATTTCAAGCAAAACAATCCAGATGTGATTAAAGTATAGACTTTCAGCTTTAATTCAAGTGTTTAGAATAGACATATATTTTTATAATACACCACACACACACACCTTTGTTTTCAAGGGCTCAAAGGTATTTGGACAAACTAAAATAAGCATGAATATAATGATCATTTTCAATATTTGTTTGAAAATCCTTTAAAGTCAATGATTGCATTAAGTCTGAGACCCATGGCCATCGCCAGATTTCTATTCTACTGATGCTTTGCCACCCCTTTACTGCAGCTGTGTTCAGTTGCTACTTGTTCATTGGAATTGCTGCCTTCAGTTTTGTCTTCAGCAAATGAAAGGCATGTCCAATAGGGTTGAGGTCAGTTGATTGACTTGGTTATTGAAGAATATTCACCTTCTTTGCCTTGAAAAGCACTTGGTTTGCTGTCACAGTATATTTCCGCCCATTGTCCAATTGTTCTGTGAAGCGTCATCCTATCAGTTTTGCAGCTAAATCTGAGTAGACAGTATAGTCCTGTTAGCTTCAGAATTCATCCTTCTACTTTTGCCAGTACTTATACCATCAATAAACATTAGTGACTGTCTTCCATTGGCAGCCATGCATGCTCATGCCATAAAGCTTCCTCCACCATATTTCACAGTTCATGTAGTATTCAGTGGATCATGAGCTGTTTCTTCTCTACTCCATACTCTTCTCATTCTGGTATATATTGATTTTAGTTTCCTTTGTCCAAAACAATTGTTCCAGAACTGGACAGGTTTTTAAAAATATTTTCTGGCAAAGTCTAATCTGTCCTTACTATGCTTGAGATTTACCAGTGGTTTGCTGCACTTTGTGGTGAACCCAATGTCTTTACTTTCATAAAGTGTCTTGATTGTAGTATTGGGCAATGTTATATCTACCTCCCAGAGGGTGTTCTTGGTTTGGCTAAATGTTGTAAAGTGATTCTTCTTCACCAAGAACAGAATTCTGCAATAATCCAACACAGTTGTCTTCTGTGGTTTTCCAGACCTTTTGGTGTTGCTGAGTTCACCAGTGTGTTCCTTGTTTTTAAGAATGTAACAGATGGTTGATTTGACCACCCCTTGTGTTTCTGCTGTCTCTCTAAAGGGTTTGTTTTATTTTCTCAGCCTAATAATGAACTCTTTTCACTTGCATGGACCACTGTTTAGATCTCATTTTGAGAGTTCACAGTGACAGCTTCCAAATGCAAATTCCACAATTGGAATCAATTCCAAATCCTTTACCTACTTAATAGTTAAAAATAATGAGGGGATCTGCTCCTACCTGACTATAACTCTGAGCTCCTGGAAATAAGGTGGAGGGGCTATGCAGAAAAATGGTTGTCATTTCTAAACGGCTCATACAGTATTTTTGGTAAACCCCTTAAATTAAAACTGTTTTTTTCCATGTTTGGAGAGTATTAATTTGATGACTACAAATGCTGCGGACATTAAACATTAATTTAGAATTGTACTATGACCTGCTTTAATGTTTAGTTAATGTTCAGATTGTGCAGCAGCCATTTTCACATTGGAAGCCTAAAATGGGATGATTAGGGTGGATTGGTGAATTGGAATAAAACAAGCTGGTGAATAACCTCATATTCTGTGCCCATGATGTAGAAAGATTCCTTCATGTGTATTCACAAAAAGTCCAAAATAAAAATCACTCATTACACTCACACAGCTGGCTATTATGCAGATACACACTGTGACAGCCTTTATAATGTGAAGTCTCTGTCACATCACTCTGTACATGTGATAATAACACTCTATAATGACCTGATAAGTTAATTTGACAAGACTACAATGAACTGCATTGTGGGTCCTATTCACACAAACTTGTGGACACTCTTGGCCAACTCTCTGATTACCAGCTGATTTACAGTCATTCAACAGAGAGAAAACAACTTGTTGTTTCACAATATATCCACTTAAGACACTATCTTGCAGATGCCTTCTATTGCTCTTTTTGACCAACTGGTGATATATGCTGTTACTGTTATTAATATTCTCTCTTTAACTTTTAAAGGGAAGCACCGGGGATGAAAATATTTAAAGAAGACTCATGCATTGTTTTAACCTTTGTAAGAGCCATTTGCTAGTTATTTAAGTTATATAAATGTTTGGCTAAATATTAGTGTATAATCTATGGAATGTTCCTACAACCCCCATAAGTTGAATTGAATTGGTATATTCTAACTATTTCTAGCCTCTCTGACTAAACATTATATTCAGTTAGTGACCTGCCTTGCTAGGTGTAAGGCGTCGTGGGCACATGGTTTTATACTGTGCCTAACGTGCCTTGCATGCATTAAGTGCCAAGTAACATGAAAGACTATATACTTTATTGAATGCACAACGCCATACGTTAAAAGCGTACAGAGGAAGTAAATCATCTTTAGGTATAGAAACAACTAAAGTTTGACAAGAAAAGCTAAGTTTAGAGAAGATACATTTTTTTTCAAATTTTTTGCCTTTCATTCTACGTATGTAACAACTTTTTCCTTTATTTATTCTTGTGTGGATTGTTTGCTTTGAATTTTCACTAAATATTTTAAAACAAACTTTTGTACTGAGAGATTTCTTTCGGCAAGCGTTTTACCCATGCTTCAACTCGCCTTACACTCCTGCAGCTACAACCTTGTTTTTATTGGACTATTTATTGATTTTAATCTCCACCAGCATTTTGAAGATTTTATAGATTATTTATTTATTGATTTTTTTGAACACTGCACTTTGGAAATTATTTGGATTTTTTTTTTAATAAAAGCACTGAGCATGTTGCACCTTCCCCTTTTTTCATGTGGGTTTTGTCCCCATCAGCCACGCTCATCTCTGTTATGGTACTGACGGTGTCGGGTTCAAGAGGCTTCCATTATGTAAGAGAGAGCAAGAAGCCGACCCGCACCCTCACAATAACAAAAACGTATATTTGATGTGAGTCTGTAACACCCTGTGCAAATTTATGGTACTTGTAAAAGATGATACTTTTCCTGCCACATTTGATTGATTTTTTTATTCAGTTTTATTCTTCGATTGTTGAAGTGTCATAAATTTACACCAAGTGTTACAGACTCAAATCATATGTACATTTTTATTATATAATAGAAACAAATAATAGCAGCTCACTACTGAAAATGCTAAATGTGATGAGAACCTGGGATCTAACCCACAACCTCTTGATTTTGAGACAGAAGTCCTTATCACTGCATCAGCCAAGTCTACTTTGTAACAATTGATAGTTAGGCTTCAGTTTTCACTAAGTGACAGCAACATGTGAATTGAATGATTTCTTTTTCTTTGGTGATATTCTTGATTTAACACTAGAATTACCAGAGCCTACGAGAAAACTTGTAAATCCGGCCCACCTTAAATCCGTTCACACCTCTCCGTCAGCGTCTTTGTCTTGTAAATGTGACGATTAAGACACGCTGCAAGCAGCCGGCTATTTCATCCCCCCACCATCACAGAACATTTACTAAGTTCTCTTAGCTCGTGCCTTGTTTGATTATCTGGGAGTGAGTGAACTGCTGAAATTTTATGTGTGTTCCGTTTCTACAGTAATCTGTGTAAACACATTGTTAAAACAGAAACTTTTTCATATTTTAGTAATAAATGTTGCAAAATGTAGGCATAAACTATAGAATGTGTGAAGCTTGAAGTCCAAAGATCAAATAAACACTTTCACAAAAGGTTCAAGGGTGATACTACAGCTTCTGTGGCGTAGCAGTAAGATTTGCTGACTTGTAATCAAGGGGCCACCGGTTTGATCCCCACTGCCTCCTATATTTGCCATTTTTAGTAGTGAAAGTGTGTGTGAAAGTTGTGAAAGTGTTTATTTGATCCTTGGACTTCAGGCTTCACACATTCTATAGTTTATGCCTACATTTTGTAACATTTATTACTAAAATATGAAAAGGTTTCTGTTTTAACAATGTGTTTACACAGATTACTGTAGGAACGGAACACACATGAAATGCATGTGTTCCAAATAACGATCTATTATTTCCACTCTAAAACTCCAGCAGTTCACTCACTCCCAGATAATCAAACAAGGCATGAGCTGGGAGAATTTTGTGAACTTTCTGAGACGGTGGGGGGATGGAATAGCCAGTTGCTTACTGCTTGTCTTAATCGGCACATTTACAGGACAAAAGACCCTGACGGAGAGGTGCGAACAGATTTAAGGTGGGCCGGATGTACGAGTTTTCTCGTAGGCTCTGGTAATTCTAGTGTTAATCGGCACATTTACAGGACAAAGACGCTGACACAGAGGTGCGTATGGATTTAAGGTGGGCCCGTTTTACATTTTTTCTCATAGGCTCTGGTAATTCGAGTGTTAAAGTGCAAATATTTTGTTATACCTTTTGTGAAAGTGTTTCTTTAATATTTGGACTTCAGTCTTCACACATTTTACACTTCATATCAGCATTTTGTCAGTTATTACTATAATATGAAAAAAGTTTCTGTTTTAGTTGTATGTTCAACACTTCTTGCCTTGCATTTCCTGTCATCCTATATTTACACAGATCGCTGTAGACACAGAACACACATGATATGTGTGTATTCCAAATAAAGATATATTATTTACCCTATACAATTCCAGACACTTCACTCCCATATAAAGTGACTTCAGCTCTGAGAATTTTGCATCTGTCTTGACTTCAGCTGCCTCGGTGGGGGATGGGATAGCAGGCTGCTTGCTGCCGGGGCTGATTGACACATTTTCAAAGCAAAGATGCTGATAACGAGGTGCAATGGAATTTAAGGTGGCATTATGAATATTTTTGTTCACTTCAGGGATTCTAGTATTAAATGACACTTATCCACTTTATATACAGTAACTGGTGTGCATTTGGCAGTTATTGGCACAAAATGTAATTTTGCCAGTCGACATATTGCACCATGTTTTTTTGCTAATATGTGTGTGATTACATTTTTAATGCATTCATTTGGTTTTTTGTATGCAACTGCAAGCTGCATCTTGCTATCTGAAAGTGAGCTGAGACTGTGTGGGTGGTTATCTCAGTTCTTGAAGGCAGGCTTTATTATAGTTTTCTCAATTACTTAGATAAATTTCTTGAAAATAACCTCCATTTCCCAAAACTCTAAACACAATTTCATAACTACACACTCAACTCCACAAACTTCAATGTTCCAGTTCAAACCAAACTCTCTACTCAAAACCATGTACTCTTATATCCAAACTTTGTCTTCAGACATCACACAGAAGCCCGCAAAACACATACACTACAACATAGCCTTACACCATGCAGAGATCAATTCAAAACCCTACTGTAAAAACTTGTTACTGCAATGAACAATGTTACTTATATCCAGCGTGCCAAACTACCTCTATAATGAACACTATATAAACAGCAAATGTAGAATTTAATCTAAAAATGTTTATCCTTTAATGTACAACATTATACATAAAAAATTGGAAAGAAAATGAAAATTCTATTCAGGGTCAGGCCAGAGAATCTCATTAACATCGCATGCAATATAAACCCTGGCCAGGAAGCGAGGGAAAAAAAAACCCTTGCATGCCTTATTCTTTCCTGGCAAGACTCAACTGTGATGTCCAAACAAGCTTCTTCCATGGTATACAGGTGAACATGAATGTAGGGGTCTCAGTCATAGGCTTTCCCCCACCATGCTGAAAAAAACTCCTCTATAGGGGTTTAGGGAAGACGAACATGCAAGCAGAAAGATGTTGCTGAATCTGGGGTTGTTGGTGAACCAGTCACAAACTAGAGCAGCCTGGTAGAGACTGACATTGTCCCAAATTCCAAAGTAGCATAACTGCTCTTGTTGTGCTGTCTGCCTCTGGTCAAGTTGGTATATGTGATCTCGGAGACCATTGAAGAAAGCAAGTAGAACCATGGTGTCATATGGACCAAGGATTGCATGTTAGTGGAGGAACCATTGGTTCCTCACATTTTCTCCTCGCTGGCCAGGGACATACATAATGGCCTATTGACCAATTGTCTATCCCCCCACCCCCTCCCCTTTCAGTGAGGTTGAAGCCTGCCTCATCAGCAAAGATGAACTCCTGAGTAGTGTGTTTTGCTTATATTTCAATGATTCTCTACAAAAGATAACACACACTACAGTAAATCGCTACTCTGAAACATATTGCTAGAGTACATAAAAAAGGAGTTAACAAATACAGTTTGTTCTGCACTATATGGTGCTATGCAGTACTGTAATACATACCGTAACTATGCTCAAATACTTCACGCAATATGAAAAAAATCATGCCTGCTCATATTTCAGGCACTGGTTTTTAACTCCTTCAGAGTTACTTTTGAAAGAAACAGGTCTGTTCTTTGAAAAATGTGGTCAGTTGTGGAACTGCTCTGTTGTATCTCCTGCAAGCAAACTGTGTTGCTGGATATCACCCTATCTTGCTCTTCAGAAAATAGGGGTCTTCTGCCTCCATCAGGAAGTTGTCTCCCAGTTCTGGAAAACAAAATACTGCAAGTACTAACTGTAAAACCATACATTTTACAATAAGAACACACAGTAACTATGTGAAATGGAATAACTCAGTACTTTTCACACAGCAAATAGTCCAACAGAGCAAACCGCTACAGTACATGTAGGTGTTGTACAGTATGTAACACTGTACAGTACTCTATAGTTACAGTAGAGAGCTGTATGCAAATGACCTACCTATTTTCCTCTCTGAAGGTTTGTATAATAGAAGCTAATTTGAGAAGGCTCAGGTTTGGTTGCAGTCTTTGACCAGCACCTGCCATCAACATCTTATGCACAAAGACATGGTCAACAAGAGTGGCACAAATCTTATTTGAAACCATTTGTCTCCTTTCTCTTGCTGTTATTCTTCCTCTCCCTCTTCCACATCCCCTCCTGTGTTGTCTTCCTCTTTCTTCCTATGGTGGTTGTTCCATTGTTCCAAAACAATTGAACTAACCCTTTTATTTGTCTAACCTAAGTATATTACTGGTGTCTGAACAATTTTGACTCATAGTGTTTGCATGTTGGGAATTGTGTTCTAAATGTGTTCTAGCTTTGCTGACTTGAGTTAATAATATTGAACCCAGTGCTTTCTGAATGAGCACATAGTAAAGCCAATGATGCATGAAGGGATTTACAGTGCATCCGGAAAGTATTCACAGCGCATCACTTTTTCCACATTTTCTTATGTTACAGCCTTATTCCAAAATGGATTAAATTCATTTCATTCCTCAGAATTCTACACACAACACCCCATAATGACAACGTGAAAAAAGTTTACTTGAGTGTTTTGCAAATTTATTAAAAATAAAAAAATTGAGAAAGCACATGTACATAAGTATTCACAGCCTTTGTCATGAAGCTCAAAATTGAGCTCAGGTGCATCCTGTTTCCCCTGATCATCCTTGAGATGTTTCTGCAGCTTAATTGGAGTCCACCTGTGGTAAATTCAGTTAATTGGACATGATTTGGAAAGGCACACACCTGTCTATATAAGGTCCCACAGTTGACAGTTCATGTCAGAGCACAAACCAAGCATGAAGTCAAAGAATTGTCTTAGACCTCTGAGACAGGATTGTCTCAAGGCACAAATCTGGGGAAGTTTACAGAAAAATTTCTGCTGCTTTGAAGGTCCCAATGAGCATAGTGGCCTCCATCATCCATAAGTGGAAGAAGTTTGAAACCGCCAGGACTCTTCCTAGAGCTGGCCATCCATTTAAACTGAACGATCGTGGGAGAAGGGCCTTAGTCAGGGAGGTGACCAAGAACCCGATGGTCACTCTGTCAGAGCTCCAGAGGTCCTCTGTGGAGAGAGGAGAACCTTCCAGAAGGACAACCATCTCTGCAGTAATCCACCAATCAGGCCTGTATGGTAGAGTGGCCAGACAGAAGCCACTCCTTAGTAAAAGGCACATGACAGCACGCCTGGAGTTTGCCAAAAGGTATCTGAAGGACTCTCAGACCATGAGAAACAAAATTCCCTGGTCTGATGAGACAAAGACTGAACTCTTTGGTGTGAATGCCAGGCGTCACGTTTGGAGGAATCCAGGTACTGCTCATCACCAGGCCAATACCATCCCTACAGTGAAGCATGGTGGTGGCAGCATCATGCTGTGGGGATGTTTTTCAGCAGCAGGAACTGGGGGACTAGTCAAGATAAAGGGAAAGATGACTGCAGCAATGTACAGAGACATCCTGGATGAAAACCTTCTCCAGAGCGCTCTTGACCTCAGACTGGGGTGACGGTTCATCTTTCAGCAGGACAACAACCCTAAGCACACAGCCATGATATCAAAGGAGTGGCTTCAGGACAACTCTGTGAATGTCCTTGAGTAGCCCAGCCAGAGCCCAGACTTGAATCCGATTGAACATCTCTGGAGAGATCTTAAAATGGCTGTGCACCAACGCTTCCCATCCAACCTGATGGAGCTTGAGAGGTGCTGCAAAGAAGAATGGGCCAAACTGGCCAATGATAGGTGTGCCAAGCTTGTGGCATCATATTCAAAAAGACTTGAGGCTGTAATTGCTGTCAAAGGTGCATCGACAAAGTACTGAGCAAAGGCTGTGAATACTTATGTACATGTGATTTCTCAGTTTTTTATTTTTAATATATTTGCAAAAACTTCAAGTAAACTTTTTTCACGTTGTCATTATTGGGTGTTGTGTGTAGAATTCTGAGGAAAAAAATAAATTTAATCCATTTTGGAATAAGGCTGTAACATAATAAAATGTGGAAAAAGTGATGCACTGTGAATACTATCCGGATGCACTGTATGTGTAGAGTTTTGCACAAAAGGTGAAATTAATCTGGGTCATGTGTCAGAGGAGGTTGGCAGCATGTGCTGATTTTACAGTGTGGTGCCGCACACAACACACAATGAACCACCCAGTTTGGTACTCCAGTGCAGCCATGCAACTGTTGACACCTCAGCACCACACTGGATCAGTATAAATTTGTTTATGGTGGCTTTAGTTGCAGTCCTGACACCATCCACAAAGTTTTCCCTGCACGTTGGAGGACCTGTTTGCAGGTCTGGATTAATGTCATACCCAGGATGAAGCAATTGCAGGTTAAGGGCCTTATGACAACATGGCACCCTTCGTGGCAGACGTGTTTGCACACTCCACTCTATGCCGTTTTTTGTTTTGTTTTGTGTTTTTGTTTTTCACCTTCTCTACAGCACACAAATGCCTTGTACTACTATTATACAGCAGACAGGCATTGCTGGACAATGCTAACTCACACAGTCCCCTGGAATGTACCGGTTTTATACCATCTGAGCTACAGTTCATTGTTCGCTCTGGCAGCCAACACAACAACCACAACCAGGAAGACCCCGTAGCATTGAGCTCAAGTGATCAAGCTGATCCCAGGAGAGTGCTCCAGAGACGGGGACGCAAGCAAGGCAAGAGGGGAGGGCTCCAGGCTATGCTAAAAGCTTGCGCTAGCTTACCACCGCTACCCAGCCTCTTGCTAGCCTATGTGCAGTCTCTGGAAAACAAACGGGATGAGCTAAGAGCCAGGATTATAGCGCAATGGGAAATAAGAGAGTGCTGCGCTCTAATTTTCCCCAAGACCTAGCTTTCGGGCAAAGTCCCAGAATATGCTGTTCAGCTACAGACTCACTATGTGCACAGAGGAGACCACACTGCAGCCTACGGTAAGGCTAAAGGGTGGTGTGTGTGTGTGTTTATTAACAACTCATGGTGTGGAGATGTACGGACTATTTATAAGCACTGCTCACAAGATGGGGAGTTTTTACTGCAGAAATGCCAACCATCTTATCTACCAGGGGAATTCTCTGCTGTGTTTTTGGCCACTGTTTAAATCCCACCACGAGCTAACACTGCGGCAGTGTTCTCTCTTTGACATTATCAGCACCTTAGAGGCAGCTCATCCCAATGCTGTTTTATTGCAGCTGGCGACTTTAATCAGTGCAATTTACGGACTATACTTCCCAAATACCACCAACATGTGAACATTCCCACCCGTGAGAAGAACACACTAGATCATGTTTACAGCAAGATACAAAGGTGCATACAGGGCTGCACTCCACCCCCACTTCGGACAATTTGACCATGCCACTCACTCTGTTCTTTACCCAGCCTACAGACATAGGCTGGAACAAGCAAACCTTATCATTAAGCAAGTTAAACTTTGGACCCCAGAGACTGAGAGCACCCTGCAGGACTGTTTTGCTCAGACAGACTGGGATGTATTTAGGGTTGCAGCCACTCTAGAGGACTCTTCAATCAGCATACGGGACTATGCAGAGTACGTGACTGGGTACATTAGTACCTGTGTTGACAACATTGTGCCCACAATACCAGTCAGGAAGTTCCCCAACCAGAAGCCCTGGATAAACAGCTAGGTACGCCACATGCTGCATACCCATTCGCTTGCATTTAGATCAGGCACAGAGACACAAAGCTGCAAAGTACAGACTAAGAAAAGCCATCACAGCAGCCAAGAGGCAGTACAGAGAGAAGCTGGAGGGCTTCTATTCTACTGCTGACTCTGGACGTATGTGGCAGGGCCTAAAGCACATCACAGACTACAGGACCACCACCAGTACAATCAGGTCCACAGACAGTCTGCCGGATGATCTCAACACTTTCTATACCCGCTTTGAGACATCCAGCAACAGCACAGAGCGGAGGCACACACACACCTGGACCACCCAACCCCCGTGCCCTCCCCCAACGGTACACAGCACTAAGGAAGATCAAGCCCCGTAAAGCAACAGGATCAGACAACATCCCTGGACGGGCTCTTAGATCATGTGCTAATGAGCTGGTTGATGTTCTCTGCTCCATCTTCAACCTTTCCCTCAGTCAGAGCATCGTTCCATCCTGCTTTAAGACTACGATCATCGTCCCCCTTGCTAAAAAAAGCCCACCCACCTGCCTGAATGATTACAGGCCGGTAGCTCTCACTCCAATCATAATGAAGTGTTTTGAGAGAGTGGTGCTGGCCCACATTTAGAGCAGCATAATGAACACTGTGGACCCCCTGCAGTATGCCTACTGGCCCAACAGGTCCACTTCAGATTCCATCACAGCTGCACAACATTATTCCCTCTCCCATCTGAAGCACAGACTTCTTCATCAGGATGCTCGTTGTTGACTACAGCTCCACCTTTAACACGGTTATCCCCCATTAACTGTCTGCACATGGCCTGCACCCCACCATCTGTAACTGGGTCCTAGACTTTCTGACTGGCAGACCCCAGTCTATCAGGATTGGTAATAGGATTTCAGCCACCATTATCACAAACACAGGCACCCCACAGGGATGCATCCTCTGCCCCATCCTGTACACCCTGTTCACCTACGACTGTGTCACCGCCCACAAAGATAACATCATCCTAAAGTTCGCAGATGCCACCGCAGTGATTGGACGCATCACTGGTGGGGATGAGGCAGTCTACAGGAGGGAGGTGGACAGTCTGGCGTCATGGTTTGCGAACAACAACCTCACCCTCAACACAGACAAGATGAAGGAGATGATAGTGGACATGAGGAAGGAGAGGAGATCTCACCGGCCACAGTTCATCCGAGGGCTTGAAGTGAAGAAGGTGAGCAGCATTAAATACCTGGGCGTCTACATCAGTGCGGACCACACTTAGACACTTAACACCACACAGCTGGTCAATGGGGCTCAACAGCGGCTGTACTTTCTGAGGAGGCTGAGGAAGTTTGGTATGTCGACTAAGATACTTACAGCTGCATTGTTGAGAGCATCTTGACCAGTTGCATCACCATGTGGTACGGCATCACTACTGCTATGGACTACAAATGCCTGCAGAGAGCGGTAAAGACTGCTGAGAAGATCACCAGGACGCCACTGCCCTCTCTGCAGAGCATCTACAACTGAAGAGTCCACAGGAGAACTGCCTCGATCTTCAGGCACCCCACCCACCCCCAACACGAACTGTTCACACTTCTACCCTCAGGCAGTATAGAAGTATATGAAATGCAGGACTTCCAGGCTAAAGAACTCTTTCTTTCCCAAGGCCATTAGACTCCTAAATAACTGACTGGAGTTTATAACCATGGTTCACTTCATTCTATTTACCTCACACAACTGTTATTTAACTTGTCCATCACACACCTACACTACATAATTACACTTTATACTTCTATTCTGTTTTTATACTTTATGCTGCCTCTGTTACTTATTATCTATCTGCTACTTATTATTTATGTTTATTTTTATATGTTGGTTTTGTCATTTGGTGTGGACAGCAAAGAAAGAATTTCATTGTACAGGGAAATTTGTTTCCTTACTGTGCACATGACAATAAACTTTGAACTTGAACTTACTCAAAGGCACAATGGTGTAGAGTCACTTCTGGCATTACCAGGATTTTGAACTGGCAACTTTCCAATTGCCAGCTCAAATCCCTAGCCTTTATAGCTTTGGGAAATGAGTTTGTATTTTGGTAGATGGCAGTATGGTTTGGGATTTTTAGTTAATAAGTTTGATAATATTGTGTAAGCAATTGAGAAAAAACTATAAGCAAATATAAAGCTGAAAAAATATGACTTTGGTATTACCAAAGTCGCTGAAAGTTTTTATAGTTACTGAAATGAGGGCAAATGTCCATGTAACTTAAAGCAGTTAGAAAATTCCACTCTCCTCTCCACTTTAGGTTAGCAAATGTAAAGGAAATAAAAAAAATACAGCACAGCTTATTTCTAAGACATCAATATCAGATTAATTCAAGCAAGAGGCTTTATTTCATAACATTTAAATTTGCAATGTTCTTCATTCATTTCTGTACTACAAATGCACAACCTAAGTATATAATGGGTAACCAAGAGCTGTATATATAATTTCCTCCCTGCAGCTCACCCTCATTCTGGCACTAGCTTACTTTGAGAGAACTAGCTTGAGCCCAAGGCAACATGCAGCCTGTCCCTGCATTTTAAGTCAGGGTAAACCACATGCTATCATGAATATAGTAAATGATTTTCTCTGTAAAAATGAATTATAAGAACAAAATCGCCTACAAGTGATGGCTAGTTTAACCAGTCCTTAATTTGAAAAAATAAGTGCTTGCCGATTGTCTGCTTTGGCGTTGTGTTTCATTGTTATTTCAACAATGATATTTTTTTTCTGAAGAAAATAATCATGGCGAACTTATACAACAAATGACTTCATAGTCAAACTAGAAAAAAAGAAGAAAACATCAGAAAGTTTAAAAAAGCAGGAACAAAAAGACAAAATATAACTAAAAACAGAATTCAACTCCTACAGAGAGAGAGGAGAGTCAAAAAAATGGGTAAAAACATAAAAAGAAGGAACATATCCTTCTCCCTTGATATAAATGCATATTGTAAAATTTTATTATTACTATTTTAAAAAGTTTTAAACAGAACCTCTAAGTGAGAATATGATTTTTTTCCAGTTTCAAATATTATAGAACATCAATTATCCATTGACTTATAAAAGATGGGTTGGGATTCTTCCAGTTAAGCAACATAAGTCTATGTGCTAGTAATGTGGTATAGGCTATTACAATCAATTTGTCCTTCTTCACTTTAAGCCCATCTGGGAGTATGTCAAACATAACTGTTAATAAATAATGTTTAAATGATTGTGACACCAAGACTGTCTGATAAGCATTCAAAGATTTTGTTCAAAATTATTTCAGTTTGATACCCTCACAAAGCATGTGACCCAGTGAGGCTGGAGCTAGATTGCAACGCGCAAAGGTTAAATTTGCCCCGGGTACATTTTGGACAATTTTAAACAAGATAAATGTGATCAACAAAAGATTTTAAGTTGCATTATAGAATACTTTGTTTATGTAGAGTTAGAGTGTATTCTATGCATGGCTGCCTTCAAATTCTTTTCTGACATATCATTTAAAAGATCCTTTTTCTGCTGTACCCTAGGATCTTTGAAAAAACTAGACTGTGAGATGTTTTTATATACAGTATTGCTGAGATGTTGTCTGCGTTTTCAAGACTGATCAGTATTTCTTCTGGAATAGAAATTTATGGGAGGTGTGGAAAATTGGGTAGGTTTCATTTAGCAAAATTTCTGATTTGAAAGTAGTCGAGAAATTGAGCATTATCTATATATAGTTCTCTAAGTGTTTTAATCTGAGATGTTTTCCAGAGATTGAATACTATGTAGTTTACAGAGGCTTGTAAACAGTGATTATTCTGTAGAGGAGCAACAGATAAAAAGCCTCTCTGCTTTGAAATACATCCTGCATTGGTTCCATATTCTAAGTGATTGATGGAAAATTGGAGTATTGGTATATTGACAATAATTAGTATTTATTGGGGCAAAAAGTGGGCATGTAAAGAAGATTTCTGATTTCCATTGCAGACCAGGCTTATGTATATTAATCAATCTGTGCCAATTTCCAGGTGTTTATAGCTTGTATATTTGTTCCTTGGAAATTTTGAAGGTTGACAAATCAAAACACAACAACCTAATTTGTAGAACAGCAGCAACTGATGGGAAATTTATTTACCCTGTATCTTATCGAGAAATAAATGCATATTCTTCATACTGTCAAAAGTAAATAACAAGGAGGACATGACTTCTTCAACATCTTCATCACTTCCCCTATGGTCTAATTTTCCAATTGTGTGTGTTACTTCCTCCTCATTCATATCCAAAATTCTTGACCTAAGTACTGTCCCAACAAATCAGTCTTTGTTGCCATCCAGCCAGTCACAATCAATCAGGATGTTTTTGATCAATGAAGGCTTTTTTGTGAAAAAGAAAAAAAATACTGAGTGTTAAGTATTTTATTAGGAATATCAACATATTAACTCCACTTTTATTCAAAGAACAGTCAAATTGGCTTATGAAATAAACACACCAATATGACCAAAGCATGTCATAGTAATGCTTAGCTCTTTTGATCTCTCTTGCTTTTTGTCTCTACTCCCTGTATTAATGAGGAAGAGTAAAAAAAGAAAGAATATACTCCAGTGTACAACCATAGCAGTTCATCTTTAAGGGAATTTCATGTCTAGCTAAAATCCTTTCAGAAAGTACACAAATAATTAAAAATGACTAAGTGCTGTAAAGTGAAAAAGTCAGCATAAATATTTACTAATACATTGCTGTAAGGCCCATTTCAATTCAATCCATAAGTCTACAGGAATTCATTATAAAGTGAGTACACACTAGGGACAATTTAGAATCGCCAATCTACCTAACTTGTATGTCTTTGGACTGTGGGAGGAAACTGGAGTACCCGGAGGAAACCCATGCAGACATGGGGAGAACATGCAAACTCCACGCAGGGAGGACTTGGGAAGTGAACCCAGGTCTCTTTACTGTGAGGCAGCAGCGCTACCACTGTGCCACCGTGCCGCCCTATGTAATATTTCAATAATTTTAATACATTAAAATTTGCTAACAAATACACATAACCATAAATATGCTGAACTGCAAATTCAGTTAATGTTACCTAATGCCACAGATGAAACTGATCTTTGAAGAACAATGAAAACAATCGAAAAGTTACACTCCACAAAAGCAGGTCTATGAAGTCATTCATTGCCTAAATTTTAGGAACAGAAAACTTAATTTTATATTATTCATTGTACTGGCATACATAATTCAGTCAACATTTTCAAAAATAAATGCATTTTATATAAAAGCTTATATAAAATATCAAGAACAAAGAACATTCAAACCTTTGAATGCTGGAACAGAACACTTGAACATAGATCAAGAACAAAGAACTTTAAACCTTTTGAATGCTGGAACTGCAAGACAGCATATTTACTCATGCAGAGTGGGCTTAGGCAAGTGTTTTATTGAATTGTGTTACTAGATAATATTTAGTTTTTCAACATCATTAATTACATGTTACATAAATCCCAATGATACTTTGGCATGAGCAAATACGGAGGTCTCATATTTTTAAAAGTTTTAAAACCTGAACAATTCAATATAGCTTTGTCATATTCTACTAAATATTTTAAAAGAGATTTTTTTTTAATACACAGTCATGAATGAATTAATCTAAAATTAATTAAAACAAGCTTTTCAGAAGAGGAAAAAAGTACACAGTATACTATTTTGTCAAATAAAATCTTAAATCTTGTTGTTAAGATGTAGATCTAGCTGCATTCAATTGTGTTAAAAGTGTCAGTTGATCAAAGTTTACAAGTTAAAAGATGTAGTCTAGAGATCTTCACATACCTCCATGAACCACCTGCCCTTTTGTGGCTTTGTAAGTGGCTGATTATGCCATATGTTCCCCCAGCACTCTCTGATGGTCTTCCGTGTGCACACGGGGTGCATGGAAGCTAGATAGATAGATAGATAGATAGATAGATAGATAGATAGATAGATAGATAGATAGATAGATAGATAGATAGATAGATAGATAGATAGATACTTTATTAATCCCAAGGGGAAATTCACATACTGCAGCAGCATATTGATAAAGAACAATATTAAATTAAAGAGTGATAACAACGAAGGTATAACAGACAGACAATAATTTTGTATAATATTAACGTTTACCCCCCAGGGTGGAATTTGTAGATCCAATGGGCAGCCCTGCTGAGTTGCATGAGAACTGCCAGGGAGCTGGCTTGAAAAGCTGTCTCCAGTTTTGGGAGGTTTAGTCTGACCCCAAAGTACTTCCTAGATGGTTGCACTGGAAATACTTCCGGGTCTAATATAAATGAAAATGCCCCACTTCACCAGTGGGAGCTGGTGTTGGGTGCGACAGATGAACAATGCTTGGCTGGAGGAGTGCAATGAAAAGTCTGAAGAGAAAGTCTTTATTAATACATAATGGAGAAAAAAGAAATGTTGTAAAAGTAATTGTATTAATTAAAAAACCTTTACTTGCACTGGAAATCATGTCTGTACAAATGTGTCTGTAGTTTGGAATGACGCTGTGCTGTCTACTGACCACAATGTTTAAAACAAGAGGCTACTGCAGCATAACTGGACATTAAATTTTAACATACCAATAGTAATAATCAAGGACCATTAAATGTTCCTAAACTAGAAAGACAACCAAACAAGTTCACTCCTTTTATACCTTCTCCTAGTCTTGTGAAGAGGGCTGCTGTATACATTCAGCCCAATTCAGGTTATTCTGGCTCTGCTACACAAAGTAAGGAAAGAATAGTCAAAATTGTCAGCACCAAAATAATCACAATTATTCTGAAGAGCTGCAAAGATGGCCACACAACTAGGACCTCAAAAGACAATTGAAAACCCAAACATTTAACAATGTGTTAGTATAATATCTAAGAATTATTCTGTGAATTAATTTAAGAAAGGTTTTCATTATATCAAGACTAATACTGTATCACAGAGAAAGCCCTATAGTGTATCCTTTATTTTCTTTTAAACTGCCTTAGAGGAAAAACAAAATGACTGAAATTAGTGGTGATAGATAGATAGATAGATGTGCTCTATTAGTGCAGTGCCGTTCTTGGACATAGGCAAACTAGGCAACTGCCTAGGGCCCCCATTACCAAAGTGTCCTGCCCGGAGTTTTTTTTTAGCTGTAACCCAATACTGTACAACTTATAGGTTCATATTTCAGAAGTACTAATTTTCTCCAGTGGTGGAATTATCAGTATGGTTACGTGTGAGCAAAGAGGAATCAGTGACAACAGACAGCATCGATAGTGACAGTGGGGCCTGGGGTAGTGGATGTGCCCCACTGGGAGGGCAGATCATGCTCTTCGCCTGCCAGGGCATCTGCATCTGTGCAACAGATCAATCATACTATAAATAGCATAAGCTGAGAGGATAAAACTACTCCACAAAACGGCACGACTGGGTGGTTTGCTCCATCTGCTTTGCTATAATTATAACTTACTCTGTTTCCATTGTTTAATATATTATTTATCATTAGTCTGTTTATATGAGTTTCATCTGCCACTAATAAAAGTTACTGTCACGAACAAGACCCCAGATGTAGTCCCCCATCATATTCTCGTTGTATTGTCCTTGGTATCGACGCTCAAATTCCTTGAGATCTTGGTGGAATCTTTCTCCTTGTTCCTCTGAGTACGCTCCCATGTACTCCTTAAAATTTTGTAGATGAGCATCCAGGATGTGCACCTTAAGCGACATCCTACACCCTATAGCCTGATAGTTCCTTACTAGTGTCTCTACCAGATCCACATAATTCTTGGCCTTATGATTTCCGAGGAATTCCCGTACTACTGCGGTGAAGCTGCTCCAAGCTGCCTTTTGGACCTCTGTGAGAGTGCATTGAAATTGCTGACACTCCATGATTTTCTTTATCTGTGGTCCAACAAAGATACCAGCTTTTACTTTAGCCTCAGACAGCTTGGGAAAGAATTCTTCTAGGTATTTCATGGTTGCAAACTCTTTACCAAGAGTTGTGACAAATTGTTTCATTAGCCCCAACTTGATGTGCAAGGGCGGCATAAGAACCTTCTTAGGATCCACCAGAGGCTCCCATTTGACGTTGTTAATTCCGACAGTGAAGTTGCTCCTCTCTGGCCAATCTCGACAATGGTAGTGTTCTTTGGTGTCTCTGCTGTTCCAAAGACAAAGGTAGCATGGAAACTTGGTGAAACCACCCTGAAGACCCATTAAGAAAGCTACCATTTTAAAATCAACAATGTCCTCCCAACCATACTATTCAGAGTTCAAAGCCTGTAGCAGCATTTTGACGCTATTGTATTCCTCCTTAAGCTGTGCTGAGTGAGCCACCAGGATAGATGGTAGCTGATTCCCATTGTGGAGAAGAACTGCTTTTAGGCTCCTGGAAGAACTGTCGATAAAGAGGCGCCAATCCTATGGGTTACATGATATCCCAATTGCATCAAATAGACCTGTCACATCATGGCAGTAGCAAAGCTTATCTTGAAGGGTGGAAAAAATGGAAAATGCTTGATATCGTTGTCTCTGACCTGTAACTTGCACGCTTTTGTCTAACAAGTTCCACTGTTTCAGTTGGGATGTCAGAAGTTCGGCTTTAGCTTAAGTGAGACCAAGATCTCTCACCAAGTCATTGAGGTCTTTCTGGTTAGGAAAGTATGGAGTGCTTTCATCAGCAGCGTGAAAAACATCAGCTGCATCAGTGTCGCTCTCTAAGCTGGTGTCTTCCATAGACACCAGCATGTTTTGCAGTGGTGCTGGAATGGGAAGGTCAGAAGAATGTGGAACTGGGGCGATCGAAGAAGGGATGTCAGGATAGAACACAGCAGATGCATTTTTCCCAGAACGTCGTTTTAATGGATCTACCATGCAAAAATAGCAGTTGTTAATGTGATTGATTACCTGCCATTCTATATGAACAACTGAGTGAGCAGAAGGATCAACACGGTGGAGATAAATGTGCACAACAGTATAATTTATCAACTCACGACAAAGACTGTGTCGGTGTGGGTGACAATGAAACAGTTTCTGCTGGTCACTTGCATTCGCTACTAGACATTCAACAAGATACTGAATTTCAAGATATTGAACATGAAAAAGAAATGGACAACGATGTTGTGCAAAATGTTTCTTTTGATTGGAAACATTCAGGATTATGGCCTTCATCAATCCATGAATCCAGGAGAATTTTCTTAGTTGAGAAGGACCCTTTCAGAGAGGAGCATGTGACATATCCACCAAGTGAGGATTCTTCAGAAAGACTTCCTTTTTCTGTCAAGTTTTTCTTGTGCAAACTGAAAAATGATGAGACTTTGAACCGTGCCTGTCTTGTTTATACAAAACACAAAAACACAATCTTTCTTTGTTTGTTTCTTTCTTTCAATCTTTACAATCCTTTTTGTTGTAAGCTGTTTTGTGATTCAAAAGTAAAACTGACCACTGATGGAAACAGCGACTGGAAGAACATTGGCAGTATTTTTTGTGAGCATGAATCATCACCGAAGTACATGAATGCTGTTAGAGCATGGCATGAAATGGCACCAAGACAACAAGGAGAAACAATTAATAAAGAATGTCAGCATCTGCTACAGCAAGAATGCGATCATTAGAACAACGTGATGCAAAGGTTCATTTCTATTGTGCAGTTCCTTGCACAGAGAAAGTTGGCATTTTGTAGCAGCAGTAACTGTCTCTGGAAGCCTAATAATGGCAATTTCATAGGACTCATCGAGCTTTTAGCTAAATATGACTCCTGCTTACATGATCATCTACGTCGTATCCAGAACAATGAGATACCTGACCATTATTTAGGGAATCGCATCCAAAATGAACTCATCAATCTGATGGGCAAATTGGTTTTCAAGAAAAATCATTGCAGATGCTCAGGCTGCCAAATATTATGCCATCATGCTAGACTGTACTCCTGATGCTAGCCATCATGTGCAGATTCCTATGATAATACGAATTTTCAACGTTAAAGCGACGACTGTTGATATTTGTGAGCATTTTTGTGGGCTTTTTGCCAATAGCTGGTAGCACAGATTTGAGTATGACAGAAGCATGCTTGAAAAAGCTTGATGAACTAAACTTGCAAATACAAAACTGCAGAGGGCAGGGGTATGACAATGGCGCAAATGTGAAGGCACACAACAGCAGGGTGCAAAAATACATACTTGAGCTAAATCCAAAAGCATTTTACATTGCATGCCGTTGTCACAGCTTAAACTTAGTGCTCAGCCAAATCATCAACTACGGCCATTACCCTTTTTGGGATTTTTCGTCAGATTTACGTGCTGTTTGCTGCATCAACCCAATGCTGGGAAATGCTAAAGCATCATATGAAAACCTTTACTGTGAAGCAAATCTCAATTCATATACGAGAAAAATTTGCAAGATTCTTTCCCAAACTTCTTTGTGGCATTACATATTGCTTTGACAATTCCTGTAACTGTCATGTCTGCTGAACGCAGCTTTTCAAAGCTCAAGCTGATTATGAGTGACCTGCGAACAAGCTTGACGCTAGGTTAATTGAATGGCTTAGTGTTAATATCAGTTTAGCACAAAGTTGTCGACTCCCTCGATTGTTCAGACTTAAAGTCTTTGCAAAAATGAAAGTACGCAAGGTTTTTTTTCATTAAAGGTTTAATTTACATCCTACGTTAGGTGTAGTCAGTAGGTTCCTTTGACATGTTCCTCTCAAATCTGATATATATAATATATAGTATATAATCATAAAATGATAAGCTATACATCACTAATTATTATGCATTCATACAGATAAAATAATTACCATACATTTTATATGGCTAGAAACAGCAGGGCCCCGACAGGTACCTTTGCCTAGGGCCCCCAAAAACTTAAGAATGGCCCTTATTAGAGTGAAGGAGTCAGTCGCAGAGGCAAGTACCAGGTCTGCAAAATTTAAGTATGGTACCATTTCCTAGAATTCTTTTTTCTTTATTGTTTATGTTAGTTTAACTGGCGCATGTTTAAT
Source organism: Polypterus senegalus (assembly GCF_016835505.1). NCBI lineage: Eukaryota > Metazoa > Chordata > Cladistia > Polypteriformes > Polypteridae > Polypterus > Polypterus senegalus. Next base: position 103,355,546 of record NC_053157.1, on the reverse strand, counting down.
AAGGAGATGTTACTGGTTTAATTCTTTATGGGTTCAGAGACAGAATGTCTAACTAGGTATGAAACTGAATTACTAAAGTACTAAAGACTGCACAAGTGAGCTTGTAATATACAGGAAGAATGTGTAATTACACATTACTTGAGAATGCTCTGCATAATCCAAGTCTGCAGGTACGCTTTTATTTATAGAAAGAATTTGAGTCTGCGTGTTACTGTACTTCTGTAGAAATACAGTTTTCAATTAGGATTCAATACTGATTGCCACTTTTCACTCTGCCATAACTTGTGCCATATGTCTAATACCTAGCAGCACATTTACTCTGGCATCACATGACCGATTCTGACATCACATGTCTTATTCTGTGTTTAAACACACAACTTTATTTGTCCCCTGGTGGAAATATGAACTTTAAAATAAATAAATAAATACATTTGTAAATAGGTAGCTAAGAAAGTAAGTAAGTAAATAAATAAATATAGACACACACTTTAGTCTGAACACACACACCAGAATGACTATAAAGCAAGAAAATTCAAAAGAAAGAAAACTAACTTGGCTGACACAATCAGAGTGAGGCACTATACAGACATATTGCCTTTGGTGTAAAAGAGCCCCAGTGGCTTTTTTTGATACGCTTCTGCCAAATAATTTGTTGGCTGAAAGTACCCCATGTTAATGTGTCAGACAGGATGTGCAGAATTGATAATGGCAATTGGTTTTGTTTTACTTCTCTCCTTTGCTACTACCTCCAGGGGTTCCAGAGAGTGTGCTACAACTGAGCTTGCCCATTTAAATAGCTTGTTAATTCAGTGGGCCACTCTTGAAGTGATGTTTCCAGCCCAGCACACCACATCTTAGAAAACCACACTGGTCATCACAGAGTTATAGAAGATGTGAAAGATGTCACTTCCCACAATAAAGAATTGCAGTCTCAGAAGGAAAAAGAACCTGGTCTGCCCTTTTTATATATAGTTCCTGTTTTCTGAGATTATTCCACCCTGTCATTAATGTGGACCCTGAAGTACTTGTAGCGGTGGACCACCTCTACATCCACTCATCCTGCATTCACATAGATGCTCTTTGGCACAGGGAAGGTCAAAAATCAGTTCCTTTGGTTTGCTGCTGTTAAGATGCAGACAATTCTTTTTGCACCAAGAAACACACTGCTCTGCCTGACTACTATACTCAAATCCCCTTTATCAAAACACCCCATAAGTGCAGAATCATCTGAGAATGGACAAATCACTGGAGAAATCAAAAAACATAATCTTCACAGTGCTACCAGCTTTGTCCAGGTGAGAATATGCCTTGTGGAGCAGACAAATAATTGTATCCTCCACTCCAATCTTTGTCCAATATGCAAACTGCAGTGAGTCCAGGATTCATATAGTCCAGGACCAGTCTCTGAAATGTCTTTATAAAATGAGACATAAGTGCCACTGGTCTATAGTAATTAGGTGAAGAGGCACCTACCTTCTTTGGATCAGGAGCAATGCAAGATGTTTTCCACAGCAGAAGCACTTTCTGAAGCCTTATAAATATAAGGCAGACTGAACAGGTGATGTAAGACACCAAAAAGTTGGTTAGCACAGGCCTTAAGTACTCGAGGACTGACTCTATCTGGTCCCGCAGCTTTTTCTATTTGTAACTTCCTCAGTTGTCACCATACTTGGTCTTTTAGTTATGGACAGCCCATACTGATGTTTAGAGGTGGACTGCTGGCCATTGCAGTTGACATGGTAGGAATTGTTCATGTAGTAAGGATGGTGTGAGGAAACTGGACATTGGAAAAATGTGATTTGTTTATTTTTTTTGGAATCTTTCTTGTCTTTTTCAATACCTTTAAGTCTGCCTTTTGTATGCTTGCCTTTCGTAAGCCGCAAACATTTTTGTCTTTTTTTACAACATTTGCTTTTACCTTTATTTTTAATTATTGTGCTTGCTCGTGTTACTGACCTTTTCTCACTCTAGCCATGTTGCAGAATCCTTTTTGCCTTTCTCACATTAAGAAAACTTTCAGTTTAACGTCTTCTTTAAACAATTCTAATAGATTTCTGGGTACAAAACTTGAATTTTGCCTCTGAATGGATTCATAATTTTTAAAATGATAACTCCATTGCTCTGGCCTAATAACTGTAGTGTACGACATACAAGGTATTTCCTAATAAAGCAGAAGAAAAAAAAAAATAGTTTTGTTAATGTAAATGGGTCACAAAAAGGAATTCTTGGAATTTCCAAACTGGCTTTAACAGGGTGCATAACACAATTTCTTCTATTTTGTTTTTTGTTAAAATGTACTCTATTGTTTTTGAAAATTTAGTTTGCACTACAGTATATAGGCAGGTCGTGTGACATAGAGGTTAAGGCTTTGGACTTCAAACTCTTAGGCTGTGGATTCATATCCAGCTACTTGATACTGTGTGACCATGAGTCACTTTATCTGCTTGTGTTTCTGTTGGAAAAGAAAAAAAAGAAAATGTAATCAGTCGTATACCAAATGTTATGAGTCACAAGTGATAAAACCATTTGCCAAATAACTAAATAATATGTAAATAATAATATTTTGGACAAAATATGTATTTTATGATAGACTAACAAAATACCCGCGCTTCGCAGCGGAGAAGTAGTGTGTTAAAGAAGCAATGAAAAAGAAAAGGAAACATTTTGAAAATAACGTAACATGATTGTCAATGTAATTGTTTTGTCACTGTTGTGAGTGATGAGTGTTGCTGTCATATATATATATATATATATATATATATTTACACACACACATAAACATATATATATATATATATATACATACACACACATATATATAAACATATATATACATATACATACATATCTACATATATACACACACAGCTATTTCGTATCAGTGCAATACGCTGCTTGTTAAAACGGATAACTCCCGCTCTTACGTGCAAGTCTGCGTGGATATTATGAACTATCAAATTTGTTCAAGTTCTATTTAAATTTTAAATAGAAGGAATTTTTATTTAGTCGACAGAAATATCTTTGGTAGGAATGGTAAAACAGACAGGAATATTATTCTGAATAAATCAACTCAAACCTTAAACAACTTATAATATTTTGCTCTCCATAAAAATATATCCTGTCTAAATTATACAAGTTAGAAATAAAGTAAACGTTAAAAGAACAAACATTCAAATTTCTTTACTCTTATGTAATTTTATATAAAAATAAACTTAGATTTTAAATATCCCAAAAGATTTTGCTCTCCATAAAAATATATCCTGTCAAAATTATACAAATTCAAATATGAACATGCTGCATAACAAAACCTGGAAATATAAATAAAATGTGTTCCTTTCAGCAATAACAAATCAAATCATTCAGTTGTCTTTGCTCATATGTCATTTTAGAGCTGGACGCCTGGCATCTTTTTGGCAACAGGTTCGTTTCTGTTTGGTGTGAGGTTCTGTGTTGTGGAGATTCTCAGGATGGATTGCAGGTGCTCATCAGTGAGGCGACTCCTGTGTGCTGTTTTGTTAGTCTTTATCACTGAGAAGAGCTTCTCACACAGATATGTGCTACCAAACATGCACAAGGTTCGAGCCGCATGTAGACGGACTTTTTTTGTTCTTCAAAGTCACCAAAGCGCCGCGCAAACTCAGTGCGCCAGTTTATCAGCAAAGTGCGATTTGGGAACACCGTAGTGACGACTTGGTTTAACATTACTTGGCAACAGGGAAAGTGGGGCAAATTGCACTGGTGCATTTGTGTCTCCCATAAAAGCAGCTTCACTTGAAATCACTTTGTGATTGTGCACGGGTAAAACGTCCGCTGAAGTGTCAGATTCTTATTTAATTCTTCTGCTTTCTGTATCTTCTGCATTGCATTCAGGTTACCCTGATGTTTTGTCTCATAGTGCCGTCTTAGATTAAATTCTGTAATTACAGCCACATTAGCTCCACAAATGAGACACACGGGTTCAGTAAACATATACTCAGCCTCCCATCCGGTTTTAAAGGCTCTATTTTCAGAATCAACTTTTCTCTTCAGCATCGTGTGAGCTAGCTTCGCAATAACTTGCAGCATCATAAGCTAGACTTGATTAACGCGTAAGTGTTCGCAAGGCAGCTGAAGCGCTGCATTATGGGATCTGTAGTTTATTGTGTTACCAGCGCTTCATATAACCGGCCATTAATAACAATAATACAGTATATAAAATGATCTCAGGGCCGGATATAATTACACGCTGGGCCGGATGTGGCCCGCGGCCCTTGAGTTTGACACATATGGACTAAATAGAACTTGAAAAGATATATTTTTTCAAATGTGATCGCGCAATTCAGATAGAGTTGACGCGCACTACAGCCTGCATGCCTCAATAAGTCATCCTCCCTCGCTCTTACTTTTTACCGCTCATCTAATGAATACACTGAGTATGGCTTTACCAAAACAATCATTGATGGAATAAAGTATCCATTATTCGAGTATGTAGATCGGGATATATATATACATATATATATACCCGTATCGCAGCGAGAAGTAGTGTGTTAAAAAGCTAGAAAAGAAAAGGGAACATTTTAAAAATAACGTAACATGACTGTCAATATACAGTAATTGTTTTGTGAGTGTTACTGAGTGTTGCTGTCATCAAGGATTTGATTATCATTATTTCTTTCAATCAGGTTCGTATTTGTAGGATGTGTTGTGTTCAAGTTACATTCCGTGTTTGTCAATCGCTGTAAAGATGACAGGTTTCATTCATCGATTCGTTTCTTACTGCATCAATAAACAGCTCGTCTTCTTCTTTATCTGAGACCTGACACACTGCATGCACGGGTTTTTTTACACTGTCTTCCTTTAGCGGGACATTGACTTTTTCCACCGTGTGCTTTGTTTCCGCAGTAGCTGGATTTATGAATATGCTTGTATGTATCAGACGCTTCATATTTTTTGCTGCCTTTTCAATTGTGTAATTCGGTTTTGTTCAGCTCTTTGGAACTGTTGCTTTTATCTGTGCACGCGCCAGTTCACGTGAGCCGCTTCGTGTACATGCATCGAAGGTTCCCAGCTGTGCTGGTGCCATCTCGTGCTATGTCCATGGCTGTATTTAATGTTACCTTAGTCCTGGCACTTAAAACTTTCTCTCGCAGTTTCGCTGAGTTTGTGTCAAACACCACCCTGACCATCTCATCTTCCTCTGCATAAGCACAGTCCTTCACCCGTGAATATTTAGTGGGAGTTTGCTATTGGATTGCCGCTGACGGACGGCCTTATATGGGCAGGCACTAAATTACAAACGCCAGCGCAGCCTGTCTATGAACTTAATTTAAAGTGTAGGTTTACATCGTGCTTTGTTTCCGAAGTAGCAGAACTCATGAATATGGTTGTATATGTCACTCGCTCGCTTCTTATTGCTTTGCTGCCTTCTCAATTATATAATGCATGTTTTCTTCAGCGCTTTTTGAGGTCTTCCTGGTTTTCTATGTACTGCGTGATTACGTGGGAGGCGTGATGATGTCACACGAAACTCCGCCCCCACGGCGTTCAAGCTCATCTCCATTACAGTAAATGGAGAAAAACAGCTTCCAGTTATGACCATTACGCGTAGAATTTCGATATAAAACCTGCCCAACTTTTGTAAGGAAGCTGTAAGGAATGAACCTGCCAAATTTCAGCCTTCCACCCACACGGGAAGTTGGAGAATTAGTGATGAGTGAGTGAGTGAGTGAGTGAGTGAGTGAGGGCTTTGCCTTTTATTAGTATAGATACAGTGCATCCAGAAAGTATTCACAGCACATCACTTTTTCCACATTTTGTTATGTTACAGCCTTATTCCACAATGGATTAAATTAATTTTTTTCCTCAGAATTCTACACAAAATACCCCATAATGACAACGTGAAAAAAGTTTACTTGAGATTTTTGCAAATTTATTAAAAATAAAAAAATTTAGAAAAGAAAACTTTAGGTTAAAGATACACTGACTTTCTTCACTAGCATTTATAATCAGTCTGTGAACACTGAGTAACAATAGCTTGTACTGATTTTCTCACAGGTATTTTCAAGAGGTGCTTAACTTTCACCCCCTTCACAATTTTACGAAAGATCATTTTATAACCAGTAATTAATTGGTATAGTTTTTAATAGATTTTAAAATCTTTTGATTGATAAAGACATGTGAAGTATCTAACTTGAATTAATTTATCATTTTCCTAACAAAATTTCCCAGGATCTTATATACTACTAGTTGTGTTCTCAGTTAAAATTAAAGTTACATGCTTATCATACAAGATTTTTTGCCTTGAAGAAATATTATAGACTAGTTTCAGGGTTACCAGTGTCACACACGTGTGATTGGGATGCAGCTAAAGGGCCTGAATAATAATTCCACGCCAGACCCCGGGGGCAAGGTGCACTGACTTTCTTTCTCAATCCCTTACAGACCATCCACGGAATATCACGCACAGTTCCAGCACATCTGATTACGTCACTTCTTGTCTCTGCAAATAAAGCTGCCATCTTTGACAACCTACCTCAGTTTTGTTTTGAATCTGTAAACAACTCCTAAGAATTACCCATTTGCAGCCAGGGAATAATATACGGGTGGCTGCCCCAAACCTTTCTTGATGTCTTTTACTTGTTCTTGTGACACCAGATTATATGAAAAAAATAGTTCTGCAGCACTATAGGCTTTGGGTGAATGTTTGTGTAACGAATCAGAATTATAATTGTTGGTGAATTTGTTAAGTAAATGTTTCATTAAACCCATGACTTCTATCACTGTTATACAGAGTGGTGTTAAGATGAACATACATACAAGTAAATGAGCCATGTTTTTTTTAGCAATGAGATAGAAAGAACAAGATTAATACATACAAGATTTACACTGCTGCCCTCTGCTTCAGATTATAGAACCTAGCAATGCATGAAATTCTATGCTTATAAGATAATTAATATGCTGTTTTAGTTCACATTTTGAAAAGTATATGACATGTATTGTCTTCCTTAAATGAAGCAGAGTGTACACTTCATGTGGCTCTTTTTCTTGTTGAAAAGAAAATGTGCATGAGATGACAAAAGATTGTCACTATAAATGTAGGTATGTTCATTGTTGTACATTTTTAAGAGAACTAGTCAAGATTTATTTGAGCTGTTCATGTAGAAAAGTAATAATTACATACATAAGAAAGTATTTATATTTTAGGAATAGTTTGGCTGTCCACTCAAACTTTACAATATTCTGTGATTGCAAAAAACTCATTTAAGTTTTTATAGAAGATGTACTGTTCTCTAAAACATTATTTGTCAGGTATGCAAATTTTGTTAGGGGTCATTAGAGTAGCTTCCTTATGAATCTGCTATCCTGGGTTTGAATGCCACATTTTATTGACTGTGAATATTACATTTTCTCCCGGTGTCTAAACAACAACAATTTTGTAATAGATGCATGGGGAACATGTGACGATGTGGGTTCTGGCTCCACACTCCCATCTGATTTTTGGAAGCACTTGAACCCAACACCGTCGATAACGTAACCGAGTGAGCTAGTCAGTGAAGGCAATAAACATCTAAACAAGGGGATGGTTGAAAGTGCAACAGTGCTTTTATTTAAAACTGTCCATCAAAACAGGTGTTCACATAAATAAAGTGCAGTTCATTCAAAAACAGTCAATAAATAAATAATCCAATAAAACATGTGGAGGTTAAAAATATAGAAAAAACAATCCTTTAAAACGAGAGGTAAAATGTTTAAGGAAGCAGTCTTTAAAAACAACAAGAACAAACCTGGTGCCTTCTTTTAAAACTACCGTCCCTCTTGCTTCACCCATCAGGGCCACGCAACAAGGGAGACGCTCACTCTGCAGCGGACCTTCTCTATGCCTCTGCTACTGCCAGTCACCTTCCCGATCCTTGGCTCCAGTCGGCTCCCACCTGACAGTGACTTGGGAATCCCATAATGGCCAAGGCGCTCACATTCGGGACACTGCATCCCAAGTCCCGACTCCCGCTACCGACTGCACCTGCACCTTCCCGGTCACTCCCGCCCTGCAACAAACTTCTGCGGGCGTGATCACAACCACTTCTCCCAGGTGTTGGCCAAACACCCAGGCAGCCTTCAGCTGCCTGCGAGCGTTTGCTCGCCTCCTTCCTGCTGCACCGATTTGCTCGCGCTCTTTCTCCTTTCTCTCCTTCCTACTTCCTACTTCCTACCTCCATTTCCTTCTCTCTCCTCTCTCTCGTTCCTTTCTCAATCCCCCCACAACCGACTCGCACTTCTTTTAAAATGATGAGGGCCACAGCAGCTGCAGCATTAGCCACGGGACAATCACGAATGTGGGCAGTTCCTCACCTGTGCACTAGGTGAGAAACGCCCACACCCTATGGATCGCCCCGCGGCTCGCTATGGCCCAACGACTCCTTGCTAAGCCGCGAGCGCGTCGATTATTTATTTAAAAATGGCCTTTACTCAGTGAGCTGTGGACCCGCTATACCACAGAACACTGTACTCTGGTTTAAAGTTGGTCAAATAAATAAACTCAGGTGTAGCACATAACATGTACTTATATAATAAAACAAAGGCTACAATCAATTTCAAGCCAAGAGTACCACTTTTAGTCTGGAGAAACAGTCTTTGATCAGAACAGCTTTACTAAAATTCAACTAGAAAACAAGAATGGGTAAATACAATAAACAGACAATTAATAAGGATCAATAAAGGTGACACCACTAGGTCAACCAATTCAACTTAAATTACAAACTCTTCAAATACAAAAACTAACTTTAAATAAGGCATTGCTCTGTTGCTGTCTTTAAGATAACTATACGTTTTGGTGACTGCTTACTTTCAGATATCATTAATATCCACACGTAATTGCACTCTAATTTTGTAGGGTTAATTCTAATGGTACACATAGATTCTTTTCTTATGAATGACATCATAAATACCAGTATATAGCAGAACATTGTTGGTGATGAGTAATGATAAGCGAACTCTACAGAATTTGTTTCAGCACAAGTTCTGCTAAATCTTATAAATGTTCAAGAACTTTACTCAGCGAAATGCACTGAAGACAATGGAGAATGAGAAAGTAAAGTATTTATGTGGATTGTATGAGTGTACGTGGAGTGGATTGTAATGGTGAAATGGTCTTTTAAGTGTCCCTGGTGGTTAGGGAAAAACACCTGCCATCTATGGTGGATTGATTATTGCAGGCAAAAATGTGACCTGAGCTGTGAGGCAGTAGAGCTAACCACTGCACCACCAAGCCTCACAGAGATGAACTTAATTGAATAAATATCTCTTTTCCATGATGGGCTTGCTTGTTCACTGCTGCTGCTAGAAAATAAGCACAACACTATCGCCCATGTATTCTTCACTACTTCCTGGCTGGATCAGCTGCATAGCACTCTAGGTGATATTAACACTAGAATTACCAGAGCCTACAAAAAAACTTGTAGATCTGCCCCACCTAAAACGCTTCGCTCCTCTCCGACAGCGTCTTTTCTCCTTTAAATGTGTTGATAAGCAGCAAACAGCCTGCTATCACATCCCCCACCCCGTACAGTTTTCTCAGCTCAAGTCTGTTTACCTGCATGTCATTTGGTTAGAGTTGTATAGAGTGAGAAGTCAAGCAAAATGACACTTTTTATAAATACTATATCGTTATTTGGAACACTTGCATTTTATGTGTGTTCCGTGTCTACAACGATCTATGTAAACACACAGTTATAACAGAAACATTTTTCATGTTTTAGTAATAATTGACAAAATGTAGACATGAAGTGTATAATGTGTGAAGCCTGAATTCCAAATATCAAAGAAACACTTTCACAAAAGGTACAAACAGGTATAACAGAACAAATACACTTCCATTCAAAAATATAACTGCAGAAAAACAACCTATGTTAGGGTGCAACATTGACACACAGTTGCTATGACAGCTTTGGTGGCTCAACAGTATCAACTGCTGACTGGTCAACAGGACTGGTGTTAAAAGCTTCATGGGTTCAATCCTGGATGAGTAACTTTTGAGAAGTGAGCTACTCGTATTCTTACTATTTTTGAATAAAAACATACATTTGATTCCAGTTTGTAACAGCTGGTGTAATTTATGATACTTGTAAACACTGCATGAAAAGAGGTGTATCTGTACTAGGAAATTCCTGTATACACCACTGATTTTCGGAAGTATCTATAAGTACCACTGAGCGTATACATCAAATTCCACTAACCTAGGATACTTCCGGATTGATACCAATTCGGATGTGTCTTGCTGAGGGATTCTTCCATAGTACAGCCATTTGTTGCAATGGCAAATAATCCAATCAAGGCTCTTGCAAGGAGACATTCATACCTCAAGAACCATTTGCATTTTACACCTCTGCACCACTCTGCGGTTATACATTGGTCTTTTATCTCAACATTGATTGGTTGATTAAAAAAAACACTTCCATTGGTCACACTTTTTATTTAGCCCAACCCAAGCCCTCATAGCTTAGTGACTTGATTGGTTATTGGGCAGGTATGTAGACGGACCATATACACTCCCCACCCCCACCCCCCACTGTACTATACATCCCCTGCACCGTTTAAAAAATAAGAATAAAATTGATTCAGAAATGTTTTTATCAAAATAAAACTAAACACTAATAAATCTGCAACGTAAGAATAAGAAAAAACTAAAAATATGGAGAAAAAATGTGCAAATATGACGGTGCAAGTAAATTAAAAGCAATGAAACAAACTGAAACAAACACATGCACCAGTGCTTATTAAAGTTACAAAAATTAATCTTCTTCTGGCCCAATTCCATCAGCTCTTACACGCTGACGGCGTATAAGAGCATAGCTCATATCCACCTCCAATCTGGACTGAAGCTGCTGGCAAAGCTCAGACAATTGTGGGCTCCTATGAGGTGGAGACCTCACAACCCACACCGGTCTTCAATCAACGATGGCATCCTCTTCTTTGGACATCAGGTCCAGAATTGCAGTCTGCCCCAGTTCTCTCTCTGCATCTGTTTGGATGACTCTAGACCTGGACTCCAACAACTGCAAAACACACCATATGTTAACCCCTAAAAACACCCAGAGATGTACCAAACTTTATATATATATATTAATTTGTACACTTACTCGTCTTTTCCTTGTCGGTTTTTAGCCCCTATCTTAATGGAGTCTCTTAGCTGGGACTTTCCTGGCTGAGACAAAAGAGTATTTCCTCCGCAATGTCTCATAGTAAGTCCTACAGCATGCTGAATAAAAAAATAATTCATATAAGTGACAAAACCAATTCAAATTATTTCAGGGACAACAATGAAGGGGACATGAACATAATTATAATAACAATTCCCCTTTATACACTCAGGGTCTGCATCTGCAAAAGTCATCTTCAATTCCTCCAGCAGATATGTCATTACTGCCTGGTTATGAGGTGAACTTATTCTGTGTGGAAAGAGAGTAGTGTCATTAATTACATTTAAAATGATTACATAAAACCCCATACATAGCATATAAAAAAAAACACTGCTTACCCAGTTTGTGGATCATATTTATGCGGGCTGTTTTCCGAATTATGGAGGTATAATTTTCTACTATATTGTTGGCTAACATAAAGCTCAACTTACCGCAATGCCCACGTTATGCGCCCTCTTGACTCTTTTAAGCGCATGGCTTGACTCTTCCTGCGGTCTTTGCTCGCCGAAGTTGCACTCAAGCACATCAAGACGCTGGATAGCCTCTTCGGGAAGAGCAGTATGCAGCCTGCTGCTAATCCTCCCACCTGGCTATGATAACAAAGACAACACCTCTACTTGATAGTCATTAACATATGAAAGACTCTTACACCTCACAGCCATCCCACCTCATTGCTAGCTGTGAGGATTCCTTGAAAATTCCACAGATTCCTGTATACATCCACATACGTAAGGTATCTGGTTGTTTCACAAAATTTCCTTTTGCATGCTACCTTTCCAAGCACTCTACCTTATACATCTGGCAAACATAGAGTTTAGCGGAGATTTCCAATACCATATTTGTCCGGATACAGCTCTTTTCATGCAGTGGTAGGGTACAATACTGACACTAGCGCTTGGCTGGTGCAGAAGTAAGAACTGCTGACTCCTAATCAAGAAGTTGCCAGTTTGATTCTGGGCCCTTCCGTTTTGAGTAGTAAGCTGCTCTTATTGTTACTATTATAGAATAAAAACATACATTTTATTTGAGTTTGTAACTTTATGGTACTTGTAAAACATAGCCTTTTTTTGTTTTATTCAGTTTTATTTTCTCAGTGACGTTCATGCTCCCCCCAATCTGACACTGCTGTTTTCAAATAAATAGCAGAAGTGAACTCAGATGAGGATGAGGGTTTTACCATGGAGAAAAAGAAAAGATGCCCTCCCCGCAAGAAACATTAGTCACATAAAAGAACAACACAGCTGCACCATGCGTAAAGGCGAAAGATGGCACCATTTGGATGCAGAAACAGGTTGGGCGTCATTCTGCCAGTGAATCCACCACTCACATGTCCCTCAACGAAACAGCAGGATTTACAGAGCTCACCAAGGTATCGTGCAAAGTTCTGTTTGTGATTATGTTTGTTATGGTCCTCATATGAAAAACATTTATATATTACTTATATAAAAGCCACATCGAATGTTGTTTACCTATATTTACTTACTTATCTTCCTATAGCGTAAAGTCAAAGTAGACTGCAGTACTTCCTGTGTTTCACTGATATAGGCATGCTGACAAAGTACATGTGCAATGCCACTCCTTATTTAGGAAAAGATCAGTTACGTAAAGTGTGACAGCAGATTCCACCTGCAGGTATAAACACTTCAATACGTGAGCAACTCTCCATGCTAGTGTTTTGATCTGGCAGTGCCATGCTGATGGTGTATGTGCCCAAAAAGAAGAAATCTGACTGCATTCTTTGTGTCATTTCTCACGTTTTTCATATAAGGACCATCAAAAAAAAATAATCATAAATGGAACTTTGCCCGATACCTTGGCAAGCACTGTAAGCCCTGCTGTTTTTTTGCAGGACATGTGTCAGATTCACTGGCAGGATGACGCCTGACCTCTTGCTGCATCCAAACTGTGTCATCTTTTGCCTTTATACCTGGTGCAGCTGCATTGTTCTTATGTGTGAGTGGATGTTTTTTGAGGGAAGGGTTTCTGTTCTCTTTCTCTGATGTAGAACCCTCATCCTTATCTGAGATCACTTCTGTTATAACACGTCTTTATTTGAAAACAACAGTGTCAGATCGGGTTGAACGTGACAAAAAGAATAAAACTGAAAAAAAAAACGCTAACCTTTACAACTACTATAAATTTAAATGGGCTGTTACAGATTCAAATTAAACATATGATTTTATTCTATAATAGTACCAATAAGAACAGCTCACTACTCAAAATGTTAAATCCAGGAAGGGTTTGAGTATGAGTCAGCAGTTCTTAACCTCTGCACCAGCTAAGCGGTCATATCAGCATTGTACCCTAACCTAATTTCTTTTTCCTCAGTTGTATTCTTGAATAAAAGCGCACTTGTTTTATTATACTTTTATCTTTTGTGAAAGTGTTTATTTGATATTTGGTCTTCAGTCTTCACAGATTATACACTTCATGTCAAAATTTTGTCATTAGTACTATAACATGAAAAATGTTTATCTTTTACCTATTTGTTCAACATTTCTGGTCTTGCATTTCCTGTCATCTGACATTTACCCAGATTGTTGAACACACATGAAATGCACGTGTTTCAAATAACAATATACTGTATTATTTACGCTATACAGCTCTAGGCACCTCACACCCAGATTAACAGATTTGAGCCTAGAGAACTTTTTGTCTGACTTGAGCTATGGTGTTGGGGGAATGGGATAGCAGGCTGCTTGCTGCTTGTGCTGATCGACACGTTTGCAAAACAAAAGACACTAATGAAGAGGTGCAGAGGAATTTAAGGTAGCCCGGGATTAAGACTTTTTTTCATAGGCTTCAGGGATTCTTAGTGTTAAATGAAAAAACACAGCTCTGGTGACATAATTAATGAAATTTAAATTTAAGTTCTGAATCTAAAATAACTTCATTTTTTTACCACAGATTTACGGTTTATTTCTACTTTTTCTATTTTTTAAAAATTTCTACACATTTTTATTGTAGCTGACAAGTACTTCAGTTTCTCCTTATTTAACTTAAGAAAATTACAACTTAACCACTACATAATGCTGTTTGGGTAACCTCACAGATATTCTTGTGTTTTGGGTCATCTGGGGCTATGGATATTTAAAGCTGTGTGTTACCTGCATAGCACTGGTAATTTACATAATGTTTTGAGATGATCTGGCCAAAAGGGAGCATGTAAAGTGAGAAGAGTAGTGGACCTAGAAGTGATCCTTGCAGGAAGCTTCTTTCAATGTTATGTGTTTCTGTGACGATGTGGGTTCTGGCTCCACACTCCCTTTGCTGTTGGAAGCACATGAACCCAACACCGTCGATAATGTTACCGAGTGAGCTAGTCAGTGGAGGCAAATAAACACTTGAGCAAGGGGTGGTGCAAAAAGTGCAACAGTGCTTTTATTAAAAACCAAAACAAAAACAGTGTTCATAAATAGTGCAGTACTCCAAGTTCTTCAATAAATAAATAAATAAATAATCCATTAAATGAAAACGAGGAGTAAAACCAATAAATAGAAAAAACAATCCTTTAAAACCAGAGGTTAAAATCAATAAATAGAAAAAAAACACATCCTTAAAAACGAGAGGTTAAATGTTTCTTGTGGAAGCAGTCTTTAAAACAACAACAAACAAATCTGGTGCTCTTCTGTTAGCGTCTCACCTGCTAATCCCGTTTGGGCCAAACAGCAGGCAAGACGCTCTCTGCAGCTGCCCTCCTGAAACACACGCACGAGACTGGAGACCTCCCGATCCCTGGCTTCGGTATGGCACTCATCCCAGTCCCGGAGAACTTGGTTTCCCACAACGGCCAGGTCGCTCACGTTGGGGATTCCCACCACCAAGTCTCCCGACTTCCGCTGCCTTTCCATGGCCTCTGCGGCCAGTCGCCTTCCCTGGTCACTCCCGCTACCTGATCGCTCAGCGGGAGCGACATCAACACAAACACGTGGGTGTCGGCCTAACACCCAGCTTCTACGCAGCTGTCCACGGCCATTCGCCGCCGTCCGTCCTCGCTCTTCGCGGCTCTCTCTCTCTCTTTCACCGACCTGCTTCCTCTCCTGCTCCCGGTAACCTCCGTCCTCTCTTTTCCTTTCCTTTCTCTCTCCACTTTTTTCCCCCTAAAACCGACTCGCGCTTCTTTTTAAAATGACAAGGGCCACAGCAGCTGCAGCATTAGCCACGGGACAATCATGAATGTGGGCAGTTCCTCACCTGTGCACTAGGTGAGAAACGCCCACACCCTACGGATCGTCCCGCGGCCCACTATGGCCCAATGTCCCCTCGCTAAGCCGCAAGCACATCGATTATTTATTTAAAAATGGCCTTTACTCAACGAGCTGTGGACCCATAACACCACAGTTTCCGATCCACAGTCATCAAGGTTTACAAAGAAACGTCTCCCTGTTAGATAGGATTCAAGCCAACTTAAAGCTACACTAGGTAGACCCACCCATTTTCTAAGTCTATCAACGAGAGTCTTATGATCTAATTTATCTAGTGCTGTACTGAGATTCAGAATGGGAATTGACACATTATTTGTATTGTTATTTATTTACTTTTTGTATCGTTTATCCTGAACAATTTTTCTAAAACAGTTTCTGTGCTATAATTAGATATAAAGCATGATGGGGATTTATATAGTATACAGTAGAGTTTTTATTTAAGAGCTGTTTAACTGCAAATAGACCACTTGTTCCAAAATGTTACTTAAGAAATGAAGATTAATTATGTGTCTAAAATTATTGATGACAGAGAAGTCAACATTATGTTATTTGCACAGAGGTTTAACTGTTGTATTTTTAAATAGATCTGGGAAAATACCAAGGCTAATGAATAATGTACAATATCTAATATGTAATCATGTAATGTGCCAGAAACTTCTTTGAAGTAAAACTGAAGGAATAGGATCAAGAACAGAGGTGGATAGCTTAAGACTAGTTATTATTTTACAACGTTCAGCTAAGATTGTTAGTAAAATAGCTTAAATTTGAAGATCAAATGGCAAACAAATCAGTATGTTCTGTTACTGTTCTTTGTACTATGCTAGACCTTATGTTATCTATATTTTTCTTTAGAAAATGCAGCAAATTCTTCACCCTTTCCTAATGAGGCTTGCAGAGACTTCATGATTGGTGCTACAGTGCATCCAGAAAGTATTCACAGCGCATCACTTTTTCCACATTTTGTTATGTTGCAGCCTTATTCCAAAATTAATTAAATTCATTTTTTTCCTCAGAATTTTACACACAACACAACACCCCATAATGACAACATTAAAAAAACGTTTACTTGAGGTTTTTGCAAATTTATTAAAAATTAATAAAACTGAGAAATAACATGTACATAAGTATTCGCAGCCTTTGCTCAATACTTTGTCAATGCACCTTTGGCAGCAATTACAGCCTCAAGTCTTTTTGAATATGATGCCACAAGCTTGGCACACCTATCCTTGGCCAGTTTTGCCCATTCCTCTTTGCAGCACCTCTCAAGCTCCATCAGGTTGGATGGGAAGCGTTGGTGCACAGCCATTTTAAGATCTCTCTAGGGATGTTCAATCGGATTCAAGTATGGGCTCTGGCTGGGCCACTCAAGGACATTCACAGAGTTGTCCTGAAGCTACTCCTTTGATATCTTGGCTGTGTGCTTAGGGTCGTTGTCCTGCTGAAAGATGAACCGTCGCCCCAGTTTGAGGCGCTCTGGAGCAGGTTTTCATCCAGGATGTCTCTGTACATTGCTGCAGTAATCTCTCCCTTTATCCTGACTAGTCTCCCAGTTCCTGCCGCTGAAAAACACCCCCACAGCATGATGCTACCACCACCATGCTTCACTGTAGGGATGGCGTTCACACCAAAGAGTTCAATCTTTGTCTCATCAGACCAGAGAATTTTGTTTCTCATGGTCTGAGAGTCCTTCAGGTGCCTTTTGGCAAACTCCAGGCATTCTGCCATGTGCATTTTATTAAGGAGTGGCTTCCATCTGGCCACTCTACCGGATAGGCCTGATTGGTGGACTGCTGCAGAGATGGTTGTCCTTCTGGAAGGTTCTCCTCTCTCCACAGAGGACCTCTGGAGCTCTGAGAGAGTGACCATCGGGTTCTTGGTCACCTCTCTGACTAAGGCTCTTCTCCCCCGATCACTCAGTTTAGATTGTCGGCCAGCTCTAGGAAGAGTCCTGGTGGTTTCGAACTCTTCCATTTACGGATGATGGAGGCCACTGTGCTCATTGGGACCTTCAAAGCAGCAGAAATTTTTCTGTAACCTTCCCCAGAGTTGTGCCTCGAGACAGTCCTGTCTTGGAGGTCTGCAGACAATTTGTGCTCTGACATGAACTGTCAACTGTGGGACCTTATATAGACAGGTGTGTGCCTTTCCAAATCATGTGGAATCAACTGAATTTACCACAGGTGGACTCCAATTAAGCTGCAGAAACATCTCAAGGATGATCAGGGGAAACAGGATGTACCTGAGCTCAATTTTGAGCTTCATGACAAAGGCTGTGAATACTTATGCACATGTGCTTCTCAATTGTTTTATTTTTAATAAATTTGTGAAAATCTCAAGTAAACTTTTTTCACGTTGTCATTATGGGGTGTTGTGTGTAGAATTCTGAGGAAAAAAATGAATTTAATCCATTTTGGAATAAGGCTGTAACATAACAAAATGTGGAAAAAGTGATGGGCTATGAATACTTTCCGGATGCACTGTAGATTTACTAGATGATTGATAGTTAAAAAGAGTATTTTTTGATTCTCTGATCAAATTTCTGTGTTGTATTTACTTATATTTGCTTTAAATAATTTTGTAATCTACTGTTAATTTTTCTCTTCCACCACTTCTGTTTAGCCTTGCAGCAATGTATTATCAATTTAGATACTGCATGATTTTTCCAAGATACTTTAAATTTATTTGACTTTTTACCAATGAGAAGTCGTTGACTATGCTATTTATATTGCCATTATATTGAAAGTGAGGTGTTCTTCATTTAAATTAGGAACAAAAAGGCATATGTTAAAATATGGTAATGATCTGAGATATCAATTTCTCAATTTGTTGTATATTAATGTTAATTCCCTTTGATATTACTAAATCTAAGATGTGGCCAGCTTTTATGTGTCTACTGAAAGACATACTAGTTAAAATTAAAAGAATCCAGAAGTTCCAAAAAATACTTTTGTTTTTGGGTTGTCTGGTTTAGCCAAATGAAAATTAAAATCAAACTATTGGTAACACTTTAGTATAGGTACTGAAAAAATGCATCTATTACGCATTTACTCTTAAGTAACAAGACCTTAACATACACTTCTTTGGGTCTGCATAACAATTAAAAAGTATCAGTAAAGCCTTTATTCATCTCTGCAACGTGACCTACTAACAGAACTTCACTGTGGAGTGGTCTGAGGTGGCATAAGTGAGATATATTTCTCTTAATATTACATATTTAGTATAAGACATATACAGTATATTAACAAGTACTTTTACTACTGTCAATGTACCAAACTGTACAGAAATGAATAACCTATCTACTGATGTTTTATAAATGTTATGAAGACCAACAGAAGCCTCTGTTAAGGTTTTGTTACATAAGAGTAAAACGATGAAAAGCTGATCGTATTCAGTTATTGTTACAGATAATAAATCCAAGGGCGGCACGGTGGCGCAGTGGTAATGCTGCTGCCTCGCAGTTAGGAGACCCGGGCTCGCTTCCCAGGTCCTCCCTGCATGGAGTTTGCATGTTCTCCCCGTGTCTGTGTGGGTCTCCTCCGGGTGCTCCAGTTTCCCCCCACAATCCAAAGACATGCAGGTTAGGTGGATTGGCAATTCTAAATTGGCCTGGGTGTGTTTGTGTGTGTCCTGTGGTGAGTTGGCACCCTTCCCAGGATTGGTTCGTGCCCTGTGTTGGCTGGGATTGGCTCCAGCAGACCCCTGTATTCGAATTCAGCAGGTTAGAAAATGGATGGATGGATAATAAATCCAAGAATTCATCAAAAACCAATGCATTATCATTTGGCGAATGATAGATTGTACTAATAGAGTTGGCGTTTTGGCTTTAATGATTGCAGGTTGGTACTCAAAAGCAATAAAGTTGCTTAAAGTGATTTCTTCACAACTTAAACAGTCTGCAAAAAATGTTAGCTATACCGTTAAACACACATACATATTTTTCCATTCATGTACAGACTGTAAAAAAGTTAAAGTTTGGTGGGGCCATTTCAAATAAAACCAGAGTTGAACTTGTATTATGCCAAGATTAACAAAGAGTTAAAAAGTTAATGTTTCTAATTAGAAATAAGGTAATTTAAGAAGAATGTCTTGCTCATTAAAGCTTGAACATTCAGAAAAGTCATATTAATTACCTTCAGATTAGATTTCTTATGGACTTTCAAATGGGTACAAATGTTAATTGGAATACTGTTATTGAACCAGAGCACTTATTCCTTTTATTATGTTAACATATACTTAATTTTGACTTAATCAGTGAACCTATTTATAGAAGTCTAAGATAAAATCTTTACAATTTAAATCAACACCACAGTTATTATTGTATTTTTGGTCACTTATAAAGTTATTTAAATAGGATCATTTGCTATTTTATTAGTCACAGATTGAGCTGATTTCACCAAATAATTAATGAGAGGACTTTTTAAAGTGCCTACTACTAGTTACATGCTGCTTAATATAGCATAGATTTTTAGAAAATTCAACTACTGTCTTAGCTAAATTCAAAACATATTACAAATTAATATTATGATCATTTTAAAATAGGCAAAACTGATTGTTACGTATATTGTCTGAGTGGATCTGTACATCTTACCTGCAAAGAAACCTTACCACCTAAAAAACTCTGTTTCTCCCAGAATAAACTGAAATTGTCATTGAAAGCAAGGCTATGCTCAGGGTAAAAAAGACACCAGCCAGACGTTGAGGGAGAAAATTTAACTGAAGGCCTCATCTGATGATCATATCATAGGGAATGGTCCAGAGATGACAATCCATGCATCTGACTCCCCAACCGTGTGGAATGTTGCTTGTTGCCACATGAAAAACCACAACACCTACATATTTATTGTTCTCGAGGTCTATTTGCCTGCCAATGCCTAGACAAAAAACTTTAACAGTCTCTGTTGTTCGCAAAATATATTTATTCTATGGGATTCCAACTTGTTCCACAGAACTCTTTAATCACGGGTCTATGGGATGAGATGTATCAAGTTAAGAGTAGTGGTCCACCCCTAACTAATTGATCAGTTGGTAGTGACAAGATCACTAAGACTCCTAAATCATCCTCCTATTCTGTATTAAAATTTAACATTTTTACTTCATACTTGTAATACTTTACATTTACTTACATAAAATTTCATCTGCCACAAATCTACCTAAGCCTATATGCTGTTCAAGTTTCTCTGTAATGATTCAAAGGATCTCAGATAGCTTAGTGTCATGTGCAGCAATGGCCCTAGCACAGACCCCTTTGGGACACCACCCCTAAATTCACAAGATTCTGATAAGGTTCTTCGCACCATCACCCTCTGACACCTATGTTTTAATAAGTTCTGCACTCATCTACACCCTGAACTACCACCTGTTTTAGTTTAATGCCATATCTCTCATGTTGGACTTTATTAAATGCTTTATAAAAGTCAAGATAAATAATATCATATGCACCACCCTGATTGTATAATTTTGTTGCTTCCTTTATAGAATTACAGCATGTTTGTAAAACAGGGCCTTCCTCATCTGAATCCCTGCTGTCTATTCAGCAAAACACTTGCCATATGTTGCTCAGTCTTATTCTTAATAATTCCTTCCTGTTGTGTATAAATGTGTATTTATGTGTTTTAAGGTTGTTTATGTTAATATTGAATGATTATTTGCTATATTTCAATGCTAAAATTCTATCGAACATTTATTAAATGTTTACTGTCTCTTTAAATGATCTAATATTTCATGTGTTTAGTGGATGGAGCCTCAAAAGGCTGAGCTACCATGATATCACCCCTGCTGAGTCCTCCCTCTGCCTTTACCAGGTGAAGGCTGAGAAGTACTCAGCAGTGGATCAGTTTGATTAGTTAGTGTGAGTATTACCGTTTTCTTTGTATTCTCTTGTTTTGCTGTCTCCACTATGTTTAAGGATTTTGAATATTAGATTTTCATATTGGGACTTGTTTTCTTCAGATTTTCCTTTCGGGCAATACCTTTTGCTTCATTTTTACTCTTTTGAACTTTTTTGTAGATTTTTTGTATTTTGCTAATAAATTCTTTTTTTTAGTTTTAAAGATCCTTTGTCTGCCTTTTACAAGATTGGAATTTTTCATGACTCTTCCCTCTTGTGGGGGCTATTGTTAAGTTTTTTTATGTAATGAAGAGCTTATTCTCTGTAGGCATGCTATGCCATGAAGCTGGCCCCTATAGGATTAAGCCAAAGAAGGCTGAATCCCATAGTACAGTCTGTGTTTGTGGGGCCTTACCACCTTTTAGCTATGGAACCAGCTCTGAATACCAGCACTTCCATTGATTTACCTGTGATGTGTGTTAAGCATACTGGCCTATAGTTTCTTGGATCTGCCTCATCATCTTTTTAATATATTGGGATAATATTTGCCATTTTCTAGTTCTTTGAAATTTCCCTATTACACAATGAGTTCCTAAAAACATATGTCAAGGGTTTATATGTACTCAGTTACCTCATTAAGCACATGAGGATACATATTATCTGCTCCAGGTGATTTGTTTAATTTTAGTCTGTTTAATCTGAGCAGCATTTCTCCCTCTGCAATTTCCAAATTGCTGAGTACCTCTTTAGCAGGCCCTGTGGGAGGTTATCCACTTTCTCACATGTTAAGACCTCAGCAAAATACAAGTTTAGAGTATTTTAATTTTTCACTCTCTGTGTATTTTAATTCCTCTTTGCTATTCCTGATATGCTTCCTCTCCTCCTTGGCTGTTGTTTTACAACTAAAATACTTTTTGACCAGTATTTTGCATTGCAGCACCCCAAACCCCAGACACAACCTCCCAGACACAAGTCCCAAGTGCAAATGCACATTTTATTATACAAAATACCTTACAAAAGTCTTCTTTGTAATAGTGACACAACACAATTCTTTTTCTTCACCTCTACTCCTTGTAGGCATGCTTTGTCGGTCCTCCACACCTGACTGCAACACCCCGATTAAGGCGAGATTCCTCCTTTATTTTCCAGTGCTACAGCACTTCTGGTGCTACAGTATTGCTCTCTCTGGCAGCAACCAAAGACCCCGACAGAATTGCCACTCTGTCCTACAAAAACTGGGACCCAGTGAAGTGTTTTCCTTGAACCCAGATGGAATGCCTTTCCGCCTACTCTTGCATGTACATCTGAAAGCATTTTTAAACCTGTTCCATTTTTCCACACATTTCATGTGTGTTCCGTGTCTACAATGATCTATGTAAGTGTAGGATGAAAGGAAATGTGAGGCAAGAAAAGCTGAACACATAACTAAAGCAGAAACTTTTTCCATGTTTTACTAATAATGATGTGAAGTGTATAATGTGTGAAGACGTTAGTCCAAATATCAAATAAACACTTGCACATTTATTCAAGAGTATAACCAAAGTAAAAAACAATCATTCAATTTACATGTTCCTGTCAATGAGTTACAAACCCAAGCTCAAATGTCAATCAACAGAAAGTTGATATGTGTTCAAAGGTAAGAACTACTGCATTATAACCAAAAGGTTCTGGGTTTTACTCCAAGCACTCCGTGTTTTGAGTAGTGAGCAGTTGTTATTCTTACTTTAATATAATAAAAAACATACATTTGATTTGAGTCTGTAACACTTGTTGTAAATTTTGGCTACATGTAAAAGTTAGCGCTTTTTTTATTATTCAATTTTATTCTGTCAGTGATATTCACACGGTACAATGAACTTGCCGCTCCCTTTCTGAATTAATAATAATAATAATTCTTTACATTTATATAGCACTTTTCTCACTACTCAAAGCGCTCTCCACACATGGAGGACCATGAAGCGAACCCACAGTCTCCTTACTGTGGTTATTCTTTTCACAAGAGCAACGATGACCACATTTGGTGCTATGGTTGAAGCTTGATCAGAACTATTTGTTGTACTAGCAATCAAAGATACAATGTCTAGATAGATAGATAGATAGATAGATAGATAGATAGATAGATAGATAGATAGATAGATAGATAGATAGATAGATACTTTCTTAATCCACAAGAAGAAATTCACATACTCCAGCAGCAGCATACTGATGAAAACAATATTAATTAAATAAAAATGCAGTGCAAATTAAAAAATGCAAGGTGGAGAGTGCGAGGCAGGTATAACAGACAATAACATTGTATAACGTTTCCCCTCCCCGGGTGGAATTGAAGAGTCGCATAGTGTTTGGGAGGAACAATCTCCTCAGTCTGTCAGAGGAGCAGGACAGTGACAGCAGTCTGTCGCTGAAGCTACTCCTCTGTCTGGAGATGATACTGTTCAGTGGATGCAGTGGATTCTCCATGATTGACAGGAGCCTGCTCAGCACCCGTCGCTCCGCAACAGATGTCAAACTGTCCAGCTCCGTGCCTACAATAGAGCCTGCCTTCCTCACAAATTTGTGCAGGCGTGAGGCGTCCCTCTTCTTTATGCTGCCTCCCCAGCACACCACCGTGTAGAAGAGGGCGCTTGCCACAACTGTCTGATAGAACATCTGCAGCATCTAATTGCAGATGTTGAAGGACGCCCAGCCTTCTAAGGAAGTATAGTCAGCTCTGTCCTCTCCTGCACAGAGCATCAGTATTTGCAGTCCAGTCCAATTTATCATCCAGCTGCACTCCCAGGTATTTATAGGTCTGCACTCTCTGCACACAGTCACCTCTGATAATCACGGGGTCTTGGAGAGGCCTGGGCCTCCTAAAATCCACCACCAGCTCTTTGGTTTTGCTGGTGTTCAGGTGTAGGTGGTTTGAGTTGCACCATTTAACAAAGTCCTTGATTAGGTTCCTATACTCCTCCTCCTGTCCACTCCTGATACAGCCCACGATAGCAGTGTCGTCAGCGAACCTTTGCACGTGGCTGGACTCTGAGTTGTATTGGAAGTCCGATGTATATAGGCTGAACAGGACTGGAGAAAGCACAGTCCCCTATGGTGCTTCTGTGCTGCTGACCACAATGTCAGACCTGCAGTTCCCGAGATGCACATACTGAAGTCTGTCTGTAAGATTGTTCACGATCTATGCCACCAGGTATGAATCTACTCCCATCTCTATTAGCTTGTCCCTAAGGAGCAGAGGTTGAATGGTGTTGAAGACGCTGGAGAAGTCCAGAAACATAATTCTTACTGCACCACTGCCTTTGTCCAAGTGGGAGAGGGATCGGTGTAGCATGTAGACGATGGCATCCTCTGCTCCCACCTTCTCCTGTTATGTAAACTGCAGCAGGTCGAGGGCATGGTGGACCTGTGGCCTCATGTGGTGAAGCAGCAGCTGCTCCATGGTCTTCATTACATGTGACGTCAGGGTGACAGGCCTGAAGTCATTCAGCTCACCAGGATGTGATACCTTTGGGAATGGGGTGATGCAAGATGTTTCCCAAAGCCTCGGGACTCTCCCCTGTTCTAGGCTCAGGTTGAAGATGCGCTGTAGAGGACTCCCCAGCTCCAATGCACAGGCCTTCAACAGTTGTGACGATACTCCAACTAGACCTACTGCTTTGCTGGCACAAAGTCTCCTCAGCTCTCTGCTTACCTGGGCTGCTGTAATTGTGAATGGGGGGAAACTCTCCTATGCTGGTATCAGCAGAAGGATGGGTGGAGGATGCAGTACTCTGAGGTGAGAGTGGGTTAGGGTGGTCAAACCTGCTAAAAAGTTGTTCATCAGGTTTGCTTTCTCCCTGTCTCTCTTGATGGAGGTACCCCGGTTTGAGAAGCAGCCAGTGATGATCTTCATCCAATCCCACACTTCCTTCATGCTGTTATTCTGCAACTTTTGCTCCAGTTTTCTCCTGTACTGCTCTTTCGCTGCCCTGAGTTGGACTTGGAGTTCCTTCTGCACACGCTTGAACTCATGCTGATCACCGCATTTAAAAGCCCTTTTCTTCTGGTTCAAAAGGCCCTTGATGTCAATTGTAATCCATGGCTTGTTGTTAGCATAGCAGCATACTGTTCTTACTGGAACTACAATGTCCATACAAAAGTTGATGTAGCTAGTAGTGCAGTCAACAACCTCCTCAATGTTCTCACTATGTGACCCCTGCAGGATATCCCAGTCCATAATTCCAAAGCAGTCTCTCAGAGCCTGCTCTGCCTCAGGGGACCACTTCCTGAATGAGCTTGTGGTTGTAGGTAGCTCCCTCACTCTTGGGTTGTAGTGAGGCTGAAGCAGAACCAGGTTATGATCTGCTTTCCCAAGCACTGGCAGCGGGGTGGCGCTGTATGCGTCTTTAATGTTTGCATACAGTAGGTCAATAATCCTATTTCCCCGGGTATTACAATCCACATACTGGGAGAAGGAAGGTAATATTTTGTCCAGCGTCTCATGGTTAAAATCTCCAGAGATTAGCACAAGTACCTCGGGGTGCTGTGTTTGTAGTTTAGCAACAGCGGAATGGATGATGTCATATGCTATCTCCACGTCCGCGCGAGAAGGGATGTAAAACAGTAACAACAATGACATGTCCAAACTCTCTGTGCAAGTAATAGGGACACAGACTTACGGCCAACAGTTCGATGTCCCTGCAACAAGTGGAGATTCTGACATTTACATGTCCAGGGTTGCACCACCTTGTGTTCACATATAGAGCAAGTCCTCCTCCTTTCTGCTTCCCGCAGGTATTTGCGTCTCTGTCCACTCTAATTGTGCTAAAATCGGGTAGCTCCATGTTAGCATCTGGGATGCTAGTTTTTAGCCACGTTTCACAAAAACACAACAAACTGCATTCTCTGTAGGTCCTGACATTTTTCACCAGTGCAGCCAGTTTGTCGATCTTATTTGGTAGTGAGTTTGGTATCATGCGGCATTTGTGCTTTGACAACAAAGATATTTGTGCAGAACGTGTGAAAAATGACAGGTTTGCTTCGATTTCAGACATCTGGCAACATTTTGTTGAAAGCTGAGTTTTGAGTTACAACCTAGGGCAAAAACTTTCCGAGTTTGTGGTCATAAAGCTTGTGGAGCTATTTCTGGACAGATCCACATCTGTGTTCACCTCTGTATTAGCACGTCTTTATTTGACAACAGCAGTGTCAGATCGGGGGGAGCATGAACGCGACTGAGAGAATAAAACCGAATAAAAAAAGCTTTACGAGTACCATACATTTATACCAGCTGTTACGGACTCAAATCAAATACAGTGGTACTTTGAGATACGAGTGTCCCAACATATGAGTTTTTTGAGATACAAGCTACTCACTAGGTTACCTTGAGTTATGAGCCAAAATTCGAAATACAAGCCATCAAAGAGCTTGCCACATTCCGAGGAACTGACGACGGAGGAGTTGACGGAACTACAGACGCAGCAACATACGGAGGTTCTGCAGGAGATCAGTATCGCAGAGGAGCCAGAGGCGGAGGAGGTTATCTCTTTAAGTGAGATAAAGGAAGTGTTGGCAATGCGGGAAAAAGCTTTGGACTTTATTGAAAAGAAACACCCTGAAAAATTTGCAACTGGTCGGGCAGCGGTGCTATTTAATGACACTTGCCTAACTCATTTCAGAAACATTCTAAAGGTGAGGAAGAAACAAAGATCCTTGGACAGGTTTCTATTGAAATACCCTGCGAATGAAAGTGACGAAAGCTTGGCAAAATAAGAAAAAAAACTAGTGAATAAGAAAATTAAATTAAGCAAAAGTGAAGTGAAAGAACAAAACATTACAATACACTAATCGGCTCCACCAACATCAGTTTATTTCTTTTGATTCTCTTTTTTGAATTAAGTTTTATTTTGTTTGTATACAATATTTGTTCATTATAATTACATTTTTCTTACGTTGAAAACATTTAATAAAAAATTGGGGTGGCTTTTTGGGGGCTGGCACAAATTAATCTCATTTTAATTAATTTCAATGGGGAAAACTGATTTGAGATATGAGCATTTTGTCTTATGAGCTTGGTCATGGAATGAATTAAACTCGTATCTCAAGGTACCACTGTATATGTTTTTATTGTATAACTGTAACAATAAGAGCAGCTCACTACTCAAAATATTAATTCTGGGAAGCGGCCAGGAGCAAACCCACGACCTATTGATTATGAGTGAGCAGTTCTTACTGTTGTACCATGAAGGTAGTCATATCAGTGCTCTACCCTAACCCGATTTCTTTTTCTCCGGTTATATTAGACGTTTACTTGTTTTGTTATACGTGTACCTTTTGTGAAAGTGTTTATTTGATATTTGGACTGCAGTCTTCATACATTATACACTTCATGTCAAAAGTCGTTTTTATTAAAACATGAAAAAAAGTTTGTGTTTTAGGTATCCATCCATCCATCCATCCTCTTCCGCTTATCCGAGGTCGGGTCGCGGGGGCAGCAGCTTAAGCAGAGAGGCCCAGACTTCCCTCTCCCCGGACACTTCTTCCAGCTCTTCCGGGAAAATCCCAAGGTGTTCCCAGGCCAGCCTGGAGACATAGTCCCTCCAGCGTGTCCTGGGTCTTCCCCGGGGCCTCCTCCCGGTTGGACGTGCCCAACACCTCACCAGGAGGCGTCCAGGAGGCATCCTGATCAGATGCCCAAGCCACCTCATCTGACTCCTCTCGATGTGGAGGAGCAGCGGCTCTACTCTGAGCCCCTCCCGGATGACTGAGCTTCTCACCCTATCTTTAAGGGAAAGCCCAGACACCCTGCGGAGGAAACTCATTTCAGCCGCTTGTATTCGCAATCTCGTTCATTCGGTCACTACCCATAGCTCATGACCATAGGTGAGGGTAGGAGCGTAGATCGACTGATAAATTGAGAGCTTTGCCTTACGGCTCAGCTCCTTTTTCACCACGACAGACCGATGCAGAGCCCGCATCACTGCGGATGCCGCACCGATCCGCCTGTCGATCTAACGCTCCATTCTTCCCTCACTCGTGAACAAGACCACGAGATACTTGAACTCCTCCACTTGGGGCAGGATCTCTCCCCCAACCCTGAGAGGGCACTCCACCCTTTTCCGGCTGAGGACCATGCTCTCAGATTTGGAGGTGCTGATTCTCATCGTTCTCCATGGCCTCTCCAAACTCCTCCCATGCCCGAGTTTTTGCCTCAGCAACAACCGAAGCCGCGTTCCGCTTGGCCTGCGGTACCTATCAGCTGCATCCAGAGACCCACAGGACAAAAAAGTCCTATAGGACTCCTTCTTCAGCTTGACGGCATCCCTCACCGCCGGTGTCCACCAACGGGTTCGGGGATTGCCGCCACGACAGGCACCGACCACCTTGCTGCCACAGCTCCGGTCAGCCGCCTCAACAATAGAGGCACGGAACATGGCCCATTCGAACTCAATGTCCCCCACCTCCCTCGGGATGTGGTTGAAGTTCTGCCGGAGGTGGGAGTTGAAGCTACTTCTGACAGGGGACTCTGCCAGCCGTTCCCAGCAGACCCTCACAACACGTTTGGGCCTACCAGGTCTGACCGGCATCTTCCCCCACCATCGAAGCCAACTCACCACCAGGTGGTGATCAGTTGACAGCTCGCCCTCTCTTCACCCGAGTGTCCAAGACATATGGCCGCAAGTCCGACGACACGACCACAAAGTCGATCGTCGACCTGAGGCCTAGGGTGTCCTGGTGCCAAGTCCACATATGAACACCCTTATGCTTGAACATGGTGTTCGTTATGGACAATCCGTGACGAGCACAGAAGTCCAATAACAAAACACCGCTCGGGTTCAGATCGGGGGGGCCATTCCTCCCAATCACGCCCTTCCAGGTCTCACTGTCATTACCCACGTGAGCATTGAAGTCTCCCAGCAAAACGAGGGAATCCCAGAAGGTATGCCCTCTAGCAACCCCTCCAGAGACTCCAAAAGGGTGGATACTCCAAACTGCTGTTCGGCGCATACGCACAAACAACAGTCAGGACCCTTCCCCCCACCCAAAGGCGAAGGGAGGCCACCCTCGTCCACCGGGTAAACCCCAATGCACAGGCTCAGTGGGGGCAATAAGTATGCCCACACCTGCTCGGCCTCACGGGCAACTCCAGAGTGGTAGAGAGTCCAGCCCCTCTCAAGGAGATTGGTTCCAGAGTCCAAGCTGTGCGTCGAGGTGAGTACGATTATATTTAGCTGGAACCTCTCGACCTCGCGCACTAGCTGAGGCTCCTTCCCCTTCAGAGAGGTGACATTCCACGTCCCAAGAGCCAGTTTCTGTAGCCGAGGATCAGACCGCCAAGGTCCCCGCCTTCGGCCACCACCCAACTCACACTGCACCCAACCTCCTTGGCCCCTCCCATAGGTGTTGAGCCCATGGGGAGGAGGACCCACGTTACCCCTTCGGGCTGTGCCCGGCGAGCCCATGGGTGCAGGCCCGGCCACCAGGCGCGCCATCGAGCCCCACCTCCGCCTGGCTCCAGAGGGGGCCCGGTGACCAGCGTCGGGCAAGGGAAAACATCGTCCACAGTTTTTATTTTCATTGGAGGTTTATTGAACGCGCTTTGTCTCATCCCTCACCCAGGACCAGTTTGCCTTGGGTGGCCCTACCAGGGGCATAAAGCCCCGGACAACATAGCTCCTAGGATCATTGGGACACGCAAACCCCTCCACCACGATAAGGTGACGGTTCAAGGAGGAGGTGTTTTAGGTATGTGTTCAATATTTCTCGCATTTCCTTTCATCCTACACTTACATAGACCATTGTAGACATGGAACACACATGAAATGCTTGTGTTCCAAATAATGATATATTATTTACTAGCAAAATACCCGGGCTTCGCAGCGGAGAAGTAGTGTGCTAAAGAAGCAATGAAAAAGAAAAGGAAACATTTTGAAAATAACGTAACATGATTGTCAATGTAATTGTTTTGTCACTGTTGTGAGTGATAAGTGTTGCTGTCATATATATATATATATATATATATATATACTAGCAGGATACCAGGCTTCGAGCGAGAAGTAGTGTGTTAAAGAAGGTCGAAAAGAAAAGGAAAAATTTTAAAAATAACGTAACATGGTTGTTAATGTAATTGTTTTGTCATTAATATGAGTCTTGTTCTCATATCTATCTATATATATATATATCTATCTATCTATATATATATATATATATATACCCGCGCTTAGCAGCGGAGAAGTAGTGTGTTAAAGAAGGAAAGAGAAAGAAAAGGAAACATTTTGAAAATAACGTAACATGATTGTCAATGTAATTGTTTTGTGTATTTGGCGGCAGCGTCACGAAGTTGTATATATACATATATACACATACATATCTTCATATCTACATATACACATATATATATACATACACATATATATATATATATATATATATATATATACATACCTATCTACATCATATATACACACATACATACATACACACACACAAATTATATATATGTGTGTATGTATGTATGTATGTATGTATGTGTGTGTGTGTGTGTGTGTGTGTGTGTATATATATACACATACATATACTTGTGTGTATGTTTGTATGTGTCTATATGTGTGTGTATAGGTTTGGTCACTGAGTGCAAGGGAAAAATAATAAATTATAGTCTATAAGTTATTAAACAGTAAAACATTAACGTTTTAAGAAGTACAGGTACATTGAAATTACATTTTCTATGTGAGCGTTCAAATTTGTGCCTCTGGTAATGTGCCTTACCGGCATTTAAAGAAAATGAGTTTTGTGTCCTCTGCAGTGTTAAGAGAAAAAGGCTTTGGTTTGGGATAAAAGTAAAAAAGGTGTAAAGAAAGGAAAGTTGCCTTTTTCTTTTATATAGTATAGAGAATGTGTTCGCTGACATTATGATCGCCTTTTGGGGACAGTCGCGGTGGGTCTTGTGTAGACTGGTGAGACATCCCCGCCATTAATCGGCTGTGATGGCACTGTCAGTCCTCCACTCCTGTGCGTGTCTTCATAATCCGAGCTGAGGACCTCATAATCGATATCGCAAAAGAAAGTGTGAATCGCCTTAATATCATTTTGCCGTGGTGTAGAAAAGGGGTCCGTGTTTGCACTTGTCTGGGCTATAGCGCAGGGGGAGGATGAAAAATTAAAAGTGCTCACTTTGACTTAAGGCAGAAGCGCAGTCAGCGTCTCAAAGGCCGGCACAGATATGCACGCGCGCTGGCTGCTCGACTTTTGCTGGGCAGGAGACCCCTTTTGTACACACGTTCATGATATCAAAAGTCTCAGCGCTCTTTGGAGGTCATTCATGTATATATATAGCAAAATACCCGCGCCTCGCAGCAGAGAAGTAGTGTGTTAAAGAAGTAATGAAAAGAAAAGGAAACATTTTAATAATAACGTAACATGATTGACATTGTCATGAGTGTTGCTGTCATATATATGCCTGCCTAAATAAGTCACCCTCGCTTTGCTCTTACTTTTTACCGTTCATTTAATCATGGCTATTGGCGGAAAAATTATAAAATGGAAGGAGGATGGCTTTACCAAAACAATTATTGATGGCGAATCGATTATTCATAAAGCTTGAATTGGTGATCTGTTTTTCTGTGTTAACCTCATATTTTTTCATACTTCTTCTCAAACTAAGGTGGTGCGAGGGTAAAATGAATCGGGATGCGCTGATCAATGTAATCGGTGTACCAGGAAATCATGCATTGACAAAAGCTCCCCTTTGCTTGTAATGCAAAGTGTGATTAAATGCATTATTTTTTAACGCGTTATGGAGCACATGCATCGAAGCTTCTCAGCTGTGCTTGTGCTAAGAAAAGGAAAGATTTTAAAAATAACGTAACACGATTGTCAATGTGACCTTTTGTAAGTAGTGCCTGGAGGATTCAGTGTGTAGAAACTCTAGAGACAGCGTGTGTATTAACTTGTGGATTTTTCTGTGAGTATTTGGTGGCAGTCTGACGAAGTTGCTTCGAAGACGCTGTTAGCCGAGGAGCTCAGCTCAGAGCGAAATAAGATGAATGGGAGGGGAGATGATGACGTGACTTCCCCACCCGCCTTAACTGTCAATCCCCACAAACACAGTCTCTCGGAATTTGCATAAGTACACCCCTTCACCTACAATTTTAACTTAGTTACAAAGTGATCAAAACTCTCGTTTATATCCTGCGTCCTCTCATTAAACTTGTATCCCGCATTACCTGTGGGCATGTGAAGTGCCAGTGGTAGCCTGTCTATGAACTTAATTTAATGTTTAGGTTTACACCTTGCTTTCTTTCGAGTAGCAGCACTCATGAATATGGTAGTATATGTCACTCACTCGCTTCTTATTGTTTCGCTGCCTTCTCAATTATATAATGCATGTTTTCTTAAGCGCTTTTTGGAGGTCTTCCTGGTTTTCTACACACTGCGTTGACAGTCAGTTCACGTGATTACGTGGGAGGCGTGATGATGTCACACGAAACTCCGCCCCCCCACGTCTTTCCAGCTCAACTCTATTACAGTTAATGGAGAAAAATACCTTCCAGTTATGACCATTAGGCGTAGAATTTCGAAATGAAACCTGCCCAACTTTTGTAAGTAAGCTGTAAGGAATGAGCCTGCCAAATTTCAGCCTTCTACCTACACGGGAAGTTGGAGAATTAGTGATGAGTCAGTGAGTGAGTGAGTGAGTGAGTGAGGGCTTTGCCTTTTATTAGTATAGATATACACACAAATAAACATATATATATACATATCCATACATATATACATATACACATATATATATATACATACACACACATATACACACAAATACATATATATATATATACATACACACACATATATATAAACATATATATACATACATATCTACATATATACATACACACACACACATACATATATGTATATATATATCAGCAAAAAAAGAAACGTCCCTTTTTCAGGACTGTGTATTTCAACAATAATGTTTTAAAAATCCAAATAACTTTACAGATCTTCATTATAAAGGGTTTAAACAATGTTTTCCATGCATGTTCAATTAACCATAATCAATTAATTAACATGCACCTGTGGAATGGTCGTTAAGACCTTAACAACTTACAGAAAGTAGGCATTTAAGGTTACAGTTCTAAAAACGCAGGACACTAAAGAGACTTGTCTACCGACTGTGAAAAACACCCAAAGAAAGATGCCCAGGGTCCCTGCTCATCTGCGTGAACGTGCATTAGACATGTTGCAGGGAGGCATGAGGACTGCTGATGTGGCTAGGGCAATAAATTGCCATGTCCGCACTGTGAGACGCCTAAGACAGCGCTACAGGAAGACAGGAAGGACAGCTGATCACCCTCGCAGTGGAAGAGCCCGGATCTCAATCCAATTGAGCACGTCTGGGACCTGTTGGATCGCAGGGTGAGGGCTAGGGCCATTCCCCCCCAGAAATGTCCAGGAACTTGCAGATGCCTTGGTGGAAGAGTGGGGTAACATCTCACAGCAAGAACTGACAAATCTGGTCCAGTCCATGAGGAGGAGATGCACTGCAGTACTTCAAGCAGCTGGTGGCCACACCAGATACTGACTGGTACTTTTGATTTTGAGCCTCCCTTCATTCAGGGACACATTGTGAAACATTTTTAGTTTATGTCTTATGGTGTTGACTCTTTTAGTGTTCATATAAAATATTTACACATTAAGTTTACTGAAAGTAAAAACAGTTGAAAGTCAGAGGACGTTTCTTTTTTTGCTGAGTATATATATATACAGGGCTCTAGACTAACTTTTTGCACTGGTTGCACTAGTGCGCCTAACTTTTTTTCTTGGGTGCACCAGCACAAAAGTTAGGTGCACCCAAATTTTGCCTTAGGCTACTTCTGTTCTTTATACAGGTAAAATTTCATTATAACGAATATCTTTACAATTAAATTTTCATTACAATGCAGGGCTCTAGACTAACTTTTTGCACTGGTTGCACTGGTGCGCCTAACTTTTTTTCAAAAGTTAGGTGCACCCAAATTTTCAACCGCATCACATTTAACACCACAGTTTTACACGTTCACTTTATTTATTTATTTATTTTTTTTATCGCTGTCCATATAGGCAATATTGACTTGTAAATGATTAACTAACAATCAGGTCAATATAAAGTTCTTTATTTGAAGGCAAGCACAATTCTACAAGAAAGGTAACTTACTGAAAAAGTGTTGGTGCTTAAAGTGCTTTACTGAGCTGAAATTTAAACTTAAAAAATCTCAAGATAAATTAACTAAAAAGAAAATCTAAATTAAGTGTTTTAAGGGCTTCAAACTGAACATCTCATGGCTCAATGTCTTATGGACTATCCTCCATTGCAGTCACATGCCCCTCGGATGGCCAACTCCTGTTGTTTGGCCTTCGTGATCTTTGGCCTTGACTAAACCAGCTGGCCACACTCTCTCTAGCATCAAAATCTTCCAGACTTGGGCATGAGCTTGATCGACCTCAATGTGTCCAATAAGTATATTCACCGGTCTTCCTCTCCGCAAGATACGACCGTACACAATGACGCATTCCTTTGTGGCGATATCTGTGTCTCCGTCGATCAGGAATGCCATGTACGCACTGTTCGCAATTTGCACAGACGTCTTTTTTTTTCCAATGTATCTGCGATGACTCCTATAAATTGGCGACGCGACATCATTGCTGTACATCGGGTTTACGTTCAAGCCATTTTTCTTCATAAGAATTATTTCGGACTTGAATTTAGTGAAGGGAAGTTCTTCTTTTGCAATATTGTAGGCAATGTTAAACTTAATTATCATCTTGGCCTCGTCTGATGATCTGTTTGCTGTTGCCTGCCGCTGAAAGGCAGCGGGGAGAGGGGACACTTGAGCAGTGCATTTATCGCGGCATGTTATGTGTTTTATGGATGCATTGTGCTTTTTCAGCGTTTCAATTCTAAATGTATTGGAACCAGTCACAAATGCACTACTGCCGGCCATGGTCTTCCCACACTCTTTACAGTAAATACAGTGCATTATATTATCGGTTTTATTGTATCTTAGCCAGGGAAACTGGTCAAGCCACTCTTTTCGAAATGTATACACTTTACCCCTTTTAATTTCAGTGGGCTCGGACTCGATCGTATGTGGCTCATTATCTAATGCGTCTCGGACCAGGGCTTGCTATAACTTGGGAGGTTGATGGCTCCGTGTCAGAGCATTGGTTATGATTTTCGGACGGATCAGGCCCTAACTTAGCATTCTTAACGAAAAAGCTGTCAATCGTTCTTTTCATCTTCTCTCATAATCCACGGCTACATCCACTGTTTACCTGATGGGCTACTCACCTCTCTGTCTGACTGGATCACATGCATTTTCAAGCGTACACACCGTAAAGGAATATCTGGTCCACGGCCAATCAGGCGGTATCCGCCCTTCACTATCTCTGATTGGTTTAGACCACGATATGGGCCTAATGTGTGTCTGTTGTTGAACAACAGGGAGACTTTAAGAGTCATGGAGTGTTGTTTTTCCCCTCGAGCGGCTGGTCGCACCGGTGCAACCTTTGATTTTTTTTAGTCGCACCATCGAGAAATTAGGTCGCACGTTAGAGCCCTGATATATATATATATATATATATATATATATATATATATATATATATATATATATATATATATATATATATATATACATATATACAGTCTTTGGGGTGTGAGCAACTGTTGCTGGGGTGCCAGAATCCATGAAGGAAGAAAAATGAAAAACATTATTTGTACAAAATCTTAATTTATTTATCCATTCCTAAATAATTAAATGGGCAGGCTATTTCATATCAGTGCAATACGCTGTTTGTTAAAACGGATGACTCCCGCTCTTACGTGCAAGTCTGCCTGGATATTATGAACTATCGTATCTGTTCAAGTTCTATTTAAATTTTAAATAGAAGGAATTTTTATTTAGTCGACAGAATATTATTCCGGAATAAATCAACTCAAACCTTAAATAACTTATATATTTTGCTCTCCATAAAAATATATCCTGTCTAAATTATACAAGTTAGAAATAAAGTAAACATTAAAAGAACAAACATTCAAATTTCTTTACTCTTATGTAATTTTATATAAAAAATAAACTTAAATTTTAAATATCCCAAAAGATTTTGCTCTCCATAAAAATATATCCTGTCAAAATTATACAAATTCAAATATGAACATGGTGCATAACAAAACCTGGAAATATAAATAAAATTTGTTCTTTCAGCAATAACAAATCAAATCATTCAGTTGTCTTTGCTCATATGTCATTTTATCAGAGCTGGACGCTTGGCATCAAGTTCGTTTATGTTTGGTATGAGGTTCTGTGTTGTGGAGATTCTCAGGATGGACTGCAGGTGCTCATCAGTGAGGCAACTGCTGTGTGCTGTTTTGTTAGTCTTCATGACTGAGAAGAGCTTTTCACACAGATATGTGGTACCAAACATGCACAAGGTTTGAGCCGCATGTAGATGGAGCTGGAGCATTTTTGCGGGAATGGAGTGAATAAACTGTGCGGGCGTGCAGTATCGTACTTTGCCTTCAGTGTGCCATTACACTGCAGCTCAATCACCTCCATCTGAATCTGCACAGGTGCAGTTTCCACATCGACGGCAAATGGGTTGCGAAACAACTCAAAATTCTTTTTTTGTTCTTCAAAGTCACCAAAGCGCCATGCGAACTCAGTGCGCAGTGTGCTCAGTTTATCAGCAAAGTGCGTATTTGGGAACACCGTAGTGCCGACTTGGTACAACATTACTTGGAAACAGGGAAAGTGGGGCAAGTTGCACTGGTGCATTTGTGTCTCCCATAAAAGTAGCTTCACTTGAAATCACTTTGTGATTTTGCACGGGTAAAAACGTCTGCTGAAGTGTCAGATTCTTCTTTAACTCTTCTGCTTTCTGTATCTTGTGCATTGCATTCAGGTCTTTCAGGTTATCTTGATGTTTTGTCTCATAGTGCCGTCTTAGATTAAATTCTGTAATTACAGCCACATTAGCTCCACAAATGAGACACACATGTACTCAGCCTCCCATCGGTTTTTAAAGGCTCTATGTTCAGAATAACCTTTTCTCTTCGGCATAGTGTGGGCTAGCTTCGCAATAACTTGCAGCATCATAAGCTAGACTTGATTAACGCGGTAAGTGTTCGGCAAGGCAGCTGAAGCGCTGCATTATGGGATCTGTAGTTTATTGTGTTACCAGCGCTTCATATCCCCGGCCATTAATAACAATAATATATAAAATGATCTTGGCCGGATATAATTATACGCCGGGCCGGATGTGGCCTGCGGGCCTTGAGTTTGACACATATGGACTAAATAGAACTTGAAAAGATATATTTTTTCAAATGTGATCGCGCAATTCAGATTGAGTTGACGCGCACTACAGTACATCGAGCCCGAGTGCTATTGTGGTTTTGCCTGCGTGCCTCAATAAGTTACCCTCCCCTCGCTTTTACTTTTTTACCGTTCATCTAATGAATACACTAAGTATCGCTTTACCAAAACAATCATTGATCGTGAATAAAGTATCCATTATTCATAAAGCTTCAATTGGTGATCTGTCTTTCTGCGTTAACGCATATTTTTCATATGTCTCAAACCAAGGGGATGCGAGGCTAAAATGAATAAAAGCGCGTACATACTCAGTGCATCCCCTCTCGGGAATCGAACCTCGGACGCCAGCGGCGAAGCCTCTACTATTGCGCCACGATGTGTGGTTTGTCTATTTGAGCGTAGCAGTGTAATTCGGTTTTTGTTCAGCACTCTTTGGAACTGTTGCTTTTGTCTGCGCTCGTCAGTTCACGTGAGCCGCTGAATATGGTTTTATATGTCACTCGCTCGCTTCTAATTGTTTCGCTGCCTTCTTAATTTTATAATGTATGTTTTCTTCAGCAGTTTTTGGAGCTCTTCCTGGTTTTCTACGTACTGCGTGATTACGTGGGAGGCGTGATGATGTCACACTGAAACTCCCCCCACGGCTTTCGAGCTCAACTCCATTACAGTATATGTAGAAAAATAGCTTCCAGTTATGACCATTACGTGTAGAATTTCAAAATGAAACCTGCCCAACTTTTGTAAGTAAGCTGTTAGGAATGAGCCTGCCAAATTTCAGCCTTCTACCTACACGAGAAGTTGGAGAATTAGTGATGAGTCAGTGAGTGAGTAAGTGAGTGAGTGAGTGAGTGAGTGAGTGAGTGAGTGAGTGAGTGAGTCAGTGAGGGCTTTGCCTTTTATTAGTATAGATTCTATACAACTCCAGGCACCTCGCATCGAGATAAACAAGTCTTGAGCTGGGAGTGCTTTTTGCCTGCGTTCAGCTCCCTCAGTAGGGGGGATGGTGCAGCAGTCTGCTTTCTGCTTGTGCTGATCGACTCATTTACAAAATAAAAGACACTGATGGAGAGGTGCGAAGGAATTTAAGTTGGGCCAGGATTACAAGTTTTTTCGTAGGCTTCAGGGATTGTAGTGTTAAAAGAAGTAAATGTCAGTCTAAAATTTTCAGATTGCAGAAATAGTGATTATCCAAGATTTTGTAGGTAATGCATGTCACATTGAAAAAATAATTTATTGTAATTAAATTATTTAAATAAACGTAATTAAACTTTGTACAAAGAATTACTACTGTGTTTCGCAAACTGAACTGTTTTCTGTCTCATTCTTTTTTCTGTATTACAAACATTCGCTAATAAAGTATATGAGTATTTTGTATAAAAGGTCCTTCAAGACAATATGCATTTTCACATTGTAAGGTTTCTAAACTCGCTTGGGACTCTCCCCAATGGGACGACACACCGAAGAGCGTCATGAAGCTGATTGTTGCGTCTGTGGTAGACAGTTTATCAGAGGCCGGGGCAACCACAGGCTCCCAACGCAGAAGCGCCTTGCAGCTAAATCAGATCCAAGTCGATCATGGTCACACTATAAGCATTTGCCGTCGATGGGTGATGCAAGGAACTTTATAACTGCAGGGAACAGTATTACTTGGCCACGACCCTGCCTGATTGCTGTGTCTGTGTTTAGGAGAATGGTAGATCCCGCTGTTCCTGTTTCAAGCTGAATAAAGTTGGTTTTTCTAAAGTACTGACACTCATGTTTTGGGGTATAAGACTGACTCACACATATACTGTACATTTTTTGTAAATCTAAAGAACAGTGTCCATTTCTAACACATAAAGAATGATAGTTTTGCCTTTGCTTTACAGCTTTATGCATGGCATGTTTAAATGTTGAGTGCTATTGTGGCATACAAATCATAAATAATACACTAATTATTACCCAAGAAACCTGTATATTTTAAATCCCATGATGTTATCTGAAAAATGTTCTTGACTTTAAAATGTTCCATGCTGAAAAAGTATAAACATTTATTAACATTACTTTTTAATGTGTACAGTTTGAAAACATTACACATAATAATAAATTACTTTAGCAGATGCTTTAACATGTATGATATTGTGATGAATTCAGCAGAATGATGAGAATGTGACGCTAAATGAAGAAGTTTTATTAAATGTTCTGTATTACAAGTACAACCTGTATTCAAAAAATCTACTGCAGTAAGCTTTGTGAAAGCCAATCAGCTCATGTGCATCTTCTTCCTCACCCTAGCAGCACTCTACCTGCTTCTCTTCTTATAGGTCTGCTGAATTAGATGTGTTCCAACTAGAACAGACCAATCTAAAACTCATAGCCCATAGAACATATGCTTTTTCATCTTGTCTATTTAATATAAACTTTCTATCATACTTTATTTCTATTTAACCATATAAGTAAAGGTAGAGATTAGGGCATGAATTGTTGTTCTGTTTGTAGTATCATTTAATGGTATGTGCTAGGGAAGATGGGTTCAAGCATCTATACAGTGCTTGCTGATAAAAGAAAAAATAATTTGAAACTGAAACCCCATTTTCTAATTATGCATTTTTCACCATAAAAAGTCATAAAACAAAATCAGTTCTAAAAATAACTAACTAGCAACATATCCAAGCTTCATCTCCACTTTTTCGTTTGACTATCACAAAAATGGAATTCTTGTTCAGGCTTGCTCTTAGTATTTTATGTGAATACATATAGATATACAGTAATACCTTCTAGTACATGTTAAGTGCTTTGGTGCTAAAATGAAAAGCAACTTTTTTTTTCCTTCTTGGTACTGTTGCATAATACATTTGTTCTGACAAAAAATTTAATCCATCAAAAAACACAAATGAGTTGCCTGGATTTAACCACTTACAAACACTATTTATTATGAACAGAAATTAAGCTAGAATATTTGAGAGATGGGTGGCACGGTGACGCAGTGGGTAGGCTGCTTCCTCGCAGTCAGGAGACCCGAGTTCGCTTCCCGGGTCCTCTCTGTGTGGAGTTTGAATGTTCTCCCTGTGTCTGCTTGGGTTCCCTCCGGGTACTCCAGTTTCCTCCCACAGTCCAAAGACATGCAGGTTAGGTGTATTGGCAATCCTAAATTGTCCCTGTGGTGGGCTGGTGCCCTGCAGGGGGTTTGTTTCCTGTGTTGGCTGGGATTGGCTCCAGCAGACCCCTGTGACCCTGCAGTTAGGATATGACAGGTTGGATAATGGATGGATATTTGAGAGATAAAAAATACAATATAATGGATAAAATTGATCCTCTTTAGACTGCATAGTAGTTAATCTATACATTTTATTTTCTGTTGATTTTTAGTAGTGTATGTTCCAATACACCAACCCACAAATGGGTAATTTAGGTTAAGTTACTGTGTAAGTACTAATAGGAATATTACTATTGAGGTAGTACTTCAATGGGTCTTTTACCCTTATTGCTAAATATTTATAGTGTGGCCCTGAGAAAGTGATTTTACTCCATGTTTTTGTATTTTAGAAACGTGTTACTGTAATACAGTAATTGCATTACACTTGTAGTGGGGCTGATTACAGAGAGGTATTATATAAAGATGTTTGTTGTTAGTAATGTGACATGTATTGAAGCTGTAAATGTTTGTTTTATACCATAATGCTTTTAATATTATATCCTCTGTGAACAATCAGCCTTTTCTGTAAAGTAAATTTCAATAATTTTGAAACTGAAGACTGTTTTTGACAAAAAATGTATTATGGCTTTTTATTTTTTTTTTTTTAGGAAATGACTGATTTGGATGTACAAGAGCTTGTTAGAAGATCCATTGGAAGATTAACACTTATAAGGCAGATATTTCCTTTGCCACAAAATACCAGTGAACGCTGTGTTCGAGGCAACCACAGAATTTCTACTTCACTCTGTGATCCGAAGGAGCTTTACTCACAAAACATGGAGGTACCTAATGTTATTACTAGTTACTTCTTCTTGGTAAGATTCAGTTATAACATACTTCAAAATTAATTGTAAAGAGAGTCCATTTAAAATAAATATTAAAAAGATGCACTTACTGAGTACTTTAAACTACAGGTAATACAGTATCTATTAATAACATTTCCTATGGAGAATAAACTAATGTGTAAAGAAAATGGGGAAATATTTTAACTTCAAATGTACATGGTCATAGCTGAAAAAATGTCTAAGATAATGAAAAACCTGTAATAGCCATAACCCAAATAATTTAACATTTACAAATTTTATACAGCACAAAATGTCAGTAAAAACGTTTGGGTTTTGACATACCCTACAGAGGACTTTCTCTTTTTGAGATACGATTAACATTTAAATAAAATCACATTTTACTCTTCTGTGTTGTAGATTGCATGGTTGAAAATTTACACATGTATTCCTTTTTCTCTTGCATGTTTTGTTAATGGCTGATCAGTTTTGAGCTTATTTTTCATTTAGATGGATGCAACTCATGTTGCAGAGCTACAGATATCAATTTTAGACAGTTACATGCATTAGGGGTTAGGCTTACTGCATGCATCAAATGTTAGAAGTCATTAAAGTGAATATTTTTGGTGAAACTATCAACAGCAACCTCACTGACTATGTTTGCAGACTCTTTTTTGCCAGTTTATGCACATTTCCTCTCTTTACCTGATAATCTTCCAATCCCATGAAAACACTGGAAGAAGAAAAAATAGAATTTTAACTTTTAGCATTTGGTTCATACTGCATTAATTTATTAAGGACAGTGGCCTTAAAAGCTCACTTGTCTGCCTCAAAGTGTGCAGTAATTCCCGGTGGAGTGATTCTAAAATAACTATATTACAGCATTGTACAACCAGTATGTAGCTAGCTTGCAAGATTTCCCCAAGAATGCATCAACTGGAACTTAAGAAGCCTAACTCATAATACTTACTTGAATACTGCCTAATTCAAGTTTGTAATAAATGTTACTATGGAAAGACAGCTGTTTAGAAATGGACAATCAAAATAGCTTTTTAAAATAGCTTCTGCATTTTTAAGAACATAAGAACCATTAACTAAATATTTTATAAACAGTGGGGAATGAAAAATCACAAGTTACGATTTCACAATAACTTATTGTTGTAATTTCTTCAATATCTCACCTTGTTGAAACCAGAGTCTTGTAGATCTTCAAATTTTTTCATAAGGAGCATTCAAATCCAATGACAAAGAAGCTCTGAAGGACATACAACCTGTCCTAAAGGGAAAAAAAAACTAAGTGAAGGAAAAGATGCTTACAAAGTTAAAATAGACAACAAACTCACTCAGAATTTCATGAAATATGTCTAGAATGGACTGGGTGTAATTACTGGACTCAAGAAATCCAGGGCTCATATGCTAGAAGGGGATGCAGACAAAGCTAACACTCTGAACCAAATTTTTAATAGATTTTCCATCCCACTGTCACCTTCTTCCAATGACCAGTCCCCATTACACCCTCCAAACTTCTACCACGTCAAATGGAATGGTCAGTGACCAGTGGGCTTTCCATAACTGAAGATCTATATGAGTCTTTTTGTGGTAAACCACCTGGACCCTCTGCAGTTTGTCTATTGGGAAAAGATTAGAGTGGAGGATGCAATTACATATCTGCTCTGCATGGCTTATTTTCACCTGGACAAAGCTGGCAGGACTGTGAGAATTATGTGTTTTGATTTCTCCTGTGTCTTCAATATCATCCAGCCATCCCTATTAAGGAGTAAACTCCTGGATAATAGACTATCTGTCAGGCAGACCACAGTTAGTGATATTCAAGGACTGTGTTTCTGATACAGATATGAGTAACACTGGAGCATCAAAAGGAACAGTCCTGCCTCTTTTTTTTTCACTCTTTACACCTCAGACTATAAATATAACACCAGGACATGTCACTTGCTGAAAATCTCAGATGATTCTGAACTTACGGGGTATATTGATAAAGGGGATGAGATGGAGTACAGGAGTCAGGTGGAGAAGATTTTTTCTTGGTGTAAAGTGAATCGTCTGCGTCTTAACATCAGCAAAACTACGGAACTGTTTATTGACTTTCGCTGCACCAAAGACCCTGTATGACCAGTCACTATTAAAGGAGTGAATATTAGAGGTGTTCCACTCTTACCAACTACTTGGGGGGTCCACCTTAATGACAGATTAGCCTGGTTTTGGAACGCATAGTAACACAGCGTTATTTTAATGTTGAAAGTGGCATCGTTCGCATCTTGTATAACTCTGCGATGGCCAGGACAATTTTCTGCACTGTGGTGTGCTGGGCCATAAACATCAATTCAAGAGAGACCCACAGAATCAACAAGCTGATTAAAGGGGCAAGCTCAGTTATAGGAAGCATTCTGGACCCCCTGGAGGTATTAGCAAAAGAGAAAGTTAAAACAAAGCTAAGTGCCATTCTGAAAAATGCTGCATATCCTCTTTCTGACACACTAACATTGTGATCTTTCAGTCAACAAATTATTCAACAGAAGTATGTCAAGAAACACTGCAAAGGCTCCTTTATACCAGCAGAAATACATCTCCATAATTCCTCACTGTAAGTTGTCTTCTCTGTTCAGATCAAAGTGTTTGTGTTTATCTGTTTATTTATTTACCTACCTAC
Source organism: Polypterus senegalus (assembly GCF_016835505.1). NCBI lineage: Eukaryota > Metazoa > Chordata > Cladistia > Polypteriformes > Polypteridae > Polypterus > Polypterus senegalus. The sequence goes on along the minus strand of NC_053157.1, from coordinate 103,311,381 downwards.
CTATTTATGTATTTATTTATTTAAAAAGCTTCTGTAAAAAGCTAAATTTACACCTGGGCACAAGTAAAGTTCTGTCTAATCTTATTTGTAATGCCAGACTAATGTTACTGTGTTTAATAATACTGCATATTTTCCTTCATTTGTACTTGTATCCATTGCTTTTTGTGCATATTAAGTTGTTTGCTGTCTGATCAATTTTTATGTAACTATATATTTGTAAGTTTTCCAGACCAAGAATTTCCAAAAAATGTAGTGATTTTTTTAAAGAAATTTATAGGTTTATATATACTAATTGTTAGCGTCATGGAATTAATATTTAGGCTGGGCTACTAGTTTCCCTTTAGTCTTATTATTATTTGTTTTATTTAAAGCACCTGGTGCAGATGTCATTCACAAGGACTACTCTATACACATCCCCCACCATTCTCACTCTAGGAAACATGGCCTGTCAAAAGCAGCTTCAGCAAAGATATAGAAATAGAAGGGGTATCATTCATATTTAAGAGATAAGTGATCAGGGGAAGCAATGTTGGAATTTGATTAAATAATTTAATGAAATGCAGTTACAGTACTTAGCCCTTTGCCTTGCTTCCTTAACTTCCCTTCTTGCCCATCCCATTTTGCTTCTGCAATATTTCAAACTGTCAGCTCCAAGATGCCAGACTTTATATCCTGTCAGGTTTTCCTTGAAAATACCACATCATCACAGGGCATCTGTAAGCAAAGATTTTCTGCTGAAATGGACTACAAAATAATCAGTGATACTTTGTTTACTGAATTGTGCAGTCCAATTTTAGCCAGTCATGGAGTCCTAGGATGAAGAGCAAAAGAGTAGCAAAATCATTACTGTTAGAGTACTTAATTCTTTCAAATATTCAGAATGTGTCAAGTGAGAATACAAAAAATCGTGGAACTTAAATGTATTTAATGTATGAAAGAGAAAATTTACTATCACATGTAAATGGTACAATGCATGTTGCCCACAGAGTAATGACAAGAGTATTCATTGTCTCTTGGTATTTAACGACATCAGATAATATATACAAGAAGTATGTATGCAGAGGCTACTACGTGTGGCTGTTTAGCAATCGTATAACTAGTGGTCAAAAAGTATTCCTTATTCTAGGGTTATGATAATGTTTGCTTGAACTGTGAAGGGAAGTCAAAGCAGAAGGAAAGTTCAGGCATGTTGTATTTAAAGTTGTGAAGGAGTTCCTGTAAACATATTTTTGTGTTGGATTATCTGGCCTGCTTGATTATTTTTGCTTTATATATAAGGATTCTGATTCTGCATTGCGACTGAGATTTGTTTGCTGTAGATTGACTTTTAAGCACATCCTTTTGCCTCCTGTTTGTTCTTTGAATATATTTCTATTTTTCAGTAAATATTTGTCATTTATAAAGATTATTTTGTGGATTGTCTTTCCAAGCCAAATGTTGTTATGGTTTCCTTTCCCCTTAGGAGACATCAAAGTTTCTTTAGAATTGTAAAAGGCATTTTACTCCTTAAACCCAGTTTCCCCATTTCTGGCCCTGGGTAAGCCATAGCCTTTGACAGTATTGGAAGAGTTTACTTGTCTGGGGTGAGGTTTGTCTGACCAGTAGAAATCCCGGATTGCCCTGTTGCTTATCTGATGTCCTCAGGCTCTCTTCATTACAGTCCTGTTTCCAAATCATGACCGTAGTATCACACTAGTTTCTTTAAAGTCATCCTTTTAATGGATCACTTTCAGTGAGGCGGCATCTCATATATCATTAACATGCAAAACAAACTGAAAGTCAAATACCTTCTTATATTGTGCAGCAAACTATAGCGATGAAGACATTTATATTTTTACTGACTGATTGATTTACTTTTGGAAGTAAACATGTTACCAAGCTAGTGAGCAAGATAGCTGCATTGATCCAGATAAACACCATTTCTGGAAATGTATAATTTTTCTTTAAGGAGAGAGAGAGAGAGAGGTTCATTAATTGATTTATTTTTTTTCGCGTTATAGTGAAAAGTATTGTAATTTTTTACTTTTATTTTTTCATGTCTACCATAGGGTGGCATGGTGGCGCAGTGGTAGTGCTGCTGACTCGCAGTTAGGAGACCCGGTTCGCTTCCCAAGTCCTCCCTGCGTGGAGTTTGCATGTTCTCCCCGTGTCTGCGTGGGTTTCCTCCCACAATCCAAAGACATGCAGGTTAGGTGGATTGGCGATTCTAAATTGGCGTTTGTGTGTGTCCTGCGGTGGGTTGGCACCCTGCCCAGGATTGGTTCCTGCCTTGTGCCCTGGGATTGGCTCCAGCAGACCCCCATGACCCTGTATTCGGATTCAGCGGGTTAGAAGATGGATGGATGGATGTCTACCATTGTATTCATGTATGAAATTTTTCAGAGAGCTGTATTTTTTTTCTTGCAATGCCAGCTTCATCATTTTCTTTTATTGAGACAACTTTATTATTACCTTGTTTGTTGCTGTTTTCTTCTGAAGTTTTCAATCATTGCTGTAAGGCTGATTGTAATTAAACATTCTTTGTCTAACTGTAATTTGTGTGCCCCTCCACTAATTAAGGCTAATGATCTTGAATTCAAAGTTTTATGATGTTGTGTTTCTTCATAGAAAAATGTGAGAGCTAGTCTTTGTAAAATGCTTCTTTTATTCAAAGGGTGCAAAAATGGTTTCATGTGTTTTATATTAAAATCAAATATACTGCTTAGAAACTCTGGTATAAATTAAATTATAAAGTAACACCACTGTATCAGGAAATCCTAGTCGAAGAAGGTTTTATTGCATGCATGATTTTTACTACAGTCACTTTCTTAATTAAAAGACAGTTATTTTTGTTTAGGATTGATTTTATGTTACAAATAACTAAATATTTACAAACCCAATTTGCTTCTTCAACTCATAACACTCATCTGCTCCTTGCTTTTGTTTTCATGACCAGCTGACAATTAACAATCAGGCACTAACAACAAGGAAGACACCTACTCAGCTAATATGGTTTCATTTGTACCTGTGCGTGTTCATCACAAAGTACAGGGTAATTTCATTACTGTAGTTAGAATACAAACAAAAGGAAAAACAAGTGATCAAGAAGTACAAATCTGCTTTGGTTAATAAAACATGTCAATGATGCTAATATAAAAGCAGAAATTAAAGTATTACAAGTACCCAACATGACAGAATGACTGCTGTGAAAACCAGGAGCGCTCTATCCCCAACCCTGACACAGAACGGCAGAGACATGAGTTCTAGCATAGCACACATTTATTTAGACAGGGAAATGTGTCCCAAATCATTCCCCACAGCAGCACAGTACAATGCAGCAACACAATTCCTTTTCTTTCCTTTCTGCCTCCACTGGCAAGCTTTGTCCCTGTTCCTCCCAACTATAGCTGTCTGAGTGAAGCAGGGCGGCTCCTTTTAAGCTGGTCCTGGGAGTGTTCCAGATGGCTCGTTAATCAGAGCTGAAATCACTCCCAGTGTGCCCTGCAGAAATCTGTGGTGCCACAGCCTCCCAGGAAGGCTGCCCTGTAGCATCCCAGGGAATGTAGTGCATTGTAGATGCTCTCTCTCCCTGAGTCCTTCCACCCAGCTGGCATCCCAGCTGAGTAATGGCCATGGTTGCCTGTCACACTGCACAAAAACCAAAGTTTGATTAATTGCTAGTATTGGTTTCTGAAAAAATTGAGAAGCCACTGCGGCATTGGAAACCCTTGTGGATATCAATGACAGACTAAACTATTCTAATTGAACCATTGTATTCCTTCTGATGTCAGAACAATGTTTACTGTCTTTGTTTTGCTGTTATAGATATGTTATGTCATTTTTATTCTTACTCTGTTTTCATGATGTTATATATGGTGCTGGGTCAGTTATGCATTAAAGCATAAAACAAGTGACATGTAATAGAAATCTGGCTAAATAAAGATTTTGATGAGTATAACATAGATGGGTACAGATTTTTAAAAAGGATAGATAAAACGGGAAAGAAAGACAGGTTGTCATGTATGTAAGGCCAGCGTTGGGCAGAATACTCTTAAAAGTATTTAGTTACAGAATACTGAATAAACAGTCTGTAGCCGCTGAAGTGTAAGGCAAGGTCAAGCATGGGTAAAAAGCGTGCCAAAAGAAATCTCTCAGTTTAAAAGTTTGTTTTAAAATTATTTAGTGAACGTTAAAAGCAAATAATCCACACAAGAATAAAAGAAAAAATAGTTACACACATAGAATAAAAGGCAAAAAAAGGGAAAATGTATCTTATCTAAACTTAGCTTTTCTTGAGAAACTTTAGTTATTTCTGTACTTAAAAGTTCTTTACTTCTTCTTTACTTAAAGATTCTTAACTTCTTATATACTTAAAGATTCTTAAGTTCTTCTTATGTACGCTTTAAAAGTATGGCACAGTACATAAGTTAAGTGCTGTTTTCTTAGAGTTGTTTAGTTCAGACACTCAAAAGGCCCGCAGGCCAGTTGGCACGATTTAAAACCTTATGCCTTCCACACCTTACACATGGCAAGGCTGGTCACAAACTGAAGAATAATGTTTACTCAAAGCTGTTAGAAATGGCAAGTATATATACCAATACAATTCTACTGACGGGGGTTATAGGAACCTCCCATACATTATGCATTGTCATCTAGTAAAATATTCATGAATCTTATAGAAGTTGAAAAATGGCTCTTGCACAGTCCTTAATGTATTTAGATTTGTATTATGACTGAATACTCACAATGTGTAACTTATTCTGCCTTGTTCTAGCCTATATATAGCCTTAGTCATAAAAATGGCAAATATATTTAAATTAAATGGTGACCTGTCAATATATTTCAGTCTCACACAAAACAGAAGCTATGTTTTTCTTTTTAACAAAAACAAAGGAAACCAACTTTTTCAGGAAACTTTTATTAATAAAAGTTGAACATTTGAAAAAATAATAACTGTAGCTCCGGGTGTGTTTTTTAGCCATTTCACATTATTGAGTTTTTCTTTTAAGAAACAGCTAAACATGTCTTGAAGAGGAAAAATTCCTTCTTGTCACATTATTTTAAAGCAGTTTGATAAATGTCAATCTACTAGTATTATGAAAGACATTCGTGTTAGACCAATGAGAACTGTAAGAACACCAGAAAATATCAAAAGGGTGAGACAAGTTTTAGACAAGCAGTGGAGCACAATGTTAGTCAGTAGAGTTAAACAATTCAAACTGGACTGTTCACTAAATTATTCCTCAAGATTTGTGTATATATTTTTAAAGAAAAAAATTCCTTTTCTTCTCAGTTAATTGAACTGTTAAGTGGAAGCCAGAGTATATTAAACTATTTGAGCACAAAAAATGTGCTGCTAATGTTGGAGCTCATTTGAAAAACTTTATTTTTTAAATGTTGTTTAAAATAAGGTAAAAAAAATCTGCAATTAATTAATTAATTCCTTATCTGGTGCAATATATCAAAAGACAAAGTAAAAGTGACCTTTCATATTTTACTTCAAAAATCATCATATTGTTGTGCCACACCCCAATGAATTCTTTATATCAGCTTTACTAAGCTAAAAGTAAGCATTTCTACTGGCTGTGATACACCTCAGAAATCTATTCTTGTCTTGAATGATAATTAAATAAACACATTTGGAATATTTTTGGAGTATATGTTGCAATATGTATGGAGGTTTGTTTTAACAATACGTTAGTCTCCTACTTTTATCATTTAATAATGTTCATTTCAGAAAATATACTTGAAATGAAACATTTACTCTTTTATTATATGACCATTGTCATTTGTCTTTTTATGGGTCAGTTGTCACTATGATAATAATTCTCTTCTTGGGTCCCAAATTGGATCCTCATATTAAAAAGTTTAAGAACCCCTGGTGTCTCTACTATATGTCTTATCTGGTCAAATAAAGTTAATCACACATCACTGTTCAAATCCCCTTTTAACTTTATTACTAGTCTCAAGCTGTAATTAGGCTCAAGAGGCTAAAAAGAAAACAGAATAGCTACCATCAGCAGTGTGTTGCAAATCATTTTACATTTTCTCTGCATATTTATTCCTCTGCTGCTTGAAAAATGTCATGTAATTACCTATTTGCTACTTGTCAAAACAAAAACAAATATAAAGCAAAAAATACATTTTGAAAACTGGGTAAAGAGAACAAGATTTATGAAACAGTTTAGTTTACCTAAACAGCAAAAAGAAATGAGGGGTATGCTGCAAACAATTTTTGCATCTACAGCATTGCTTGCTTTCAGCACGAGAGAGACAGAGAGCGAAAAAATATTTAGAATCCAAGCTCCCAGTGCTCAAACATTAAATTAACCAGCTACACACAACACAAATAGCAAATTAATAAGAATCGAGATGAACAATGCTCAAACAACGAGTACTGGGGAGAGATTGAGAAGCTGTGAAATGTCTCGAGTCTTCAGCAGGCTATGCCTATCACTTAATTTGCTTGCATTCAGTGTATTGCTCAGTGCACTGCAAATTCAGGTTTTGCTTTTTGAAACTTTTTTGATTTTTTTCCATATATTTTCAGTCTGTTGTTGATTGAATAAGGAGATGAAGTTTAAAAATATTCATTACTGAATTTTAAAAAGTAACTATATTCTTGAATATATCTTTATAAATGTACCACAAGCTGAATCCTAAATACTCACTTTTGTTTCCTGAATATTGTAATGAACAATGAAACGGCAGTAACAACACACACATATGCACACCCACACACCAACTTAAGGAAACATGAATTTGGTGTTTTATTTTGAACCCGTAAAACAACTGTGGTAGAAATTTAACATCTTATTAAAGAAAGAAACATCCTCTAACAGAATTAATCACTAATCAGGCAGGAGAAAAGTTGTTTATTGTATCTTTTAATTATTCCTCAGCAAAATGCCTTAGAGGGAGCATTCTTCAAAATCAGCCCATTACAGCATAGTCAGAATGATCACAGAAACAAAGAATATAGGTTAATTTTATAAAGTGTTGAATTTACCTACAGTGTCAATCAATACATACATTTTACTCTAGTGTGTTTGTTGGTTTACACCCAAATGGCTTATACACAGTAAAATAAAAGTCTATTATATTCTGTTTTCCACCTTTGAAATTTCTGTGTATATAACATCTGTCCATTCTGGTTTTTTACAGAGCATCTGCTGATTCCTTAGTCATCTTTCAGTACATTTTGTTATTCAATTGACCTCTGTCTGTTCCAACATTTATTACCCTTTATGCCATTTCTTTAAAATGAAAGCTCTATTACCCTAAAATTATTCTTCTACACAACAACTCCAGATATGAGCTAAAACTCCCTGATGTTTCTGGCCACATTACATGCATGATAATGTCTGTAAACATATTAACCGATAGGTCTTGCCCTCCATCACAGCTCATTCTTTCAGTAGAAGAACCTCCTTCTTCAGACTGTGCTCACCTTCCTTCATCTTCCCAAAGGTTCCCTGAAGAGCACTTCCTTCTTTTATACCGTATATGTAATTCTGGTACTTGTATTCCAGTACAGCCCAAACCCATGTAAGGCAGAATTTAAATGCAAGTCGTCTTAAGTTGAGTAATGAGTCAAATCTTAGCAAGGATGTTTGGATTTATCTAGAAAGCAGTATGGAAAGGGGCCTTATTTTAGGAGTGCGCTATAGACCCGTTATGCCTAATAATATTATAAAAGCAAATTTACAGGTGGATAATATATCCATTTGGGCCTTTAGCTACCTAAATATGAACTGGGCTAACTTTGCAAATCGTGTAGTACAGGGTGGGCCATTTATATGGATACACCTTAATAAAATGGGAATGGTTGGTTATATTACCTTCCTGTTTGTGGCACATTAGTATATGTGAGGGGGGGGGAACTTTTCAAGATGGGTGGTGACCATGGTGGCCATTTTAAAGTCGGCCATTTTGGATCCAACTTTTGTTTTTTCAATAGGAAGAGGGTCATGTGACACATCAGACTTATTGGGAATTTCACAAGAAAAACAAAATGTGTGCTTGGTTTTAACAAAACTTTATTCTTTCATGAGTTATTTACAAGTTTCTGACCACTTATAAAATGTGTTCAATGTGCTGCCCATTGTGTTGGATTGTCAATGCAACCCTCTTCTCCCACTCTTCACACACTGATAGCAACACCGCAGGAGAAATGCTAGCAGAGGCTTCCAGTATCCGTAGTTTCAGGTGCTGCACATCTCGTATCTTCACAGCATAGACAATTGCCTTCAGATGACCCCAAAGATAAAAGTCTAAGGGGGTCAGATCGGGAGACCTTGGGGGCCATTCAACTGGCCCACGACGACCAATCCACTTTCCAGGAAACTGTTCATCTAGGAATGCTCGGACCTGACATCCATAATGTGGTGGTGCACCATCTTGCTGGAAAAACTCAGGGAACGTGCCAGCTTCAGTGCATAAAGAGGGAAACACATCATCATGTAGCAATTTTGCATATCCAGTGGCCTTGAGGTTTCCATTGATGAAGAATGGCCCCACTATCTTTGTACCCCATATACCACACCATACCATCAATTTTTTTGTTCCAACAGTCTTGCAGGGATCTATCCAATGTGGGTTAGTGTCAGACCAATAGCGGTGGTTTTGTTTGTTAACTTCACCATTCACATAAAAGTTTGCCTCATCACTGAACAAAATCTTCTGCGTAAACTGAGGGTCCTGTTCCAATTTTTGTTTTGCCCATTCTGCAAATTCAGTGCGCCAATCTGGGTCATCCTCGTTGAGATGCTGCAGTAGCTGGAGTTTGTAAGGGTGCCATTTGTGAGTAGCTAATATCCGCCGAAAGGATGTTCGACTAATGCCACTCTCTAGTGACATGCGGTGAGTGCTACGCTGTGGGCTCTTGCTGAATGAAGCTAGGACAGCCACTGATGTTTCTTCATTAGTGACAGTTTTCATGCATCCAAATTTTGGCAAATCCAACACTGTACCAGTTTCACGAAACATAGCAAGCAGTTTGTTAACTGTAGCATGGGAGATGGGTGTATCTCGTAGGGTGTCTTGCATTCAAATCTGCTGCAATGACCCGGTTACTGCATTCACCAGACATCAGCACAATTTCTATCCGCTCCTCACATGTTAACCTCTGTGACATGTCAATGGCTGTACACAAAGAGAAACTTGTAAATAACTCATGAAAGAATAAAGTTACAGTGGAACCTCGGTTCACGACCATAATTCGTTCCAGAACTTTGGTCGTAAACCGAGTTGGTCGTGAACCGAAGCAGTTTCCCCATAGGATTGTATGTAAATACAATTAATCCGTTCCAGACCGTACAAACTGTATGTAAATATGTAAAAATATGTAAAGATTAAGCACAAATATAGTTAATTACACCATAGAATCCACAGTGTAATAGTAAACTAATGTAAAAACATTGAATAACACTGACACAAAACACCCAGGCTCCCTGATCAGCTACAGGAGCTGGCTCGCTCACGCTCTCTCTCTGTGTAGCGAGCGCACAAACACACACACACACACCTATCCGTCCCCCCAATCCCTTCCCTGTCAGCTGCCCGGCTCTCTAATCTCTCTGTAGCACGTGCTCGTGCAGCATTTTTTTAAAATGACTTTTAAGCACAGCAGAAAAAATTCAGACGCGCTTGCAAAAACCAACTCACAAGCAAACAAAAAAGTGAGATTGCAGGAGATCACGCTATTAAACCTAAAGCCTGATCGCTGTAAACAGTGTTTTTAAAATGAGTTTTAAGCACAGCAGAAAAAAACATCGCACAAATCCGAACTTCATTTAAAAACCAACTCGCAAGCAACCAAAAAAGTAACACTGCAACAAATCACACGATGAAGTCCTCCATGTAAACAATTTTTAATGAGTTTTAAGCACAAGGAAAAAGCGAACATTTGAAAAAGAGAAATGTAACATCGCACCTAATCGCGCTATGAAAAACTCCATCTGTAAACCTTTCATGAGTTTTAAACACAAGGAAAAAAGCCAACATTTGAAAAAAGAGAAAAATAACATTGCAACAAATCGCATTATGAACTAAAAAAATTACTTTTGAAAAATCCGTAATACAAAAACCACCAAGAAAACTAACCTTGCATGAAACGAGTTCTGGCATGAAGTGTTTTCCTTCAGGTGTTTTCTCTCTTGTGATCTCTCTCAGGCTGCCTGTGGGGGGAGGGGGATGTTTTCGCTTGCACTACAGCCTACAGATAGGCAGGCAAACACGTGCAGCAATCTCCTCCTCCCCCTTCCCAGCAGGCAAGTGCTCGCTCGCTCTTGCTCTCTCTCTCTCTCTCAACTGAGGAAGCAAGGGAAACTGGCTTGTTCAGCAAACACGTGTAGCAATCTCCTCCTCCACCTCCCTAGCAGGCACGTGCTCGCTCGCCCTTTCTCTCTCTCTCTCTTTCTCTCTCTCTTTCAGCTCAGCTTGCAGGCAGGCAAGGGAACCTGGCTTGTTCGTATACCGAGTGTGTGGTTGTGAACCGAGGCAAAAGTTTGGCGATCTTTTTGGTCGTGAACCGAGTTGTACGTGAACCGAGGTTCCACTGTACGTTAAAACCAAGCACACCATTGTTTTTCTTGTGAAATTCCCAATAAGTTTGATGTGTCACATGACCTTCTTCTTATTGAAAAAACAAAAGTTGCATCCAAAATGGCCGACTTTAAAATGGCCACCATGGTCACCACCCATCTTGAAAATTTTCCCCCCTCACATATACCAATGTGCCACAAACAGGAAGTTAATATCACCAACCATTCCCATTTTATTAAGGTGTATCCATATAAATGGCCCACCCTGTACAAGAGCAAAAGTTTATAGACTTAATCAGTGAATGTTTTTTTTAACACAGTATGTTAAAGTACCATGCTGGTGGGGTTGCTGTCTAGATTTAGGATTTTATAATAACCAGGATAGAATTGAGGGTGTAGAGGTTATTTTATTTGCGATGGTGAAGTGACCATAATAGAATATAGTGCTCAGTGTTCTGGAAAAGCACTGATGCAAAGACTAAAAATTGTTTTACATGTAATTTAGTACAGGCACATCCAAAAAACTGAGATAAGTAGAAAATTTTTAAAAACTCTGCAGTGGATAAGTAAGGAAATAGAAAAAGAAGTTGCAAAGGAAAAATCAGCTGTATAAGGCATTTAAGACTAATAATTATAATTACAGGGTGTATGAGAACATGAGGGAAGCCAATAAAATAATGTTAGGGAAGCTAAAAGGCAGTTAGTGAGGATTTTTTTAGGTAAGATTAAGGATTTCTTCCATAGAAAAATAACAATCAAGGAGGAGGTATTATGGAATAGTACAGGGGAATTAAAAAAATATGGACAGTGAAATAGCAGATGCTCTACACTTGCATTTCTCAAAGGTCTTCACATATGATAAAGTGAATAACATCCCAGCAGTAAAAGGTACTACTAATGAGGTTCTGAGTGATTAAGAAATTGTAGAGGGAGTTGTACTGCTCAGACCACATCATATTTAACCCTGTGTTCTTAAGGACATTAGTGATTACATATATAAACCCTTGATGCATCTTTTTAGGAAGTCAGTGTGAACTGGAAAAAATCCAAAGGACTGTAAAATTTCAAATATTATCCTGTTAAATAAAAAAGGTGATTGGGCAGAAGCAAGTAACTATAGGACAGTAATCTTAACGTGCAACAAAAGTAAATTCATAGAAGGAAATATTAAGGAAATCATTGAGCAAAGAAACACATTGCAAGAACAGGACTTGGGTAAACAGTCAGCATGGTTCCAGCTAAGTTTTACTAACATGACGGGATTCTATGAATGTTGTGGTGTGCAGAATCTGCAAATTTCCGTCTGTATTTTCATTATATTTTCCTCAATACAAAACAACAGATGAAATTAAATGCAGGACACTTGCATGGGCAGTTTAACGTCAAGGAAATCTGTTTTTCTGAATTGTACCAATATCAGTCACAAAACCATTAGTTTGATCTGAGCAGGAATTCTGGAAATGCCTTAGCTGTATTGATGATTTTATCACCAGTGGGATAAAAGGGAAGGGCAGCAGGACTAAATTGGCTTACAGCTTGAGACAAGAGATTGTTAAAACATCAAAAAGCTTTTTTGCATAGGAAAACAGATGTATTTAAATAAATTAAAGAGTTTGAGCAAATTCATCCATCATATTGATTGCCAGACAGTCAGAGTATGTAATAATCACGTGTTGAGAAACCCCCATGTAGAAAATTTATAATAAATATGCCTCATCTGAAAGTGACATCAGATGAAGAAGAGGAAACTCATCATCAGCAAAGAATTTCTTGAATAACTTTAAGTGCTAGATCACAAATCGCCTGGAACCTTTATCTTTGAAATCTTTACATTTTTGTAAGCTTTCCCTAAAGACTATATTTAGTCTTTACTATCAATCTTATTTTCTATTATTCCTTGTTCTATTTGGTAGTATTATTCATATAATAAATACCATGCTACTTTTAACTTTCTATACTTTCTATAATCAAACTGAATAATAAAGAAAGCGCTAACTTTTACAATTAACCAAAACTTACACCATGTGTTACACATTCAAATCAAATGTATGTTTTTATTATATTATAGTAATAATAATAATACTAGCTCTCTACTCAGAGCGCCGGGACTTGAACTGTCAACCTTTTAGTTATAAGGCAGCAGTTCCTACCTCTGCACCATCCAAGAATACATATTAGCCTTCTGTCAATTGATATTTGAGCTTTGGTTTGTAACTCATTGACAGCAACATGTAACCTAACTTACATGGTTATATTCTTGAATAAAAGCACACATTTATTTGATATTTGGACAAAAGTCTTAACACATTATAAACTTCACATCATTAGTATAACATGGAAAAAGTTTCTTGTTTAAATATTTCCTTTCATCATAAACCCAGATCTTTGTACTGTAGACATGGAACACACATGGAATACATGTATTCCAAATAATGATATACTGTACTATTGGCCCTATACAACTCCAGGCACCTCATATGCAAATAAGGAGCCTTGGCTTGAGCTGGGAGAATTTTTTGCCCACGTTCTCTGTTAAGGGAGAGGGGGGATTGGACAGCAGGCTGCTTGTGCTGATCGACACATTTACAAAGTAAAAGACGCTGAGAGGTGCGAAGGAATTTAAGGTGGGCTGGGATTAGGAGTTTTTTCGTAGGTTTCAGGGATTCCATTGTTAATTGAATCTGTTCTGTTTCTGTTTCGAAAACGGGGATATTTGCTGTTCATAATGTGTATTCCTGAATGTATGTAAACTAAAGAATTATGATAATATTATTAAATTACTTGAAGTGACATTACTTAATCAACTAATTACTAAAAAAATATTACATTAATATGACAGAATCAATGTGTGCATTTTCATTTAATTAACTGAAGCCTTAATAGTTGACTCATTCATTTATAATTATAAATCAATTTTGGAACAACTGATGGTAATAACAATATTTTCCATTAAAATGTTACAAAGGAATACTTACTTGCACTTAAATATGACAGACTATACCTGGATGTATGAAATTTCTTGTTTAACCAAGCTGCTGAAAGAAGAATCAAAAATAAGAACTCACATAGAAAACGTGAAATTATAATTTTTATTTTGAATAAATTCACTTAGTTACAGTGAATTAGGATTACAAAGAATTAAGGATGAACAACACTAATATGAACTGTCTGCTCGCCAAGAAGATAAGGCTGAATTCAAAAGATGAAGTGAATAAGCCAAGTTGAACAGATATCAACTATTCTTGTCAATATCTGCATTGATTATTACCAGAATGGAAGTGAAAATTCTGGGAAAAAAGTGTGTGCACTACTTCCGCATCGATTGGTATATGGCTTTCAATATTTACCAAAGATAAGGATATGGAGATTTTCAAATTTTAGGAGCCAAAATTCCGGGCATTTTCAAAATTTTATAAATTCCTCCTGGACAGTCCATTGTACATTAAAAATGAGTACATGTCTGGGAAAATGAGGACGGTTGGCAGCCTTAAGTGTGCAGATGGGTGCAGAATTGGCTGAATCACATGAAGCAGTAAGTTATTGTGTGAGAAACCTTATCAGAATTGGGTGAAATTAAGAATGATGTCCCACAGGGGCTAGTGCCGGGGCCTGATCTCCTTTTGCTTGAACTGATAAGGCTCAGCTCCTAATCTTTCCTTATAACTCATTCTTCTAGCCTGGAATCAGCTTAGTCACTCTACTTTCTGTGCTTTTTCTAGCAGTACTATGCGCTTTTTGTAGCCTGGAGACCAAAACTGTAAATAGTACTCCAGATGATGTCAGAATCGATTACATGTAACATTTGATAATAACGGATAAAAAAAGGCTTAAGTGAAATGGCAAAAAATTGAAAAAATTGATTGACAAAGTTTCAAACTTCGGGCAAAAATCAAAGTTATTTTTTCCTATTTAAGATTGCAAGGGAATTTTTACAAAAATTCAAAACCTTGAACTGTTCAAAGACAGCTTTAAGAACCTCTGTAATGACAGTTGCAGGCAAAATCTAGTCAAAGACTATACAGATTACTGAACATTATACCGAAGGATGACAAATGCAGTAACTTCTCACCAGGTGTAATGCAAGTATAACTTTTTTAGCCTTGCATTGGAACTTTACATAGTTGATTAAGATAGGTAGTTTTCAGACACTTAAATAGCATTTGCTAAAGAGAGCATTTGTATTTTGCCTAAATGTTGAAGCTATGCTTTCATTGAATGTTTGCAATTATTTATGAAATGTCTTAATTATTTCATGATTTGTTATAGCATTTATTTATCATTGTGTGTGTTTTTAAAAGTTTGTATTTATATTGAGTACACTTTGTGTTTCAGTGTGATGGTTGTTTAAAGTGATTTTTACTTCAGCCAATAATCTACTGAAATACTGCATTGTCATGGATAATATTATAATTAGACAAGCTACTTTCTTTTATTGTTTTTTATAGTAACTTCTGTAGTCACACTTTGCCAGACTTCCTTGTTTATTGTAACTTGATAACAGTTAAGAACAACTTCCAGAACAATACCTTCAATTTGCTTACACTTATTGCCCACACACTAAAAGCACAGGTGAACCACCTGCATATTGTGTTGCCGGGTAAAAACTAACTTTGACCTTTAATAATAAACTCTTACAATAATTTTGATTGTGGGCACTATTGCCTTTCGCTTTTGAGAGCCATGTTTATTGTTTATGATCTGAAACTTAAACAGTAGAAGATGACTTGAAAGGTTTGTTTTTGATTTTTTTTTTTAATTTGAGGATATGTTTTCACTATCATGACATACTGTTATTTGCCAAAGACACCTACTTTGTTAGCTGAGTCAGTGTTTATTAATTATTTTAAACATTTTGAATATGTCCAATTCACATCTGAGCCCGTTCCTGCATATTTTCTGCACTTACCTTTAGATTGCACACATATTAAATAAAGGCATACTCAAAATGTTTTCACAACAATATACTGCATTTTATGAAGCTGTACTGTTACTGAATGAAGTTTGAGTTCCCAGTCACTTCTCTGTTTCTGTACTTGAGTGATTCTTTGGAGTTTAGTACCAAAAGCCTGCATATGTTTATAGCACATTTATACAAATTTACAGTGAATAGGACACACAGGTTTTGGTTGTGTGATATCTTGCTGTACAGCTTGTCCTCCCAGAACTGGATCTCCAGCAGTCAAGAGCAGGAAGAGTGACCCTTTTGCATTATGATGCTCCATAGAATTCAGCTGACCATGCACACGTGGAAAGGAACAAATATTTGTGCAACCAACAATGAATCAGTTGAAGGTAAAAATAGTTTATTTGAATAATAAAAAGCAATCTGAAATAAAAGAGAGTTGGTCTTGCATATAAAAGGGAAATGTATAGACAGATATATCTAAAGACAAGAAATTCTGACAATCCAAGGTCAAATTTTATTGGGATTCAATAAAATACAATAGTCATGAAAATCAAATCAAAACAAATACCAATAGAGGAGGTAAGTAATAACCTCCCACAGTTAAAATAAAAATGTTTAAGCAAAAGATCCAGATTGGAGAAGACTGAGGCAAAAGGCATGTAAATGAAAATACCAATGTTGGTAGTGTGTTAGGTCTACATGCTTGCAAAATGCCACACACACTTGATTTTAGATTGGGTTGTAAAACTTCTTATCACGGAGGGATGGATAGGATGCAGGCCTTTGTTACAGGCACTGTCTCAAATAGTAACCAATTACTGCTACTAATGGACAATACTACTTTTTCCCTAATTTTAATTGACCTGCTTGTAAAGGTTCCTTAATTGTTTAATAATGAGATGCAAAGTGAATTAACAGATGACCAAGAAACTCAAGGGCCTCAATTTCAGCTCCATGAGCACCACCATTTTTGCTCTAGCCAATGTCTTAAATAAATGGCAACACATTATATAATTGTATGGCTGTTCAGTGCCCTCATTCTGCCACAGCAGACATTTTCAACACATTTGATTTTCTTTTTTTTTTGAGTGCACCATCAAAGGGTTTTGTGGAACAGAGCAGGTCAATATTTTCCAGACGTTCTCTTTTTCTTTTTAAATACTAGGGGGCTCTGCCCCCTGCTCGTTTCACTCGACAACCCCCAGATTTGGTCCTGTGGAACTACAATTTAAAGTGGGTTCTTTTTCATGGGAATTGTTACATATGCATTTTGTTCACTTTTTATTTTAAAACTTCAGTAAAAACAATATTTGAAATGAAATTTTCTTCAAGATCCCATTGGAGTTTGATTCCTTGTTTGGTCTTACAGCGTGATAATGCAACGTATAACTGGGCATGAGTGAATATCGTTTCTTTGTCTCTTATAAATAAACCAACTTTTTGAAATGTTTGTCCTTGTGCTTTGTTAACTGTCGTTGCAAAAGCTATTCTCACGGGAAACTGTAAACGTTTTAATATGAATGGCATATCAAGATCTCCCCTTTCGCCAGAACACCGTTTCGAGTTCATTCAATAAAAATAAGACTTTCTGATAAAACAATCTATTTCTGGAAGTGGGAATATCCGCAGCCGATGTAGCCGGTAGCATTGTTCTCAAGAAGCTGTGGATTTTTGGCCATTGTGGATTGCACATCATTGTAATAAATAAATATAGCCGACTGATAGTTCTACAGAACTATGGATATTGCCATTACACCACGATATAACTGTAGCATTGCTCTTGGACTACCTTGATATGATGATGGTAATATTACTGCCTTACCTTTTTGAATTTGTCTGAACTATTGATATTTTAATTTTGAACATGATCAATGAGACCTTGCATATATTTGTTCTAAGTTTAGCTTGATTCGATTTAATAAAGAAGAGACGGTTAGCTGCAACTTTTACATACACATTAATAATGTAATGTGATAGATGTTGAGATGATAGAAGTGGGTTAAATACATGGGAACATATCACTAATTTTGACCTGAAATATTGTGTGTGTGTTATTCGTTTTTCTGAATGCGTTTGTTTCATATTGTACGACCATCCTGTTTCACCATCTGGGAAAAGCAAAGGAAAGAGTAAAAGGTCGGCATGTGGCGATGTATTTGACATATATGACAAATCATGCTTTGCCTTTGAATATACACGAATATCTACTCTGTCTTGGATATCTCTGTCTTTCTAAATTATTATCACTGACAATTCGTCACATGTGGGTTTATTATAAATGCGACTGTGATCTTTCGGATACATATACATATACACCCTGGCCATCGGACCTTACTTATTCTATGTTAATTAATGTTGACTTATGTTTATTTTTTATTGTGTCTTCTATTTTTCTGTTCATTTTGTAAAGCACTTTGAGCTACATTTTTTTGTATGAATATGTGCTATATAAATAAATGTTGATTGATTGATTGATATAGAAATCCAAGAAAATTTCTTTGTTTTTTAAAAATAAATTTTGTGTAAAGTGCGATACTTTTGGACGTATGGATTTGTATCCATTACTGTCTGTATAATTTCTATTACATCGGATCATTTAACTCTTTCGATTCTATGTTGCATCACTTCTCCGTGATCATAAATATACACCTGACCAAATTGTGGTTTTTTCAGATTCAGAAGACAGATTCTCATAGCGTATGGTCCATTATTGTGTAAATCAACATTTTGTGCATTGAATGATGCTAACACAAAATTATTATTATAGATACATATATTTTGCCTGTGGTGTTTGTGGATTTCACTTTCACCAAACAACTAATCTTTTAATTCTTGTGAAAATGCCTCTTCATTAGGAAGCAGCAGTACTTTTCCCTGATGGCAACAAGAATTTGACAATCTACAAGTCTCCGACATAAACTTTAAAGCCTTACAATATTTACGTACTTCCGACATATCACTTATGTCCATATATCTCTTTTTCCTGTTCTATTATTTCACCTAGTGATAATTTCCATTTGTTTGCGCGAATGCGATCTGTACTCTCCTTTTTTTTGACACTTACAAATTTTAGTACTGTCATATTTTTGAACTTGCTCTGCATGTGTATTGCGTCAAGGTTTTTTTTGAGCCTTTCGAGTTCCACTGCTTTCATAATCTGTAACTTGCTCTGCATGTATGGCACCAACGTTTTTGAACGTCTTTATGAAGTTCTACTGTGTCTTTTACTCTTTGTCTTTTATTTCTGACCTGCAACGTTTTCAATTCCACTTGTTTGCGGCTGATTATTACTTAATTAATTGCCTAGGTCACCGTCTCACGGAAACATGCTGCCAATGGATGTCAGTATGATGTGATTTGACCGTGTCGCGGGAAGTGAAAGTGTTTCTGCCTCTCTGAAGTGTCTCTCTGTCTCTCTTCAGAAGATCACATCTTGTCGCAAGTTTTTTTTTTTTTATAATAGAGAGATTGTATTAATAAACATATTGTGGGATGATTACATTGATACCATTGTAATTAATACCATTGACATTCCAACTAGTAAACATTAATTTCACAAAACAATGCTAGATTGACCTGTTTCTTCAGAAAGCTGTATTGTTTTGTTTCTGCCTTCTTTATTCCTATAGCTGGATCAAACCTGAAGATAAGGAGCACTAGAAAAAAGCTAGCACTCAAGCAAGCCTGTCACTTAATCCATGAATGCATTTTCTATACCTCCTTAACCCAAACATAGTTTTGTGGAGTGCTGAGCAGTATCTCAACAGTATCACACAAGCCAGGAGCCTGTGCTAAACATATAACCAGTTCTTCTCAGAGAACAGTCAAACATATAAAACCAAGGTACAATTGGCAAACATACTAATATATTTGATTTATATGTGACAAGAAAAATAAAATGTCCGGGAGAAATCTCCACACAGAACAGGCAAAATATGCCAGCTCCACACAAACAGTTACTGGACTAGCATTCAAACCTTGTTTGCTGCTTGGAATTATGAGACAATAGCCTTGAAACTTTAT